>NC_136519.1:25333876-25803876 GCF_053919585.1 Euprymna scolopes | reverse complement strand
TCAAATTCCTGTTAAAAGAACATTTCTACGCACATGAGATAAGTTCATTTGACTGCACGTACTTGTGGCAACTGAATCCCAAAGTGATTCTGACGAATATCACAGTCACAAGCAAAACCAATTCTCTTATGAAGAACTTCTATAGGAGGATTGTTTTTTGCCTGTGACTGCGTTCTGGTGGCGTATCGCGTATTACAGACAACCATTAACCAACGTGCAATGAAGTGCTGCATGTGGAAAAAGATACAGGAGCATCATATGTTTGAACGATTAGAAAGGCTCCAACAAAGAGTTTCTTATTCATTTATTTTTGTTTTTATTTTCTTATCATTTTGTTGATGCTGGAGATGGTGCAACCTACTGGATGCCAGATATTCACCTGTTATTACATACACTTCAACCACAAGATCTTTTTTCAAGATTCTAACCCTCCCTTTAAGTGCAATTGTTTGAATCTCTCTTGCACTTGGTTCATCGGGTAAATTTTCCAGTTTTTTTAATTCTTTTTCATGAGCCTAGTTGCTTCTATTATTACTGGAACGATGAAGATCTTCCTAAGATTCCAGTTTCTTTTTATGTTTGGACATAAGACATTGGCAAATCGTTATCTTTTTCTTTTTTTTTTTGCCTAATAAGACTTGCACTATCAACCAAACTCATTGCTGCACTGTTGCATCCCTGAGCCTTGATTTTCTAATGTTATTTTAAACTAGCCTGGGTACCCGGCGTTGCCCGGGTGTTTAGAGGTGTGTGTATGAACAACAAAAAAAAAGTGGTAGTAGGCAAGCAGGCAGGCTCGAACCTGTGATGCGAAAGCGGAAAAGAAAGTGAAAGAAAACCTGACGTCTTACCGTTACTCCACGACGTGACCAGAAGTTCAGAACATTAAAATTAGGCAAAGTCAGTTCAACCTATACGATGACTTGCAAAAATGGGTTGCAAAAACTCGACCCTCCTTTTAGAAAATTGCCCAGTTGAGGGTGAAGGAATAATTATTTTGGGCCAATTTTTTCGATATTTGTCGTGCGAGACTTAACGCTTCAAAATGATCCCTCGTGAAAATCCATCGCCTCTGTCAAAAGTTTTATGTAAACATACAAACGTACATACATACATACATTTAAGCAGCCAGGTAAGATTTATATTATAGATGATTTAACTACGGCACTAATCCAAGGCAGGTTTAACCGGTAACCATCCAAATGAGGAAGTTTCATGGGAGTATGAAATTTACAAGCACTCCCCACCTGCATGTATATTTCGTTAGGGGAGATGACAACATTAAGTTTTTTGCAGCTCTTGCAGGAAAGTATTGACGTCTTCTTACATATAACGACTGGTACTTCCAAATAGGTCCCTGACAAAATTGTCTGTGAGATGGGTATATATGCTGATGACAACACACTCTATAACAGACATGAAAGGAAAACAAATGAACACATATCTAAAGAAATGACAGAAACACTAGAGGACAACCTCCAATCTGTAGTGGAATGGGGACAAAAATGGATGGTCACATTCAATGCTGCCAAAACTAAACTTGTTTCCTTCAATAACTACAAGAAACCTTCTCTACTACCAATAGCAATGGCCAAAGACTCTATATCTGAAAGTACATCTTTTAAACTCCTCGGTCTAACGTTCACAGGAAACATGAGTTGGAAAAATTACATTGACAGCATTGCCAGGACTGCTGCAAAAAAGGTAGGTTCTCTCTACCATGCTAGAAAGCTATTTGCCCGAAAGTATCCTGTACCTCTATAAGGCCACCATTCACCCATGTATGGAGTATTGTTGCTATATTTGGGCTGGTGCATCTGCTACTAGTCTCTCACTCCTAGACAAGGTTCAAAAGAGAGTAGCCAACCTAATAGGTCCTGAACTGTCATCTAAGCTTCAGCCTCTGTCTCATCGATGAAATGTAGAATCCCTCTGCCTGTTCTACCAGTACTTTAACGGTGAATGCTCCAACAAACTGCAAACATTTGTACCCCCTCTACGTAAATACCTCCGACAAACTCGACAAGAAGCAAAATCCCACCCCTTCAGAGTTGAGATCCCTAGATGTAAGAGAGCCTTCTACTCCAGTAGTTTCTTCCCCAGAACTGCTGGACTTTGGAATTCCCTTCCGAGTTGCTGCTTCCCCAACTGTCCTGACATGCAGAAGTTCAAGTGTAACGTGAACCGACATCTTGCTGCTCAACTCCCCACATAGTACCCCTGTAGCTTATGTCCCTGATAGTAGCCCCCTACATTAAAGTGGCAATGTGCCTTGTTTGGAGTGAAAATGTAATAAAAAAAATAAAATTAAATTAAAAAAATAGGTCACCTATCTGGCTCAACGTTGCATAAATTCAGTGATCTCGTGAGAAACGGTATTTCAAGTACTTCAATGGAATATGCTCCGAAGTACTTGCTATATTTTTGCCCCTCTTAGATACTCCCAACCTACCTGACAAGCAGAAAAATCATACCCCTTCACTCTAGCTTCACTTCAGATGCCAATACAATAGGTTATTTTCTTAACTGCTTACTTTGAAATTTCATTCTTACTCCCTATTTCACCACCTGTACCAACATGTGGAAATTTAAATGTAAGGTGAACAAGCATCTCGTTGCACAACTCTCCACTTAATATGCTTAAGTCTTGCCTTAATTAACAGTAACCTCTTATGCATTTGCTGTGTCGTAACACAATAGTAAAAGAAGAAAATCAAGTCGCGGTTGGTTCAACAAATGAAGTGCATTAACATCACAGGTACAAAGGTAGGAATACGGGTATAACTGACTAGCGCTCAGCAAGACAGTGGAGTACTGTTGCTCCTTCTCACCGGTGTAGACATTACTGGCACTATATATACAGTGAGAATCGGTGTAATTTCTCTTATGCATAGAAAGGCCGGTATAACAGTATTAATCGCAGTGTTCCTTGTTTTGAATAGATATAAATAAAAAAAAACATTAGATAGATTGACTCACATCTATTATATAAATCTCAGTCGTCTGTGTGCTTATGTATGTGTTTGTATGTACGCTAAAAAATTTGTCATCCACCTCAAAATGGCACAAACATTGTACCGTTAGAAAGAGCGATCTCCCGGACACACAATATCGAAAAATTAGAAATAATCATCAAATGTCATTTTGTTTGAAAGGGTGTCAGGAAAACTCTTGGTTTCAACACTGTTTGTAAATCACATATGCGCGGACAGTAGATTCATTGTTTTATTTTAAAAAGCTAAATTTGCAACGCTATAACATCTGCATCGTCGTCATAAAACTAAATTAAACTAAATATAGACCATGTTTTGACAACTTACGCCCTGTTCCGAAACCAGCTCATTAGTTTAGGGGTGAATCCTGTACATTCAACTCTATCAATGTATAAACATACCTAACTTTATATAAAGAGAGATATTGGTTTCATCATTGGATATCCTCTCCACAAAAGGGTTGATATGCCATAAAACTGATGTTAGATATTAGGCAAACAAGTGTGAAAAATGTGCTGGCTGACGATTATTATTAAAATTTGTAGAAATAGAATAACAGAAAGAACGTTATCATAGCGAAATAAATATTTACAGATAAAATTATTTTAAAAATGTTACTGTTATACATCTGTTTTTTTATTTTTATTTTTAACATAAAAGTCACCGCTTATCAAGGTCCAGGGGCCACTTGGGGATAAGGGTTAAAGAGTGTACAGTAGTTAATGGGACACTATCATAGTAATCGTTAGTAGTGTAAATTTGGTAAATTGGATTACTTAAGGGGAACGGCTCATCAAGAACTTGTTTACATTGGACTTGAAAACTACCATATTATAGTCAGCTGGAAAGCAGGCAAACGGAAGAAAGTTTCACAGGTGTGCAGTTCTAAGAAAGAAGCTTTGTTCATGGAATCTATGTTTAGGTTTAGGCACGGATAAAGATCTTATGAGATGACTGACACCAATTTTTATGATTTCGGGTTAAAATGAACAGCTACAGCAGGAATTGAAATACACACTACTTAAACCTGATTGTCACAGCTGGTGAATTTCAAAAATGCAATCTGGACGTGAGGACACTTTGGAAAGACGATATGCAATAAAATTCTGTTTTAAACTTAGAAAAAAAAATTGAAGAAACGTATGGAATACTTCAGACTAATTTGGGACCATCTTGCAGTTTTTGTGTGGGATAAGAGAAAGTCTGTGAGGGATGATGCGAGGTGTGGGAGAAGTAAGGAAGTCAGAACACCAGAATTGATTGGCCAAATAAAGAATTTCATGGATAAGGACATCGTGTGTCTATACAGGCATTAAGTGCACAGTTTGATGTCAGTGTGGGAACTGTCACACATAATTATACATGTGCTCATATTCACGTGTCCATACGAAAAAAAGTTTGGAAACTCATTGAAGGCACCTAGTATATGTATGCAGGACTTGCTGCTACATCATATGTAAGCTGCTGTGGTTTTGTAATACATACCGGGTGACTCAAAACAAACGGCCCACACCTAATTAGGCCCCGTTTCTTAGTGTTTTGTCCGAATTAAATGAAAATTTGGTCATAACTAGTTTATTATACTCAAAACATCACATGAAAACACTAGGGTCTTTGGTCTTTTTTTCTCCGTTGACTGTAAAATGCTCAGAAAAACAATTGAATGTCCTCTGAGTTTTTTTTTTTGGGGGGGGGTCACCCTGTATTAAGGTAGAAGTTCGATCAACACTATCTGTAAGTAAGTATTGAAAGGGGATATTAAAATTTATAAGGCACTCATAAAGAGGTCATAGAGTATTGCAGCCACATTTGGGCTGGTGCGTCTACCACAAGTCTCTCACTCTTATAGTAGAAAGCTTTCTGGCATTTAGGATCTTAACAGTTAATGGGTGTGATTTTGTTGCTAAGTGGATTTGTTGGGGATATGTATGTCTAGGGAGCACACGTGCAATGAGTTCATCAGAGCACATTCTGTTAAAATACTTGTAAAATAGGCACAGAGATCCAACATTGTGGTGATGGGACAGGTTTAGAGCCTAGTTGACAAAGTGGGACCTATTAGATTAAAAAATCTTTTTTGGACCCTATCCAAGAGGGAGAGGCTAGTGGTAGACGCAGCAGCCCAGATGTGGCAACGATACTCCAAGCATGGGCGAATGGTTGTCTTGTAAAGGTGCAGGATACCATTAACGATTACTACACTACCCCCTTATATTCATTAACTCTTATCCTCAAGTGGCATTCAAGCCTTAATAAATGATGACTCCGAAGTAGAAATTAAAAAAAAACTCATCTCATAAATATCATCAGTAAGATTTGTTTTTGATTTTTCTTTGGGATTTATGGCTCTTTTTTTTATATATATTGGAATCCTGCGTCAGTAAGTAGATATTATATTACCTAGTATGAATTTCGGAAGTGTTTTGTTAAGCCCATGTCAGAACTTCTGGGCAGTAAATGGAAATAGACGCAGTGCATGATTGATGTGGAAGTTCAAAAGTCAGCTCCCTACATAAAATACGCTAGAAGCAGATGTCGATGATATTAGAAAGAAATGAACACGTGACCGGGACAGTAGAGGTAGTTAGAATCGTAGAAGCAAACAGTCAAGACGTGCCCGACAGTGTTAGGATTTAAGTAAAGTTTCTTCAAGAATGTCCATTCGTCGACCATTTAGTAAGTAAATTAAAATAAGAAAATTAAGTAAAAAAGAACTCATTTTAGCCTGTCTTTTAGAAGAGATTGATATCTCCCCTTGTGAACGACATTTATCTCCTCAATAAAACTTTTGAAATCGCCAACAAGTCTCCATTGTGTTTCCATGCATGACTTTTATTCGCCTGAGTTAAACAACGAGTCAACAGTCACTAGACCAGTGTTTTCCAGCGTTTTTTACATGGCGGCACACTATTGAGTCTTTTTTTATTATTATTTCGCAGCACACCTATCACAAAAAGTATATGTTTTCTACTCGTAAACCCGCATTTTTACAAGCAAGTTATCACTTATCAAAGCTCAAAGACCACGCGAGGATAAGGGTTAATGAATGTAAGGTGGGAGTGTAGTAATCATTGATGGTAGAATTTGATTAATTAAGGGAACGACTCAACAAGAACTTGTTTACATTGGACTTGAAGACTACCAAGTTGTAGTCAACCGGGAAGCAGGCCAATGAAAGAGTGTCCCATGGGCGGGAAGTTCTTGGAAAGATGCTTGTTCGTGGAATCTGCGTTTAGATTTAGGCACAGATAGAGAGTGGGGAGAATTTTGTAACAAAATAATAAGAAATATAAAAATATATTATATTGATGCGTTCCGCTACGCTATACGGTTAAAAAAAAAAAAAACAGACGCAACGAATAATTAGAAAAATAAAATGTATTTATTTATTTTCACAACGCTGAATTCAGTTTATGCATATATCGGCGAGCTGCAAACGGTGAGACCTTAGTGCGGCGTGGGACAGAGGTGGGTGGAGAGTTATGGTTTGAGCGACTCAGTCAAGCAAGCGTGTGTGTCTCAACCAGCTGTCTACTGACTCGCTGCCTCAGTGCCTCACTGTCGACAAGCGAGCTGTCTTGTTATTATATAATTCGTCTCGCGTTATCTGCACTTGGGTGTCAACGATTTTGATCTGTGACTCCATCACACATACATCCGGCGTCTGTCGCCGGTAACAGCTTGCCTTCCGATTTCCCGTACAATGTACTCTGTGACATCATGAGGAGAATGTTTATTTACATAAATCAACATATCCTGTATTCAATATCTGATATCGTTTTGGTATTGGAATCAGGTTTGATTTGTTGATCTCCGATATCGATTCCAGATACTTTTAAAAACTCCTGATATTTCAAATAATCGTTCCATCACTACTATAAACCATAAAAAAATAACAATTGGTTCGCGTGAAACATTTAGATTCCAGAAATCGGTACAAATTTTGAATTGAATGTCGTCATCCAACATATAAAAGGCTACATGCCTGTCTATCTTTCTGTCTGTCTGTCTCCATATTTTCAAACTCTCTCTCTCTTCTGAAACTAAAATTTTCAGAGCGTCGCTAGGGGCGTTTAATGATTGAATTTTTTACGGGCTATTCTTTTATGGGTCTTTAGAAATAGTTTTTAAGGGATCAAGAAGGAGTAAAAAAAGGATCAAAATTGAAAAAATCGTCATACATTTTGTACATTCATTTTAGTTTTTTTTTAATTTTTACTCAGTTCATGTGCGTGTCATGTTGGTATAGTGGTAACGTCATCAGCTTTGGATGCTACAGTTTTGCTTTCAGTTTCGATTCTAGCTGATGACACTCAAATACTTTTCTTTTTTTTCTCCCACTTTTGAAACCACGACTCTATAATAATATATACGAAATCATGACAAATTAAAATATCATATTTAAGCCTATTTTACGACTGGCCAAAGATGGGCGCCCCTTCCCCGCTCGCTAGTGATTAAGAAATTAAATGTCTTTATTAAAATTAAATTAAATGGCATTTAGCTATTATCTCTTCGCGGCATGGTGCCCCCCCCACCGCCAGACTTTCATGAAAAACACTCATCTAGCCAGAACCACTACCAATAGTTTCCCACACTCTTTATCTGTGCCTAAACCTAAATGCAGATTCCATGAGCAGGGCTTCTTTCTTAGAACTGCACGCATGTAAAACTCTCTTCCGTTGGCCTGCTTTTCAGCTGACTACAATCTGATTGTCTTCAAGACCAATGTAAACAAGTTCTTGAAGAACCGTCCCCCTATGTAATCAAACTTACAAATGTCCCACTACTTATGTTTACTACGCTATAATCACATTGGCTAATGTATACCCATTAACCCTTATCTTCGAGTGGCCTTCGAGCCTTGATAAGTGGTGATTCGTGTGTAAAAAAAAACAAAAAAAACACCAATAATCATTAGACATTGTTTCTTACTCAAAACACAACACAGATCGACGCTCATGTCCATGGAAAAGCGACGGTCAAAGAATGAAGATTGCATGTACGCAAAATAAAAAAAATGACGGTATTTCTGCACTTTAGTACCGGTTTTTCTGTGAGTTTTTTAGTCGGCAACGCTCGGCGAACGACGGAAACCGCCGGATTATACCGAGTGAGCAAAAAGAGACGCGAGCGAGCAGACGGTAAAAATTGGAAGAAAAAAAAGAAAGGAAAGGAAAGAGTTTAAAACATCTTACAGTTAACCACAGCAATAAAGCAATAGCAGACAGCTACCCAGCTCTCCGACAACTTCCTTCTTCTACATTCTCTAACAACCTTTCTCAGCCTGCTTTGCCGTCGTCGGCTGCTTTACTTCAACCGGCAGAAAATACTATCCTTAAGGAAATAGCCTTGAAAAAAATATTTAACGTAAAATATTTATATACCCAAAACCTCCAAAAATGTGTAAATGCTTTTTCATTAATTTGATGAATACAATAGCTAAATAACTTTCCATAAACAAACAAAACCAAAAATATATTTGTTTACTAATTCAAAAAAACAAAGTTTTTATTACTTACCCCCCCTCCCCCAAAAATAAATAAAACAGTAAAATTTGTGAAATTATTATAGTAGGTTTCTTTTTTTTTTCTTCCTTTCTTTTTTTTTTTCGTTTTTTATTGACTTCCGTTCGCTCGGTATAATCTGGCGGTTTCCGACATTCGCCGAGAATTGCCGAGCCAGACTCACAGAAAAACGGGCACTAAACAGCAGAAGTATTTTGGAAAAGACTTTCATTGATGACTTTGTTTCTTGATTTCTCGCATGTGCATAAAAATATGACGTGCTTCGGTTCGTTTAATTATTGTTAATGAAAATATTACGTTTTTTTCTGTCTTTGCAACTTCTAGGAAGCTATATTGGTTTAACAGCGTACATGCCAAATTGCATGTCAGCGAATTGAATGGCACAAACTTTGCAACATTGCTAACCAGAGATGGCCCGGACAAAAGAGGCCTCAACCGACCAGTAGGTCTCGTTGCTGACCCTGGAAATGGGTAAGTAAAAGGGGTTTATTTTATCTATATACAGATGAAATGGTAGCAGGACAGCAGTACCGTCAAAGGTAAAAGTAAGACGCCTCCTTCCCTCTACCAGTCTGTGGGAGACTCCTGGGCATGATCAAGAACCCACTTAGCCCTCCGATCAGGGTAACGCTAGGTCATGTAATAAAGAATTCTGTTCATGGTTTCGTATTCCGTTGCACTGAGAAGAAGATACCACTGGATCCAATGGTCAGGACAATCGCCCACTATGGCCACTGCTCGGACAGAATGAAACTGCAACCTTCTGTCTGTACAACTGAAAAGGAAGCTATGGCAATACATCAGACTCGTTATTTGAGAAACAACGTGAATAGGGTTTTGTATTAGAACACTTTATCTGTGCCTAAATCAAAACTTAGATTTCATGAACAAAGATTCTTTCTTAGAACTGCACATCTGTGGAACTCTCTACCGTTTGCCTGTTTCCCCCCTGACTTCAACATGGATGCCTTCAAGTCTAACATAAACAAATTCCTGATGAACCGCCCCCTAAGTAATGACACCTTATCAAATCTCCAATACTAATGAATACTGCAACACTATCCCATTGATTACTGTTCACAAAATAACCCTTATTCCCGAGTGGTTTCTGGGCCTTGATAAGTGATGACCTTCATGTAAAAAAAACACCTCGCACGGTATATTACAGCATTATATAATGTTATAAATTGAATTTTTAAAAATTCTTAATGTTGCAGTATTTTAAGTTATAAAGTTATTATATTTTTTACTAGAATATCTTGTCCTTTTCTTTTCCAGTTTTAACAACTAGTTCTATACTTTTCCATGTTTAAGCTTAACCATATTACTTTTCACGCTCGCATTTTTCTATTGTAATCCATGAATAATATTTAATTCCCGCTTTACTCTCTCCCATCATGACATTATCTTTTACCACAGAATATCCACCTTTTGGAAACTACTTACAAACCAAAAAAAAAAAAAAACTGACTTCATGTATACCTATTGACTCTGTTAAAATTTTATTAACATATTGCTTTATTGACAAAGTTCCCTTAATAGAACTAAAGACATATTGAAAAAAAATAAAGGCAGACTACGAACATCAAGTTCAATGTAAAAAGCCGGGTGTTCATATTGTAGAGAGACATATATCGGGTACATTTTAAAGAGTGACAGTGACATGCAATACAATTGGATGAGGGAGAGATAGAGAGGAGGGACTTATACAATTCTGTGGATGTTTCTTCTTAACACATATACAGTAAAAATCCTTTAATTTGAACTTCCTCTAAAGTTGGACTTCCTCTCATTTGAACTTCTTCTAAACCTGGACGTTCTCTAATCATAAAGAAGCTACAGAACCAAGAAATTATAGATTTTCGTGATCGCTTACGGAATAAAATGGCAGCGCCCGAGAGCTCAATTGATGAAAATAGAAACTGCAATGAGACTCATTCAATGAATAAATAAAAAAAAACTGTATTTTGCATAAATGTATGATTTCTGTAGATGATAACTTAGGTAATAAATAGTTAACAAGTAAGAGTAGATTTAATTTATTTTCAATATTTTGTGTTCCTGTTACTAATATTTAACAATATTTAAAATTATTTAATATTGCAATATATCGTAAACTCAACTTATTATATACTTGAAGTATCATATAGCAATGCATTTTATTTACTATTTCTTAATTCTTAGAAAATTAAAGTTAACTGCAGCACATGTTTTTATCACAAAACCTGAACAGCATCCTCTACTTTGAACGAAGCGGATGTTCAAATTATAGGAGTTATACTGTATTAGAGAGGAGATCGGTTCTTCTGACACAAGGGAGGGAACAGTAATTACTTCCTGATAGGAGACACATTTCTTAGATGGAGAGACACATTACTTAAGTGGGTTTTTCAATTACTTGAGGATGGGTTTATACACAAAGTTCATTATTAAGATGTGTGAAACAATATTACACATTACCTTTGTATTGGTGAGATGTTCCTTTATTACTTCGACCGGTCAATGAAGACATCCAGAAATTCAAAGTCACTACATGATTACAACTTTCTAACCCTTCGCTTCCAAAGGGAGACTCCTTCTGACCAATGTCAGCTCTGTTTCCCGTCTGTCCAAACCTGACTCTGTCTGTCCGACTCTGTCTCTAATCTCTTCAAACTAGCCAACTATATTGAGAATTCATTTCTCCGTGACGTCACTAACATGTCCAAAAATGTGCTTGACTCACGTGGTCCTGAACTCACGTGGTCCTGAACTCACGTGGCTAAGACATTCACTGTTCACACATGTCTGCAGATAAGAATTCTCTAACCTATTTTCGACCTAACCTATTTTTCAATATGTTTTTCATTTTCTATTGTTCGCTTCTAGATGACCTTATTTTAATTTAGTTTTCATAAAAAAGAATTCAACAATCAAAATTCCTTTTTACAATAACATCTCTAAACAATCGAATTTTTACAATAACATCTCTAAACAATCGAATTTTTACAATAACATCGCTAAACAATCGAATTTTTACAATAACATCTCTAAACAATCGAATTTCTTCTAAATCTCTTTCCTAACCTGTTTCCGAACCTAACTTACCAAGTTCAATTCTCGGTCTATCCTATCTCATTTTTACTTATTTAATGTTTTTCTTACTTACAAGAAAAGGGGACCTGTTCTTGTAACATACATTATCTGGCCGCAGTTGAAATATCCAGTTCTCCCTTATTATTCAAGTGGTGTCCTGCCTGGTACAGGCATTGACGTATATCGCTCTCAAACTTTCTGAGTATTCATGATTCATTGTTGCTCATCATTTTTTGATTCTGTCCAGGTATCCGACTGTCAGCGTATATTTATCGCTACCGTTCTCTCCTTATTCTACCCACGATCTTTCCCATTATTCTCTGCTGGTTGTCGGAGAATAGTTTGATGATGATCTGGCGCTCGAAATCGAACCCAAACTCAATTACAATATTCCGTCATCGATAAGAGAGGAAAAGATAGTGATAAAGGGGCGGAAAGATGAATTGAGAGATGGAGAAAGAGGCATACAAACAAGACAGAGACTGTGATATTATTATTTCGTTTTACAATCCTGGTGACATTGTGGTTCTCTGATTTTGACCTTTCAGCAGTGACTTCTTTAACAACTAGTCCTTTACTTTTCCATGTTTAAGCTTAACCATATACCTTTTTAGCTCGCATTTTTCAATTGTAATCCATGATTTTTCTAGGCTTCCAATAAATTCACTTGTTCTTTGTTTAATTTCAATCTTATTTTTTGCCCCCATAAACATAACATATACATATGTAAAAGCAATGTACGACCCTCCTCTGCTTTCATTCCCTCAGTTTCACTTGTTACTTCTCTTTTCGCGATAACAGTGAATTAGTAGCAACACTAGCCGCAGAAACGACGTGATTGCTATGGAAACCAGTCATAGAAAATGTCGCTCATCTCCTTACGAATTTTTACGTTTTCGAACGCCACTAAATTCATTATAACTTTTGTTTTACTGAACAAAAATTGAAAAGAAAATTTTTTCACAATATAGCTGAGAAGGTGATCTATAAACTGTAATAATAGTTCGAAATTTGGTTGAAAAATGAGTGAGCGGTGATGCTTTAAAGCAGTTCTAAATGACTAAAACCGTCACTTTACCATATATTCAAACACGATAGTGTTTGAATTATATTACTTTCCATCAAGGAAAAGATTGAATGATAAAAAGTTTTTAGCAATCCCTGGTGGTTTAGAGTTACAGTCATGGTGTTAAACGTAATAATTTGAAGAGGAGTTTTAGTGTTGGTCATGAGTACCTTAAAATGTGTCTAACGTCACTTCTACCGAATGGCTCCGTATACAAAGTGCGATTCTTAACGAAATCAAGTTTTTTTTTCGAAAGCTTTCAATGCAATGCACCTTTTTCGAAGACTATTGATTTTTTCTTGTTGATTTTTTTGTTGTTCTTTTTTAAATTTTTTTCTCTTCACTTTTTGGTAGTAATCTAATATATAAACGGCTATATGTCTGTCTGTCTGTCTGTCTGTCTGTCTCTACAGTTTCAAACCCGATCTCCTCCGGAACTAAAAGTCACAGAGTAGCACTAGGGCCTCAAATGATTGGATTTTTACGGACCATTCGTTTATGGGTCTTTAGTCGATCAAAATAGTTTTTAAAGGGTCAAAAAGGGGTCCAAAATAAAAAAAAATTGTTATACATGTTGTACATGTAATTTTTAATCGGTTTATATGCATATCACGTTGGTACTGTGGTAACGTCACGAGCTTTCAATTCTAACTGATGGCACCCAATTGCTTTTTTTTAAGTTTTGAAATCACAACTCTATAATAAAATATATGAAATCTGAAGAAATTAAAGTATCATATTTAAGTATATTTTACGCCCGGGAAAACCAGCTCCTCCCCCTCCCAGTTAGTAATTTGAAGAGAAATCTTAGTGTTGATCATCAGTACCTTAAAATTTGTCTGACGTCACTTCAACCGAATAGCTTTGTAAACAAAGTCAAGTTTTTTCGAAGACTTTCAATGCAATGCATCTTTTTCGAAGAAGACTGCTGTGTTTTTTTTCTTTTTTTCTCTTCACTTTTTTTAGCTATGAAATAGAAACAGGATATAAACAAGAGACAGACCAAATAGAAAAAATGTTTAACACTGATAGATGCTGGTTTTCAATATATGCTTAGTTCTATTGAAGGAACTTTTTCAAGAAAACATGTTATTTGAACAGAATCAATAGATATATATGAAGTCAGTTCTGACTTTTTCAAGAAAACATGTTATTTGAACAGAATCAATAGATATATATGAAGTCAGTTCTGACTGTTGACTGGCCTGCCAACGGATGGTTCTGTGTGTAGTGCACCACCAAAATTATAAATTTAAATGTAAAAACAAAAATATTTAATATCTAGAGAATTGTAAATACTAGCTGCCTTTTTTTTCATTTGCACCATCAATGTAGCATCTTTTTGGAAGTAGCCAACTTATCATGCTGGGAACTAGATAGATAGACAGACGTCATGTTGTCTAAATTATTTAATGCTAATTATTTACCAATTTTCCAAGTTGACTATATGTTTGTTGTGTTATTCAATAAAAAAAACTAGCCGTGTCGTTAACGGGAGTTTATTTAAAATCTGTACAACTAAGCCGTACCTCCATAATAGACGTAAACACAAAACAAAGTCTCTTGCACTTTTAAAATAATACGTAACATGAATGAAATGATTTGACAATAATGTTTATTTTCCAGTGATAACACTTGCCAGCATGGAGGGGTCGCGATGTGGAGTGTGTGTGTGTGTGTTTGTGTGTGTGTGTGTGTGTGTGTTTGTGTGTTTGTGTGTGTTTGTGTGTGTGTTTGTGTGTGTGTGTGTTTGTGTGTGTGTTTGTGTGTGTGTGTTTGTGTGTGTGTGTTTGTGTGTATTTGTGTGTGTGTGTGTGTGTGTGTTTGTGTGTGTGTTTGTGTGTGTGCGTGTGTCTGTATGTGTGTATATGTGTGTGTATATGTGTGTGTGTGTGTGCAAAATGGCAGAGAGATAATGTGTCCACTTGTCCTGAGTGGTCGCTGCTTCTCTTCTTCCTTCATCGTTGTCTTCTGCCTCTATTATATTGGCAAAGATGACGTCAGAACATTCCACCACGCATTGTCTTGAAATGTCAGTGAATCCCGCTGGCCTAATCTCCGATGATTCTACGTCTCCCATTTTGACTTCTTTGACATAATTCCCGGAGCACCTGGATCCAGGATCTGACCGACTTTCCTTTGACGTTATCTTCGAAAGCCAACTACAACTCTACCCCTCCCCTCTGTAACATGTTTTATAAATTATTTAATGTTAATTAATTACCAATTTTCCCAGCTGATTATAACATGGTTGTTTTCAGTCTAGTTTACTGTGTGGTCAATAAATAGCTTTGTGTGTATCGCACTTTAAATTTGTTTGTTTACAGTATACCTGCTGGTTGTACTCTCTTCTTATTGTTTTATCGGATTTTATTTAAATTTAACATTTGTTACGGATTCATTGTCAAATTCAAGTGACAGTGTGGAGTTAAATGTAAGTACCGGTTTATTTCTATTAGCAGAAAAGGCTTAACTGCTAAAAAGTTTATGTAATTCCTGGTCGTTTAGAACAACAGCTATTGTGTTTGGTGGTAATAATTTATGTACATATAAAATAGAAAGAAGGTCTAAACAAAAAGAAAAACTAAATAGGACAAACGAATTTTTAAACTGCAGTTCAACCCCCCACGCCATCTGGTACTGCCGCAAAGGAAAAAACAAACAAAAATAAATATTCGACTTGGCATTTTTTAAAAGTGCAAATGAAATGCATTTATTAATGGTTCTTCCAAAAGAGCACATAAGTTCGTAATATTGCGTTGTGATTTGGCTTTCAAACGTACATGATACGTATTTTATTTTATTCAAATTAAAGCAACGCTTCTTTCTATAACGAAACTCACAAACCTGACGCATTTCATTATATTTTCAAAGTTTTTTCGCACACACATGTGATTTTATTACAAGTCTCTGTTGCCGCCGCTCCACGCTGGTGCTAGCCAGCACTTTCTCGCCATCGACTTTCACACGTCCATCTTGCCCGGGCACTTTGCTTATCTGCCAACCACGTGCAGTGATTCTTTTCTTTTTTTTTTCTTGTGATGCAAGCTCGCGCACACTTGTTAATTTGCATATATGTTTTAAATGCTGCTGCTAATATTTTTGCTAGCCAGCTATCTTTTGGCTCCCACTTATATTTTCACAGGCACACACACACGCTTTGTTACAGAGTAACACTGATACATGCTGGTTTTCAATATATATTTAGTCTCACTGAAGGGACTTTGTCAAGAAAACATGTTATTTTAACAGAATCAACAGATATACATTAAATCAGTTTTGTGGTAGGGATAAAGAGTCCCCAAAAGATAGATGACGCGAGGTAGAAGATAAAGTTATGATGGGAGAGAGTAAGATGGGTGGTAGGGAGTGAAAGAGATTGTGCACTTATTAATTTTATTTTATTTATTCGCTTACAGTTAATGCTTTTAGAAATCTCTGATGGATTAGAGACATAGTAAGTGTGCTATATATTCGTTTAGGCCGCTCGTTCAATGTTATTTTCAGTCTATATAATTTCGAATAATCGAATTGTGTCATTGTCTCGTTGTATGTACTTGGTAGCGAAATCAAATATACGCAGCTGGGTTATAAACTATTTTGTTTATTACCAATGACAACCTTTTCGGTTTCAATATGACAGTTGTTGCATCAGTGAAGGCACGTGGCGGAATTGTGGCTGCTTGGCAGTGAAGAAAATGTGTCAATTTGTCCTCGTTCTGTGATCTTCCTATCTTTTGTTGTTGTCTGCTTCCTCTATTTTATTGGCACAGATGACGCCAAAACATTCCATCATGCATTGTCTTGAAATGTCAGTAAGTCCCGCTGGCCTAATCTCCGGGAATTCTACATCCCTTATTTTGACTTCTTTGACGTCATTCCCGAAGCACCTGAATTCAGCATTTGACTGACTTTCCTTTGACGTCGTCATAGGTGACCGTCCCCTCTGCTACCTGCAACTCCACCCCCTCTGTAACAATTGTATAATTAATGAGTTCGACCTACATCGATGACTTCATTATTGATATAAAAACGGAGGGTCTGGCCAAACTGCTGATCCAGCAAAGTATGTAATCAAGGGCATTGGAAATCGGTGTTGCTCTTGTATTATAAATTACTAGCGAAACCTGCGTAAATTCCACAGCAGACTCTTTAATATGTAATATATTGATGTTGCTATTCTGTGGATAATCAGCGTAAATTGAGACGCGCTGATATTATTGTAGCTCTTTTGTTAAAACTGAAAAATTGTTTATCTAGGCTAGCAGGGACGCCCGGTCGTTAAATACGTTTAAATATGATATTTTAATTTATAGAGATTTCGTATATATTATTATAGCCTAAATATTCTATCGATTCTTATATATTATAAAGTTGTGGTTACAAATATATATATATATATATATATATATATATATATATATATATATATATATATATATATATATATATATATATATATATATATATATGTCTTGGGTGCATCAGCTTGAATCGAAATCGGAATCAACACTCATAAAGATATATATATATATATATATATATATGACTACAAATATATTTTAAAAAGCCCCCTCTTTGGGTAGAGCACTATCGTAAATAATCTCACCCTCTACTTAATTGGCTGAAAATGCGAAGCTCGTTGTTTGTTTACGAGCAGACGATTTGAGCAATATAAAGGTGGTGGCGGGTGTCTATTTAAATAGACATTCCGACGAGTTATTTACGGGCGTCAATTCCATGGTCGAGTGGGAGAACCGCCGACTGTCAACACGACAGTTCTAGGTTCAATCCTTGGCTTGGGAGAGATGCTAGTCTAGCGGCACTGATGAGTTGTGATACAACGAAACAGGACTGTATGTCGATGACTACAAATATATATATATATATATATATATATATATATATATAAGAGAAAAGAAATAAAAACTGTAAGTTTATATTAACAATTAAACTTTTATTCTTCGACTGAATACTAAAAAAAGCAATTTCCAGAGTCCTTATTCCACGGAGTTTCAAAGAATTCTATTCTTACTATTCTTCTCATCGGAGGACAGAAAAAAACCAGCAAAGAATCGCATTCTTTGAAACTCCGCGTAATGAGGACTTTGAAAATTGTTTTTTTGGAATATTCAGTCAAACAATAAATTTAATTGCAAATTTCAACTTACAGTTTTAATTTCTTTTCTCTTATAAGCTCTACTCTCTATTATTTGTGTATTGAGCTTTTTTTATTTGGTTGGGATTAAAATATCTATATATGAATGTTTGGTATTTATATCAGATCGAAGTTTGCTATTGCTTATATCAAGTAAACACTGCATCCATCTCTTTTGTTTTAATATATATATATATATTTATATATATATATATATATGTATATATGTATATATATATATATATATATTTCTATGTAATACATATATATATATATATATATATATATATATATATGATTAGAATAATAGAAATAGTATTCCGACAAAATAGAGAACATAAAAGGAACAAATCGAGTGATTGGTTCATCAACGTTTCGTCTTTATTTCGAGTGCTAGTACTTCAGTACTAGCTAGTACTTCATCCTGAGGAAGTCTCGAAATAAAGACAAAACGTTAAATATAACTCGGTTAGTTCCTTTTTCTCTCTCTCTCTCTCTTCTGTCTGTCTCTCTCTCTCTATCTCTCTCTCTATATATATATATATCTCCTCACACCCCTAAACTCATTCACTCTTTCACTTTTTCATCCCAAAATAGCGAACATTTCTGTAAAATTCTGAGGAAGCTACAGACGGCCAAAAATACGGCTGAGTAGCTGAAACAATAATTTAACTTAACAGAAAGATACGGTAATAAAAATAAAACGTATATATATATATATATATATATATATATATATATATATATATATATATATATATATATATATATATATATATAGTTCCTTCAGCTATAATCCAAATCGAAACATGAAGAATTCTTGGTAAAATTATTTATTACAAGAAAGATCATAGCAATTATGCGGGCATTCAACATGGATGAAGACACCATCATATAATTCCTGTTGTTAAAACTGTAAAAATATTTGTCTAAGCAAGTCTATATATTAATACAATAGCGTGTAGAACAATAAAAAGATTGAACAATAAAAAAGGTCAGTTATTTTCCTTATTTAATGATATACGCATAACTTTTTAAAAACAATATAAAGTAGTGATTTCAAAAAATAAAAAAAAATAGATAAGTTGAGTGCCATCATCTAAAATCGAAAACGAAAGCAAAACTTATGAAGAATTCTTGGCAAAATTATTTATTACAAGAAATGGAAGGAAACAACAATTATTAAACGACAGCCACTCGAACGAAAAAAGATGTAAGCGTGACACTCAAAGTAACACACGTGCTATCGTATAGATTAACGAAAACACCAGCATCGGTCGGTCAGTCGGTCGGTCTCTCTCTTTCTCCCCCCATCTCTCTCTCTCTCTCTCTCTCTCTCTCTCTCTCTCTCTCTCTCTCTCTCTCTGTTATAAAGGGAAATAACTGAAAAGCAAAGAGTTATCTCCCCTGGATCGAAAAGGGGAAGACTTTTCAAGATGGCTGACACAGCATTTCACATAATCTGTTGCTCTAACGTTTTACTATTTTCTGTTTAAAAAAATAAATAATTTAGTGCCAAAACGATGTCTTCTTGTAATTCCCACATTTAACAACCAGTTATATTCCCTGACGATATTACAGATTTGGCGACGAGGATGAGATGAACTTGGATTTAAAAAAAATCAATAAACAAGACCCGGTTGGACGAATCACATAGGGCCCTAGAAAAAAAATCCAACGGACTTGTCTCTTCGAAAAAATAGTTTCCCTTTTGTGCACAGCAAAAACAAAAAACAAAAAAAAACTGCATTATTTTTCGTCGTGGATCCAAATTTACTGGAAATGATACTTAGAAATCAGCAAGAACAATTTCTTGAGGCACAAAAATTAATAGAAACATTAACGTTTCAATTTCAGACACAATTGGCTTCGTCAACTGTAACTCCTTTGATAATATTATAAATTCTATCACCGATTTTTAATTCAATCTGAAATTAAAACAGACATTTTTCGTTTGGTTTAACCGATGGAAAAATACGTTTAAAAATGATTTTAAAGAAAAAACGATGACTGGGAAAGACGGTTATTGCTTAGAAAACTGGGTTCTATTGAACATGAACGTTATGTGAACTTCATTCTACCAAAGAAACCAGAGAATTTCACATCTGACGAAACAGTAGACCAGTAAACGGACATTTTTGGTGAGCCATCATCATTGTCTAATATTCGATACAATTATTTGAAGTTGACGAAAAGCGTTAATGACTATTTTATCAAATATGCTGTAGTGGTTATTGTTCGGTGTGAAATCCCCCACAGAATACCAGTTTAAATGCCTTATTTTTATCGCAGGGCTACAATCTCCAGCAGACGCTGACGTTCGCACACATTTACTTTCTACGTTAAATAAAGACAAAGAAATGGCAGTGCAAATTCTGAACACAGAATGTCAACGCTTGATAAATCTTAAACGGGACACTGCTATGGTGCAACAACAACATTCTGCTATTCCATCTATTTCCAGTTTAAAATCTGTACAAAAATCCCGACTGGAAAGAATAAAAAGCCGCCAACACCCTGTTGGTCATGTGGTGACATGCATTATGCACGTTTTTGTCCTTTTAAAAGACACATGCGTCAATTTTGTTCACGTCGTGGTCACAGGAACGGATTTTGTGAAAAAAATAACTTAAAAACTACCAGGCAAAACTCATAAAAAATGACAACGCGTTTCCAAAAATCTACCACAAATTCAATTTTTGCTACGTTTAATGTAAATTTTGAAGCTCGTAGGAAATAAATAATTGTTGAAATAAACAACAACCAATAAAATTTCAATTCGATACTGCTTCCGACATAACTCTGATTTCACAGTCAACATGGGAGTTATTAGGAAAACCAACGCTTAAAAATACTAAGCATGTTGCTTGAAGTGCATCTGGAAACAAAATACAAATAACTGGTGAGTTAACATGCAATGTCTCACAGAAAAATTTTTTTCGGGGGTATGCTATGTTTCTGGTTTATAAATCCTGAATCTTCTTGGTTTGGATTTCATTGAGGAACTTGATCTTTTCAATGTTTCACTTAATGCAATTTTCAATTCTTTCAATGTTAATGCTGCAGCAGATTTTGAAACATATTTTAAGAACATTCTTAAAACAAAGTTCAACAACGTATTTCAAGAAGGCCTTGGATGCTATACAAAAGTCAAAGCAACTTTAAACTAAAGTCTAATGCAAAGCTAGTTTTTAGACCAAAGCGTCCTGTAACATACGCAGCTTTAGCTACTGTGGAAAAAGAATTAGACCGCCTTCGACAAGCTGGAGTAATCCAACCTACAAATTACTCATCCTAGGCAGCACCTATTGTTATTGTGAAATAGACTAATGGCAAGGTACGTCTGTGTGCGGATTTTTCCACAGGATTAAACAATGCGCTGGAGACACACCAGTATCCACTACCTGTAGCAGATGATTTTTTCTTTAAACTAAACATCATTAGGCATTACTGTTGTAACGGATGCTTCAGACTATGGAGTTGGAGCAGTAATATCGCATATTTTTCCTGATAGAAGTGAAAAAGCCATTGCACATGCATCAAAATCATTGACACCCACTGAACGAAAATATAGTCAAATTGAGAAAGAGGCTCTAGCGATTATCTATGCTGTAAAACAATTTCACAAAATGCTATACGGCCATCATTTTAATCTGATCACAGACCACAACCTCTAACAAGTATTTTTGGTTCAAAAAAGGGAATTCCTGTTTATACAGCAAACGCTTACAAAGATGGGAAACTATGCTGTTGGATTATGATTTCTCCATAAAATACGAAACAGGCAGCAAAATTGGCCAAGCAGATGCGTTATCCAGACTTATCTCTTCTCATCAAAAAGCTGTAGAAGACAGTGTCATCGTTGCTATATCTGTAGAACCTGAAGTTGTCTCTGGACTTGTTTCCACAGTGCGGGCACTACTGTTCACATCGGAGATGATCCAGGAGGCTACAGCCGCAGACCCAATACTACAAAAAGTTCTGCACTTTCACTCTATCAGATGGCCTAATAAGTGCACTGATCAGCAACTTCAACCATTTTTTCAGCGAAGATCTTATTTGTCTGAGACTAATGGAATTCTTTTTTTTTTTTTGCTAAACGTGTTGTTGTTCCATCTAATCTTTAAAATAGAGTCCTCAGAAAATTTCATCAGGGACATCAAGGAATTAATCGGATGAAAGCCTTGACCCGTGGTTATGTATATTGGCCAAGTGTGGACAAATAATTAGAGGAACTTGTCAGGAATTGCTCCAAATGTCAACTAGTTGCCCCTCCCCGAAAAACATTACATTCATGGCCAACTCCAGAAATTTCTTGGTCACGACTGCACATTGATTTTGCAGGAACAATAGAGGGACAACATTATCTCGTGCTTGTTGATTCTTACAGCAAATGGCCAGAAGTCTTTCAGATGAGCAACATCTAATCAAAAGAAACTATAAGAAAACTACAGGAAATCTTCAGCAGGTTGGGAGTGCCCGAAATATTAGTTTCATATAACGGTACTGCTTTTACTTCAGCAGAATTCGCGGACTTCTGTAAACAGAAACTATAAGAAAACTACAGGAAATCTTCAGCAGGTTGGGAGTGCCCGAAATATTAGTTTCATATAACGGTACTGCTTTTACTTCAGCAGAATTCGCGGACTTCTGTAAACAGAAAAGAATTCAGCATCTTAGATCTCCACCTTTCCATCCTCAATCAAATAGACAAGCAGAACGGTTTGTGGACAGTTTCAAGGGAGCACTCTTGAAATTAAAAGGGGAAGGACCTACTAAAAAGATTATGCAAATATTTTTAAGTAGATACAGAGCTACCCCAAATCCAAATTGGCCAAATTAAAAGTCTCCTGCTGAAGCACTTATGAATAGGAAACTACGTTTGCCGATTGATGCTATTCACCCATCAACAACTAAATTTTACAGAAGAAACAAAATGATGGAAAACCAGTTTAATTGCCATCATTCAGCAAAACCCCGTAAATTCCTTCCAGGACAACCTTTATTGGCTGAGGACTACCGTAATTGTAGAGAAAAATGCACACAAGGTCGCATAATACACCGTTCTGGCAATGTCGTCTATGACGTAGATGTATAATCATCTATTTGGGTTAGACATGCAAATCAGCTTCGTGAGTTATCTCTTCCAGAGCGACGTCCAAATGATGCAGCCATCCCTTTACATATGTTACTGGACACATTTGATTTACCCCAAAGTGTTCCAGTTATAAATAATAAACAAAGCAAGTCTCAGATCAAAGTCCAAACAAGAAGAACCCAGCGAATTTGTAAACCAACGCCAACCTTACAAATAGATCCACAAAAAAACCTCTTACAAGGATTACATTTCAAAGGGGAGGTGTTATAAAGGGAAATAACCGAAAAGCAAAGAGGTCTCTCCCCTGGATCGAAAAGGAGAAGACTTTTCAAGATGGCTGACACAGCATTTCACATAATCTGTTGCTCTAATGTTTTACTATTTTTCTGTTTAAAAAAGAAATAATTTGGTGCCAAAACGATGTCTTTTTGTAATTCTCACATTTAACAATCAGTTATATTCCGTGACGATATAACTCTCTCTCTCTCTCTCTCTCTCTCTCTCTCTCTCTCTCTCTCTCTCTCTCTCTCTCTCTCTATCTCTCTCTATCTCTCTCTTTCTCTCAAACAATAAAAAATGTAAAAAACGAATAAGTACTGTAGATATTATTACAAAATATAGAACTGCAGTGATGCATCAATTTTTGTCCCAAATATTTTAAATTAGAAAGCTTATAGCGTCCACAGTCCGAGAGATTTGTGTTTTACAACAGAATAACTTAAAATCCATTATTTCTTAACAACTTTTGCATTTACGAGACAGATGATCCCTAAATTTTATAGAATTAAAAACAAATATAGCGGTGAGAACATGCTAATCGAATGTTGCCTGGAGTGTCCATAAATGTGTATTTTGGAATGAAATTTGCTGGAAAGCGTGACACAAAAGAACACACACCCTATCGTATTTATATATAGATAACATTCTGCAGCCAGACTAGTTTAACGGACCATCAACTCTGCCTCTGTATCACGCACTCAATTTGTTTGATTATTTAAAAGGACGGCTCCACAAGTATTTGTTGACAGTGGACGATCACAGATGGAAAGAAACTCTTCTCATGGAAATTCAGATTTGTTTTATTATACCATCACAGGTTGGTTAGTTGGTTGCTTTATATTATGGCAACCCTTTTCGGTTATTTAATGCCGGCACCAGTTACCTTAGGGTTAGGGGTGGGGGTTAGGGTTAGGGTTAGGGTATGCTTCAAGTTCTTGTAGTTCTATCTTCAAATACTTTTTTGTTCGTTTGTTTAGCGGCATATCGACCTTCGGAATTAATTCATAGTAGAATGATTGTTTTGTTTGCTGTATTTTTGTTTGTGATTTTATGTTTGTACTAGCTGGGGTGCCCGGCGTTGCCCGGGTGTAAAAGAAAAAAAATTGGTAGGGAGGTAGGCTCGAACCCAAAGCCTTGACGCGAATAGCCTGACAACTTACTACGACGCTATGCGGGCAGAGAAGTAAGGAAGGGTGAAATTCAATGTTTTAAAACGCAGATGGTTAAACGAACGTCACTGTGTGGTTTTCTAGGTCAAAACATCACGCCATAGATAAAATGAAATCACAGCACAGCTTGAATTTTGTAACATAAGAGTTTGAGATATTATAAAAAGTTGTAAGAAAAAATGACCCCCCGAGTCCCCCTCCCCGAAAAAAACCTTTGGCGGACATACAAAAAAATGCACACGCACACACGCGCGCGCATTTTGGCTTTTATATTATAGATAATGTTGATGTTTTGTTTGCTATATGCATTTAGATAAAAAATTTGATTATTTAAGAGGACAACTCAACAAGTATTTGTTGACAGTGGATTCATTAATCCTCATTCAATCCCGGGCAACGTCGGGTCTCTCTGCTAGTGTAATATAGATTTTGCTTAAATCTAACTTTAGCTATGAGTTCGCGGATAAATTCAAGTAACATGTAATAGCCGTGGTGTCATATGTAAACACTGGTCTATATCTATTTAAGAAAAAAAATGAAGTTTTTTAAGAATCTCTGATGGTCTAGACACACCTAAGGTGTATACTTAGTTGGCTGGGAGAGGTTGGAGCTATTTACTTCTCTCACACTACAAGAACCATAGCACCAACGTCAGAAAGTGGGATTGAGAAGTTAGTGTCCCCTCTCTCCGGCAACATCATCGGCATTCCCCGGTAAGGGCGTCTCAGGCGATTAGCAATAATTTAATCCCTTCCCAAAGAGAGAAGACAACACCTGGGAGATTGGATCTCCTAGAACTGCACAGAACCAGCATTATGCCGCAATCAATAGGGATCATATCATTACAGGAATGGTCTAATTTCTGGGTTTTTTGTTTGTTTTTTGGGTTTTTTTTTTTTTGTTTTTGCGGAGGTGTCGAGGATAAAAGTCCCGTGTTGATGGATTATTTATTGAGATAAAATGGGATGGTCTGGCAAAACGGTTAATCTAGCAAAGGTGTCAGAAGTCGGTGTTGATCTTGTAGTATCGTGGATTTTGTTGCCTTGTACATCTTTATTTGATTGAAATTTGTGATCTTTCTGCAGGTACTTATACTGGACCGACTGGGGAAATACGCCACGCATTGGACGCCTCGGAATGGATGGTTCCAACTACACTCTCATTATTACAGAGAAATTGGGATGGCCGAATGGACTGACCATTGAATATGAAACAAACAGATTGTGGTGGGCGGATGCTCATCTGGACTACATAGAGTAAGTTACTCTTCATCCCATCCCATCTTTTCTCTCTCTCTCTCTCTCTCTCTCTCTCTCTCTCTCTCTCTCTCTCTCTCTCTCTCCCTTCTCCCCTTTCTCTCTCCTTCTCTCTCTCTCTCTATATATATATATATATTTTTTTTAAGAAAAGAATATAAAACCACATTTCTTCTTTTAACAACCATAATTCTAATAATAACCAAGGAACTTCTCTAACCACTTTAATTAAAAAACAATACCCCCTTTTCAATCAAATGGACTATCATAAAAAAAGTTAAGTCTTATACTCCAGGCTCTAAGTCATGTCGCCTCTGCACAACCGAAGCTATAACTATAATTACTTCCCCTCAAAGTAACAATATAATAAATTCTAAAAATGAACTGATCTCTTTCTGTAAACATAAGTCCAAATTTAATTATGGCAATTTTGAAATTACATAGTTATTACTTTTACCCTTTATATAGATGTAAAAAAATTTCTTTAACTTTATTGTTTTTCTACATACTTCTTAATACTTTATAATTTAATAATCCTTTATTTTAATTCTTTATCTCTTCTTTGCATGGCCGGCTATTTATCTGCATTTTCTGCTTTATTTTTAACATTTCCTATCTATCTAATATATCAATCTACCCACTCTTTCATATCTTGTATGTATATTTACTTATATTTTACTATGTGCATTTACGTTTTTTTCTTGAATTTGCAGATATCGGCCATCCCCTCCTTTTAAATAATTTTTATTTCATTTTTATTTAGTTTTTTTATTTTTATTTTTATTTTATTTTATTTTATTAATTTTTTTTTATTTATTTATTAATTAATTTATTTATTTATTTATTTATTATCCATTTACTTTCGTCTAACAACTCTTGCTGACATTTTTAATTGATGACCTGTACATTTCAGTTATATATTATTTCGCCCTATATATTTTTTTCGCGCCTTTAACATTTCCTGTCTGGGTCATTTTGACTTTTGTTTCCCTTTATTTTATATATTATATTTAACTTTATCATTTTTTATTTTTTATTTGATTTTATTTTTTTTCCTCCTCTCTCTCTTCCCTGATCTGTCTTATTTATATTTTTGTCTCAGAAGTAGAGTGGAAAGCATATCTTATTTTTCATTTATTAATATTTTTGGAATCTTTTCTTTATTCCTTGTACACATTTTTGTGAATTATTCCATGGATTTCTGCCTTTGGATTATTATGGACCATCTTCTTCCAAATATGGGATTTCCTGGGATTTTACTTGTACAAATGGAAATTCTTTTAACTTTCTTGAAGATTTACATTTGGATTTTACCATCATTGGATTTTTTATTTTCCACCAGACTATCCATTCATGTGCAATCACCTTTTTCTTCACTATATTCACTCTGCTTCCTTTTTTTTGTTTTCAAGTAAGATCTCTGACTTACTTGTTGTTTCATCAAATATTTCTGCATGCAAAATCCGATCCCGCATTTTGCTAATTCCTACCCTCTGATGAGAAGGAAAGTATTTCTTCGAAACTCCGCGGATTAAGGAATATCCATTTATCTAGTGTTTCCTTTTCAGATTAAATATGTTTTTAACTCATTTCAAAGTGTTTTTTAACATATTTTATTAACTATTTGCTCATATTATAAGCTCTATTTTCTATTTGGTTTTATCGAGCTTTTACATCTGGCTGAGATAATTTTATAAATATTAATTCTTTAATATTTATAACATACTTTAATTTTACTATCTTGGATCATTTTGGTAAATTTAATTGTAACTTTTATTTTATATATATATATATATATATATATACCTACATACATATATATATATTTGACAGGCTTTTCCTTTCTTGTTAATTATTACAATATTTGTTTTTCTTGCTTGGATGGGGTTATCAGTTTGTATGTCCATGTCCCATAGGACTTTGTGATTCTCGTTTTCAAGTACTGTTCCCGGCTTATGTTTGTACCTCTTGTCTGTGCGTTCGAGATGCAATTGTTTGCATAATTCCCAGTGTACTGCCTTTCCCACTTGATCGTGTCTGTTCTTGTATCCCTTTTAAGCCAGTTTGCTTCATTTACTTACTATATGATTTATCGTTTCATCTCTTTGTCAACAGAGTCTGCATTTACTGTTTTCTTGTGTTTTATCGATCTTTGCTTTGATGTGGTTGGTTCTTAGCGAGTTATCTTGTGCTGGCGTTATTAGGGATTCAGTTTCTCGGCTTATATGTCCTTTTCGCATCCATGTCCAGGTGCTTTCGTTATTCCCATCTTTTGTCATCCTTATGAGTCTTCCGTGTAGTTGTTTTTCTTCTCATTTTCTCATTTTATCCTTTATCTACTCTTTTCCTATTTCTTTTTCTTTATACTTTCTTTTTTATTTCCTTTCTTTTTTCTCTCTTTCTATTTTGGGATACACTTTTTATTTTCCCCTTTTATTCTTCGTCTTCTTTCTTTTTCATATATATAAAATGTCGTTATCATTTTTTTTATTTTGAATACTACGTGATGTGACCTCCTGATGAATTCTGTGCTTGAAACTCCTGTAAAATTTTCATTGCTAACTGAACTTTAGTATAAGCCATATCGCCTGAAGAGGTTTCTACTTACTTGGCTGACCGAAACATGCTCATGAATGTGTAGCGACATATTAATACTTATGTAAAAGAAAAAAGTATATATATATAAATACACACACACACGCACGCGCGCATATATATATATATATATAATGAAATTCACAGTGTCAGTCCATTTTTTTATTCAAATAAGAGAAGTTTTTATAATTTACTAATATATTAACTAATAGGACCTGTGGAAATTCCACAGATTCATATGTAATATATTGATGTTGGCATTTTGTAGATATTCAGCATAAATTGACGCTCTGATATAATTGTAGCTATTTTGTTAACACTGCAAAAGTATTTATCCAAACTAGCAGGGACGCCCGGCGTAGCCAGGTCGTAAAATACGTTTAAACATGATATTTTAATTCTTGTAGATTTCGTATATATTATTATAGAGTTAATGTTCTATCGATTTTTATATATTACTAGCAAAAGTACCTGTCGTTGACTGGGTTCAAAAACAGCCTACAGAAAATGGACTCTGATTTATGAAAGTATGATAGATTATGAAAAGGAAGGGTTGTAAAGAGATAGCTTCGAATTTGGGGGTATCAAAACCAAAGCAAAATATGATGAAAGTAAAAATAAAATAGATAACCCCCATAATTTATTATACCATACCTGTTCACACTGAAACACTTTTCACAGTATTCTGTGGATCTATATTAAAAAACCTTGTTAAACTTTGTGACATATTTTCATTCTATGGAGGTCAGGCGCGAACGAACACCCCATAATTTTATTATACCATATTTCTTCAAACTGAAACATAATTATCAAAGTATGTTTACGCAGATAGATATAAAAAGTCTTTATTAAAGTTTGTGCCTATTTCCATTCTATGGAGGCCAGGCGCGAACGCAGACCCCACAATTTCATTATACCATACCATGCCAGATCAAACATACCCATTCCTGTGTCTCGATACATCTTCTATCATTATATGTGATCAGTTTTCTATAAGAGTCAACCATATAGGAGCCTATTCCTGACCAGGCACACACACAGACGTTCAACTTTATATTATAGATAAAGTTGCGATTTCAAAAATAAAAAAAATATATCTATATTATTTGAGTTCATCGGCTTGAATCGAAACCGAATCCCAAACTTATGGGTATCATTCAAACACTACCGTGTTTGAATATATGATTAAAGTGGCAGTTTTAATCATTTCGAACTGCTTTAAAGCTTCACCACTCACTCATTTTTCGATCAAATTTCAAACAATTATTACAGTTTATAGATCACCTTTTCAGCTATATTGTGAAAAAAATTTGTCGATTTTCTTTCAGTAAAACAAAAGTTATGATGAATTTAATGGTGTTCAAAATCGTAAAAAAACGTAAGGAGATGAGCGACGTTTTTTATGACTGGCTTCCATAGCAACCACGATGCTTCAGCGACTAGTGTTGCTATTAACTCACTGCTGTCGTGAAAAGAGAAATAACAAGTGACATGAAAGAATGAAAGGGAGATAATTGGGTGATTTTATTGAAAGCAGACGAGTGCCGTACATTGTTATTACATATGTGTATGTTACGTTTATGGGGGCAAAAAGTAAGACTGAAATTAAACAAAAAACAAGTGAATTTATTGGAAGCCTAGAAAAATCATGGATTGCAATAGAAAAATGCAAGCATGAAAAGTAATATGGTTAAGCTTAAACATGGAAAAGTAAAGGACTAATTGTTAAAACTGGAAAAGAAAAGGACAAGATATTCTAGTAAAAAATATAATAAATTTATAACTTAAAATATTGTAACATTAAGATTTTTTAATACAATTTATAACATTATATAATCAATTCTTAATGCTGCAATATTGTAAGTAATAAATTTATTATACTTTATCTTGTCCTTTTCTTTTCCAGTTGAATAACCAGTCTTTTACTTTTCCATGTTTAAGCTTAACCATATTATTTTCATGCTCGCATTTTTCTATGTAATATATATATATATATATATATATATATATATATATATATATATATATATATATACATTTTTCTATGTAATATATATATACATTTTTCTATGTAATATATATATATATATATATATATATATATATATATATAACTTTAGTTCCGTCAGCTATAACCGAAACCAAAACTTATGAAGAATTCTTGGTAAAATTATTTATTAAAAAAAAATAGATAACTTAAGTTCCATCAGCTATAACCGAAACTAAAACCAAAACTTATGAAGAATTTTTGGTAAAATTATTTATTACAAGAAATGGAAGTACATAACAATTAAACCACCCGGGTGTAAGCGTGACACAGAAAATAACACACACGCTATATTCATATATAGATACCCGTCATTTGACTGGACGAATTCTGTTTGCTATTCAGGAAACCGAAAATATTCCATCATGGCATATGAAATCGAAAGAGCAAAAGCGTTCTTGGTATGAGATGCTCGAAGCGTCCTATCTTGCCTTGATAGAGCCCAAAACCGACTTCGTAGCCGAGTAGGCGATACGTTTTCTCTTCTCTGCAACCTCTTTCCCATAGAAGAGATGTTGCTAGCCTTTCTCTGCTCTATCGTTATTTTCATGGCGAAGTGCTTGTCTGAGCTCCAATCTAGTGTCTCCCCTCGCCAAACATTCACGAGAAACACTCGTTTGACTGAAAACACTATCAATAATTTCCCCCACTCTTTATCTGTGCCTAAACCTAAAGGTGGATTCCATAAACAAAGCTTCTTTCTTAGAACTGATCGCCTGTGGAACTCTGTTTGTTTGCCTGTTTTCCGGCTGACTACAATATAGTCGTCTTCAAGTCCAATGTAAACAAGTTCTTGATGAGCCGTTGTCATTAAGTAATCCAATTTACCAAATTTCCACTACTAACGATTACTATGATATTATTCCAATTATTACCATACACTCATTAACTCATATCCTCGAGTGACCTCTGGGCCTTGATGAGAGCTGACCCCTTTGTAAAAAAAGGGGGGCATGTAGATGGTGTCACTAATAAAATAAATTTGTATTATTTGGATTCTTCGAACTACTGTTCTCATCTTCAGTGTTATTTTCCCAACGTTTCAGTCGATCTAAACTCCAAGCTTCTTCAGGTGTATTTTGTCAAACTCGAGAATTTTTCTGTCGAACTCGGGAATCTGTACTGAATTTCGAAGAGAACTCTTTATTTAATCCATGGAGGTAGCATACTTTCCTTCCATCGGTCATGACTGGGTAGAAGCCCTTGGTAATTTGCAATTGTATTTTTAGTGTCATCTGCACTGAGGATTGAACCTTCAACCTCCAAAAGAGTGTAGCTTTGCAACTGAATGAATTTTACAATTGTAAAAATATATTGCATTTAGAATTGATTCTGCACTTACCTATTCTCCAGAATCAGACATCATCGTGTACTGTTATATTTCTCCCTGATGACCGAATCGTCAAATGTGTTTAAGTCTATTATTTAATATTAAAAAATCTTTGTCCTTTTTTTTTGACTAATACACTCGTTGGCGATAATAGAAAACACATGCGACTGGTTATAAAAATATTTTGTTTATTTTTGTAAATATAAGCTTTCTGTTTTCAGTGACAAATTGACAAATCTAATGGCGTGCGTGATGGGGTTGGTGGTGGTGGTGGTGGTGGTAGTAGAAAAGAATGTGTTTTTAGCACCCTCTCATGTCGCTCACTCTCTCTCACTCTCTCTCTCTCTCTTTCTTTATTACTCTTTCTCTCTCTCTCTCTCTCTCTCTCTCTCTCTCTCTCTCTCTCTCTTTCTCTCTCTCTCTCGACATCTGTATTTCTTTTTATTTGGCCCAGATGACGACAACATTCCGATCTGTATTGTTTCCAAAAATGTTGTAACTCGCTAACCAGAAATTTTGCAACCTAGAATTTTACTTCACTTTGACGTCATCTCCCGGGCCTTGCATCTAGACTTTGCGTAAACTTGTGACCGACTTTTTTGTTTGACGTCTGAGATCTGGATTATGCGACAGTACTGCCTGTTTACAAACATAAAAGGACTGCTCCAGATTTGATTTTAATAAAGACGTGATATCGGAAACTGAGTCGTATTTTTTTAGGCCAAAGACACGCCGTTCTATATTATAAGCGCACTGAATTGCATGGTGCACAACTCTAGATTTTTTTTCTTTAATAATGCTGTTATCTTAGTAGGTGTATGCGGGTTTTATTTTTAACGTTGCCATTACAAATAAACAAAATAAATAAATAAAAAGCCGGGTCGGCATTTTTTACTTTTTTTTTAACGAAAGCATTTAGTACCGTCTCTCGCTGCCACATATCCATTTTAGTCTAACACGCGTTTCTCTTTCTTCCGTACGCATGCTGGTCACAACCAGCCCATTCTCATCTTTGCTTTTCACGTCCGTCTCCTTCAACACATACTTTGTTCTCTCCCGAGCACGTAGTGCATTTTTCTCTGCTTTTTTTTTCTTTCTCTTCTTGCGCACATTTCCTAATTTTCATATATTCGTTTTTCGGCTATTGCTGCTGCTAATCTCCTCGCAAGCCAGCCATCCTTCGCTGCTGCTGATATTTTCCCACGCGCTCATATGCACAATGTTATATATTGAGTGATGTATTAAGTATCAAGCTTAATTTAATAATGTTGACTAGCAGGGCCTGTGGAAATTCCACAGGGGACACATTCATATGTAATATATTGATGTTGGCATTCTGTAGATCTTCAGTGTAAATGGAGACACCCCGATATTATCGTAGCTTTTTTATTAAAACTGCAAAAGTATTTATCTAAGTTAGCACGAACGCCCGGCAAAGCCCGGTCGTAAAGTACGCTTAAATATGATATTTTAATTCTTGCAGATTTCATATATATTATTATAGAGTTAATGTTCTATCGATTTTATTTTTTTATTATAAAGTTGCGATTTCAAAAATAAAAATATATATATCCATATGACTTGGGTGCAATAGCTTGGATCGAAACTGAAATAAAAACTTATGAAGAAAAAAAAAATATATATATATATATATATATATATATATATATATATATATATATATATATATATATATAATTTGAGTTCCTTCAGCTATAATCGAAACTGAAACCAAAACTTATGAAGAATTCTTGATGAAATTATTTATATTAAAAAAAAGATTACTGGAGTGCTATCAGTTATAATCGAAACCGAAACCAAAACTTATGAAAAATTCTTGATAAAATTATTTATGACAAGAAATGGAAGTACATAACAATTACACGACCTGGTTATAAGTGTGACACAGAAAATAACACATACGCTATCGTATTAATATATAGATATATTTCTACACAGATATAAAAAAAGTAAAACGACACCTCACAAAAATAATTGATACGTGTTTAAAGATTCTGCTTCCTTCATTTGAAGTCGTACATAGCAATTATCGATATGTTATACTAACTTACATTTTTATTTATTCCTGTTTAATATTCTCAGAGTTTTAGAGGAGCTATGTTACAGATGAATAAGGTGGAGTTAATCAGTTGCTTCAAATTTCGGAAATCCTTTTTCCATTGTTAAGGGCAGTTGCTTTTGTCTATGCGGTTACAGTTGGTGTTTTCTATTCCAACCTAGTTGCATCAAAGTACAATTTTCTGATGTTGGCGTTATCTATCTATACTCCTATAAATTTGTTATTTGTATGTGTGTGTGGGGGGGGTGAAATTTATATTAAAAACCTTTTTCCTATTTATTTAAAAAGAAAATACAACTTTGTTATATATGGGTCGTGGAAGTGTATTAATATGCAAAAGATCTAGCTAATTTGCATATTCTTTTAAAACATAAATTTTTATTAATTCCCTATTCGTTTTTTTTTGTTTGTTTCTTGTGGAAAGATCATCTTTAGTTATATATTGTTAGTGTAATTATATTCATGCAGATATTCTATATGATTTATACTTGCGTAATATTTGCGTAAAAGCTTATAGTAAACAAAAATCTCTTTCTATATATAGTACTTCATGTGTATATATATTTGTTTAAAAACCTTACCTACGAAACTCCTTTGTCAGTTTTTTGTATACAAACACGAAACTTAATATATAGGGTATTCAAACCCATGCAAAACTTTATATCTCGGTTTTAGCCGGGGAAAATCGGTGCAAAAGTGTGAAAATTAAAAAAATAGAATTTGCCAGCTGATGATCGAACGACGACATTACGAATATCCATGCGTAACGTAATAGCTATAGGTTCATGTTTTAATTTTAGCCTTGCAGCAAACATGACTTCATAGCTGAGGCATTAACGTCAAAGGAAAAAGTAAATCGTGAGTTAAATATTTTGGTTTCAATTCTCGGTGATTGGCGCATGAGTCATTTTTTTTTTTACTTTTTAAATCATTACTATATTATTGGATCTAATATAATATAATAATATATACGAAATCTGCATTAATCAAAATATCATATTTAAGCATATGTTATGACCGGGCGACCTGCTAGTCCTATATATATATATATATATATATATATATATATATATATATATATATATATATATATATATATATATATATATATAGTCCTGATAGAATGTAAGACACCCTATTAAATAATTCAGTTAATGTTTGTTTCTTTCGATGACCAGTAATCGGGGCCGTACAAAGCAGCAGTAATCATTTCAAATATCAATATTTTACACTAATTATCATTTTTTTATCTCTATAATTTTATCAATTTTTATTGTATATTTTTCATTAATGTCCTTTTTTCGTATTTTATTTCAATAAATTGTTTTACAATAGAAATACTGAAGAACAAAAACGTGGGGAAACTGATTTGCCTATCACCGCTTCCGATAGCGCTATACCAGAAGTTAGGAAGTACGTTAGTTGACTATAACCGGCTCTTGGTAATCTTTATTGATGTTATGCTGTTGTTTAATGTTATGTCGATAACGATTGTAACGAAAACGTTGTTCGTGCAATGATTTTATTTATCTTTTAGGTATGCCAATGCGGACGGTACAAATCGACACACGGTAATCCAGGGGAATCTCCCACATATCTTTGCGATTACTATATTTGAAGACTGGATTTACTGGACAGATTTGAGAAAGAAAACTATTGAGAAAGCCAACAAATACACGGGAGCGAATCGTGTGATACTGAAAAACACAACCCATAGCCCGCGGGACATCCATGTTATGCATCCGCTCAGGCAAAGACAGCGTAAGCATTTAAAAAAAAAAACGGACGTTCTTTATTACTTATTTAATACTAGCAGAGCTACTCGGCGTTGCCCAGTTCATAAAAAAAACGAACAGAATAGATGTTTCTGAATTTTTTAGATGAGGATTCGTTATTCGTATTATTTTGATTCATAGGACTACTGTTCTCATCTTGAGTGTGATTTTCACAACGTTTCGGTCAATATAACCTCCGACCTTCTTCAGCCACCAGGGGCCGTGACACAGTGGTTAGAGTACTTGGAAAAATCAATTGTAAACAGTGATATTCTCCTGAAGGTTGAAGGTTCAATCCTCAGTGTAGGCGACCAAAATCTACGTTTGGGAATTACTTAGACCTCTATCCAGTCATGGCTGACGGAACAAGAGCACGCTACCCCCGTGAAGTAAATAAAGGGTTCCACTCAAAATTCCGTCCAAATTCTCGAGTTCGACAGAAACATTCCCAAGTTCGACAAGATACACCTGAAGAAAGTTGGACATTATATCGACAGAAACGTTGTGAAAAATCACATTCAAGATGAGAAAGGTAGTCCGATGAATTCAAATAATAAGAATAGAAGAGGTTATTTATTAAAATCGCGGATACCTTGATACTTCTTGGGTGGATTACTATCAGTATTTTGTTTCATTTTCGAATTTTAAGCGATTATCGAGACTCCTCTGATGATCGTCACATGTCAACCATTTTGTTCTCGCTCTGACTTAGCAACTCGGAACTACTTGGGTCTCAAACTAAAATAAACATTTTAAAATGAAATGAAATACGAATATTATACGTTTAAAAACCAAATAACAATGCAAAGATTTTGCGAAATCTAATATATAAAACTTAAGATGTATGTCTGTCTGTCTGTTTGTTTGTCTTATACTCAGTCATGGATATGAAAGCGACTAAATAAAAGTTAACTAATTTGCATATTCTTTGAAAAAAGAATTTTCATAAACTAGCGGAGGTATGGGCGTGGACGCTCGACTTTGCCCGGTTGTCAAATACGTTTAAATATAATATTTTAATTTCTCCACATTTCGTATATATTATTATAGAGTTGTAATTTCAAAAGTAAAATAAAAAGTATCTGGGTGCACTCAGCTAGAATCGAAACCGAAAGCAAAACTGTAGCATTCAAAGCTGGTGCCGTTATTACTGTACCAATATGACACACATATAACCTGATTAAAACTGAAAAATAAACTAAAGATGAATGCACAAAATGTATAACGATTTTTTTCAATTTTGACGCCTTAAAAACTATTTTAACTGATTAAAGATCTATAAAAAAAAAATGGTCCATAAAAATCCAATCATTTTAGATCCATAGCGCCGCTCTGCGACTTTTAGTTTCGGAAGAGATAGAGTTTGAAAATATAGAGACAGACAGACAGACAGATCAAGCGACAGACAGACAGCCAGACATAGTGAGTTTTATAAATTAGATTAATTAATCAGTTTTTATGTTTTTTTATTCTATGATTGGTTTCATTTAACCATTTCTCTCAGTTCTATTTATGCATAGTTTTTACATTGTGCATAATTGTGTAGCATTTAGGATGAAAAAGTTCTAGCACACGGACACACACACAAATACACACATGTACACACACGTGCATGGAACATGAGCTGAAACAGATGCATTGAGAGCATTGTCAAGGTTGCTGCAAAGAAAGTGGGCAGTATTTATTTGCTTCACCACTGAGAAAATTAGGCACAAGGCCGTTTTTTAATATGGAGAGAGAGGGAGAGGGGGAGGGGAAGGGAAAAGGGGACCAGCTCCCGAGAGGTGGGAAATATGAGCTGGATAGTGAGAACAACTTTATATATAGGGTTGCCTCTACATGGACGAGAAGCCCATTGCCACAAGGACAATGGTCTTTGATTGCAGCATCTGCTAGATAGATACTACACTTTGATCTTGGCCCGAAGGTCAATCCCTCTGGGAGGGAGGTGGACTATATTTATTTGCTTCCCCACTGAGCAAATTAGGCACAAGGCCGTTTTTTAATGTGGAGAGATTGGGGAAAAGGGGGACCAGCTCCCCGGGGTGTAGGAGAACTAGATAGTGACAATTGGTATGAAGAGTTTCCCCTACAATTGACCAATAACTAATTGCACAAGAGCAACAGTCCCACATTTGGGGCCACCCCCACACACGGTCTCAGCTTGCAGCATCTGCCGGAACAGACACTACACCTTGATCTTGGCCCGAAGGCCAATCCCTGTGGGAGGGAGGTGGGCTCTCTCTACCATGTTAGAAAGCTACTTACGCCTGAAAGTATCTTGTACCTCTATAAGGCCACCATTCACTCATGAATGGAGTACTGTTGTCACATTTAGGCTGATGGATTTGTTACTAGTCTCTTGTTCCTGGACAGGGTTCAAAAGAGAGTCGCCAACCTGATAGGTCCTAAACTATCATCTAAGCTTCAACCTCTGCTCCATCGACGAAATGTTGCATGACTCTGCCTGTTCTACAGGTGTTTTAATGGTGGATTGTCTGATGAAATACAGGCCCTTGTACCCCTTCGATGAAAATACCCCCGACGAATCTGACAGGCAGCAAAATCCCACCCCTACACAGTAGAGATTGATAAATGTAAGAAAGTCTTCTACTCTAATAGTTTCTTTCTCAGAACTGCTAGACTTTGGAACTCCCTTCTGGGTTCCTGCTTTCCCAACTGTGCTGACATGCAGAAGTTCAAGTGTAATGTGAACAGACATCTTGCTGCTCAACTCCCTACATAGTATCCCTGCAACTTATGTACCCGATAGTAGCCCCCTACATTAAAGTAGCACTGTGCCTTGTTTGGGGTGAAAATGAAATAAAAGAAAATTTTTAAAAACAATATTATATATAGTCGAACTTACCATTAAATAGCAGTCCTGGATATGACCTTAAACTATATCCAGTGGTGAAGCCCCAGCTTGCGGGCTTTGGGGAGTGTGGAGCCACCCTTTAATTGCCATTGCTCCCAGGTCCACTCTGACCCGGAGTGGTAGTACCTGTTAGGGTCCCAACTATGGGTTAAATAGAAACCGACTTGAAAAATATATATATATATTCTATTAAAAACTTTTTCTTCAAAATAACTGGATTCGGCATTAAATAACCTGAAAAGGGTTGATATGCCATAAAACAAAAACAACCAACCAATCAACCATTAAATAGCATTTACGAAAAACACTCGTCTAGCCAAAACCACTATCAATAATTTCCCCACGCTCTTTATCTGTGCCTAAACTTAAAAGTAGATTCCATGAACAAAGCTTCTTAGAACTGCACCCCTGTGGAACTCTGTTCCAATTGCCTGCTTTCCAGCTGACTAAAATCCGATTGTCTTCAAGTCCAACATAAACAAGTTCCTGACGAACCGTCACCCTAAGTAATCCAATTTACAAAAATCCCATTACTTATTTTTACTACGCTATAATCCCATTGACTAACGTGTACCTATTAATCCTTATCCTCAAGTGGCCTTCGGACCTTGATAAGTGGTGATTCTTGTGTAAAGAAAAAAATACTTCGGACTACGGTTCTCATCTTTAGTGTTAATTCCAACCTCGGTCACTGTGTTCTCTGACCTTCTTTCTGTTAAAGCAGGAAATTTGCATGGTTGGTTGGTTGTTTTTGTTTTACGGCATATCAACTCTTTTCAGGTTATTTAATGCCGAATTAAGTGATTTTGAAGAACATTTTTTTATAGAATATATATATCGGTTTCTATTTAACCCATAGTTGGGACCCTAACAGGTACTACCAGTCCGGGTCAGAGTGGACCTGGGAGCAATGGCAATAACAGGGTGGCTTCACACTCCCCAAATCCTGTAAGCTGGGGCTTCACCACTGGATATAGTTTAAGGTCATATCCAGGATCAAATTTGTATGGAATTTCGAACAGAATTCTTTATTTAATCGATGGCAAATAATTCGCAAGTGCATTAAGGATTGAACTCTATCTCTACTATTATATAGAAAAAAGAACTGTGTGTTTGTGTACAAGTTCGTTTCCTATGGACTCTGAAGCTGCTGGGCCGATTTTTATGAAATTTCACACAAATGTACTGCATGCATCTGGCAGTGTTCTTAGATAGGTTTTGTATCGGGATATGTTTGATAAGTATCTGTAATCGATAATCAAAAAAAAAATTGAAAGAAAGAAGGAACAGGCGATTTGACCAATATTAACACCTTACAAAGCCTAACATCACAAGTGCAGTTGAGAATCTTATCACCACACAAGCAGAAAGACCCTGTATATAAAATCAACAGTAGGTTCTTTGATATGATAGGGGTGCGTTCGAAATGAGCACAATTGAAGCATCATACTTGACTTTTGCATTTTAAACAATAATTCAAGCTAATATATGTAAAAATAATTTTATAAAATCAACAGTAGGTTCTCTACAGTGCAATGTAGGCTACAATGTATTGTGGACTAAATTACTGCGGGGAGGTATATGAAGCTTCTTCCCGGTGCACCTCGGGAGGAGGGGTCAACCAGAATTGGTAATTAATCGATTTAATTGAAAAATAGGTGATTTCATCGATTTCAATGACAATAAAAAATATGGGAGTGTGAAACATTCATTGATCATCATTTAATCCTGAGCAACGTCGGGTGTCCCTGCTAGTGTAGTAAAAGTAGTGGTTTATAGTGATACGTAATAAAATTGTACATCTAAAGAGAAGATTAGGTTTAATGCTCCCAAAATCCATACTAGAATCCCTGACATAACGGATAACATACAATTGTGACACTCTCCTGGTGGTTAAAGGTTCAATCTTCGGTGCAGACGACACTAAGAATACAATTGCGAATTGCTTAGGAATTCTACCCAATCATGGCTAATGGAACGAAAATAAACTACCCCCATGGATTAAATAAAACGTTTTGTGCGATATTCTATGCAGATGCCCGATTTTGGCAGAAAATTCCCAGAGCTTGAGAAAAAACATCTAAAGAAGGTTGGAGGTTACATCGGCCGAATCGTTGGGAAAATAACACTCAAGATGAGAATGGTAGTCCGAATAGTCAAAATAATCCGAATTAGCAATCCTCATCTCAAAAATTCAGAAACATGTAAATTATTTAAAAATTTATATAATCCAATTATTTAAAAACTGTATTTGTTTACTATGAAAAATATTTATAAAATAGCAATTCGTATTATTTGCATTCATCGGACTACTGCTCTCATCTTGAGTGTGATATTATATGGTCGATGTAACCACCGACCTGCTGCAAGTGTACCTTTTCGAACTCGGAAATGTTTCTGTCAAACTTCGAAATTTAGACGGAATTTCGAATGTATTCCTTTATTTATTTCACGGAGGTAGCATGCTCTTCTTCCGTCAGCCACGACTGGATAGAGATCTTAAGTAATTCACAAATGTATTTTTCAGTCGGACGCACTGAGAATTAAACCTTCAACCTTCAGAAGAATATCACTTTTTACAATTGATTTTTCCAAGTACTCTAACCACTGTGCTACGGGTCCTTACGGACACCTGAAGAAGGTCGAAGGTTACATCGACTGAAACTTTGTGAAAACGACACTTAGGATGAGAAGAGTAGTCCAATGAATCTAAATAATACGAATAAGCAATCCTCATCTAAAAATTTCAGAAATGTTATGAAATAGCAAATATGAATGTCTTTAGGATATCTTTGCATTTTCTCTGCATCTTTTTATTTTTTCTGCAGATCCCAATCCGTGTGGCACTAACAATGGCGGTTGCAGTCACTTGTGTCTTTTGACACCAAATAATAACTACCGGTGCTTGTGTCCCAACGATTTTATCTTGACTTCGGACAATCGGACTTGTCTCGCTAACTGCTCAGATTCTCAATTCCGTTGTGGCATAACAGACGACCGATGCATCCCAATCTCCTGGAAATGTGACGGACAGAAAGACTGCATGGATGGATCAGATGAACCAGAGGACTGCCGTAAGTAAAATTAAATTCTTCATCTTTTTCCTCTCTCGTCCTGGAAATTGCAGGACGAAGTGTTACGTATGTGTGGAGAGAGGGATGATGATAAGGTGTATATAATCTTGTGTATATATATTCTTGTGTATGTGATGTTTATATAATTTGACATGATCGTGACCGTCTTTCTTCTGTGTGTGCACATGTGTGTAACAGTCATGTGTGTGTGTGCGCGTGCGTGCGTATGTGTGTGCGTCATATAGAAGTAGATCTCAAGACACGTACTCTTTTCTCGTTCTTAGTCAGTGCCCCTTGCGACGATTCATACCTGCTCACCAAAAATACGACTTGATTTTATTGTTTCGAGAAGTATTTGTTTGGATTCCATCACTGACAGGCCAGCCTCACATCGCTGAACCGATAAAGATATTTTCTCTTCTTCTTTTCGTTTTCTCATTTTGCATCAAGATTCTCTTGTTAACTCTAGACCGTAGATTGCCGAACTAGAGACTCGAACTGAACTGTCTAGCAAACGCATGTGCGTCCCCTATTTATTTTAAGGTGTGTATGTGCGGAGGGGGGGGCTGTAATCCCCGTTAATCGGCTTGCATTTAAAATACACTCACTGACCTGCCTCGTGACCCCTTGCTACATGCAGATGTACGTGTCGTCAATAAAAATAAATGGGTTTGATCTATATCACTGATAACCCCTTAAACCTCATCACACTCAGAGCCATCCCGCACTAATCACGCTATTCATGTCATGGACTCCATAACAGAAGCATTATACGTTTGGTTCGATGATCCAATGACTATGACACATGGACGTAGGATGACATTCAAAAAAGTAAAGCCTCCTATTCTTTAACTCAAAAAAGTTGAAGAGCTACAAAGACAGGAATGATACCATTAAAACGAGCCCAAAGAGATCGAGACTTGACTTCAGAAGGAGTGCTACGACTTTGTATCCCTTTTTCACTACCCCCTCCTCCTCCGACCTGAACCCGTTGAGCTACTTTGGTCATATGTCAAGAACATTACCAACATGACCTCCCACAACACCAAAGCCAGCTTGATTGCCGCCATCCACCAAGTATTCGTGGAGCACCCACCAGCCCTTGCGGAAATGGTATGTTTCCAGTTTAGGACCCGTATCGAGGCGGTGTTTGAAGTTGAAGGCGGCTACATTGAATAGATGTCAACTTTACTAGATAATCAAGTTACGTGAATTGTTTTTTTTTTCAATAAAAGTTTTGAAATAAATGTGTAATGTTGTTTTCTTTAAGGAAACATTTAATCGTTCTATCGTTTAGTAAATGGAAAAACAACTACAACAAATAAAGAGTGTAGGTATACGTCAGTCCGACTGCCACGAGTACAAAACTCGAGCATCGCCGCAGAGAGACAAAACAAATTACCCCCACACCACCCGGTCTTTATAGTGAATGGAAGAGTTCATTATTATCTCTAAGGGTAGGCGCCAACACATTAACAATCCATGTTCGTATATCGATTGTATTTGGACAATTAACGTAGTCTTTTGACTTAATCTTTTTGTTAGTGTCTACATCTGTGCTTTTCACATCCTTTATACTTTACCAGCCTGAGTGCCCGGCGTTTCCCGGGTGTTTGGAGGTGTGTGTTGAAAACAAAAAATATGGTAGTAGGCAAGTAGGCTCGAACCCATGACGCGAAGGCAAAAAAAGAAAGTGAAAGAGAATCTGACGTCTTACCGCTACTCCATGAGACGACCGGGAAGTCTAAAGCATTCAAATTTAAGGTAGTCAATCAAAAACGAAAGATGACTTGCAGAAATGGTGTTGCTTTTAAACCTCCCATTTCATGTGGAGGGGGGGACCAGCTCCACCAAAAAGGGGGGTACTCTGGCAGTATCCAAATAAATAGTAATTGTCTCAGTATGAACGGTTTCCCCTACATTGTCCAAAGACGAAATACAGAACAGATACTACCCCGGCCATAGGCCAGGTGGTTGCATTCGAATAGTTTCGCTTTATTTATACGAAAAAGACAAACAAACACTAGAGACGACGGCATGGTAGGAATTTTGTTTAACTCGATCAAAAAAAAGGATAGAGACAATGTCCGTTTGCGAATCTGAGATATTACGATCTGTAAAGTATGCGAAAACTTCTCATGGAAGCCCAATGCAAAAGGCCTTTTTTGGACATACACAAACGCTCGTGCCCATTTTACCCTTCATATATTAAATGTTTCTTATCTCCCTCTTACGTTTGTCTGGGACAACCCGTCTATGTCAGAAATAAATATATATATATATTTATATATATATATATATATACGTTTTATTTCTTATTTTTTTATATTATTTTTTATTATATATATATATATATATATATATATATATATATATATATATATATATATATATATATATATATACGTTTTATTTTTATTACAGAAAGTCTGAGGAAGCTACAGACGGCCAAAAAACGGCCGGGTAGCTGAAACAATAATGTATATTTGCTCTACAACAGTATTGAGCACTTTCTTCAGTTTTTATTAATTACCATTTCTACTATATATATATATATATATATATATATATATATATATATATATATATATATATATATATATTATTTTACTGCAGTAAGTTTTAAGAGATCAAAAGGGTTTCTTCCTGGAGCTAACACTTGATTCCATTATGATTTAAATTTATATCCGAGGGTTCTTTTAGGAATATATGCTGTTCCCTTTATGGCTGCTATTTGTATTTCGTAACAGCTTGGTATTCCAGGGATTGTCTCTAAGTATTTCTGAAGGTTATTTTTTATTAAGCCAGTTGCTCCTATCACAACCGGTATAATGTTTATTTCTTTCAGAGACCATGTCGTTTTTAGATCATTTTTTAGGTCCTGATATTTTGTTATCTTTTCCCGTTCTGCTCTGTTAAGGCCGAAATCATTCATATGTGTATAGGCATGTGTATGTGTAAAGCCAACTGTTTCTTAATCATTAACACTTTCCTTTGTGTATAGCTACTCCTTGTGTGTACACAATAAATCACAATGCACAAAATGGCGACGGCCTGCTTAGAAAGAAACCTAAACACATGGCTGCCCACAGAACATAGAAATAGATCACTTTGTATTCATATTCTAATTAGATTTTCTTTGGAAACTTTGGCTAGGAACAAAGTGTAATATCTGTTCTGATACTACACTTCACCTTTTCTGATCTCGGTCAATGGAGGAGAAATCCTTCTAGACTGAGACGAGTTTTATTTTTGTTCCTATCCAGAGTGCCCCCTTTTTCTGGAGCTGACTATTCCCCATATTAAAAACCGACCTTGTGTCTGCCCTCGTGGGGAGGCAAGTAAATAGGAACAATTATTAAAATGTACTACGGTATTTTTTTTTTTTAGCTATTTCCCTTATTTTATCCTTTAGTCCTCACATTCCATGGATAATATTTCGAGCAAAGTGGGAAGAATTGCTGTTTTCGTGGTTGGAATTAATTCATCTAACTTATCATTAGCTAGTTTTTGACGTGGTATTTTTTTTTTTTTTGTTTCTTAGTTCTTTACATCAAGTGGCTTCATATTTTGTCTGGGGCGAGTTTCATGAGAACAAATGATGCATGCATGGTCCCCCATTAGTGCACAGCAAACGAGGCATAAAAAATGACTAAGTTCAGTATTTTCCCCTCTGCACCCATTTAGCCCCAAAAGTCCCCAGGGAACGTTATCCTAGTGAAAATGAACAAACGGTACAGCTTTAGGCCTTAACATATGTAAATTTGAGTTCTGCACCATGCAAAAAAAGAAATGACTAAGTCCATCATTCGCCCCCCCCCCCCATTTAGCCCCAAAAGTCCACAACGTCTTAACATATTTAAATTTGAGTTCAGCACCATGAAAAACTGCTAAATAGACAAACACAGAAAATTTTGAACAAATATGGTAAAATAGTCCTAAAAATGAAGTGCTTTTATTAGCCCTAAAAGAGCCCGTGGGGCACACCCAAGAGTTCTCGCGAAGTATAGACAAACAAAATTATATAGAAATCAGTTAGTTACAACTTTTCAGAAAGTTTTATAAAAATCCAAGGCATCAATTTTTTTTTGAATAAACACAAAAGTGTCAATGGCACCCCCGGGGAAAACCACCGGATTTTTCCCGGAAAACCCTTCTGTTACTTTTTTTTCTCATATCATGTTTAATGTTTGTGCAAAATTTCCAAAAAATTCCAAGGTGTAGTTATTGAGAAAAGTGCGGACAGACGAACGGACAAACGGACAAGGGTGAATTTACAGGTCCACTCTGCTTTTGTCGGGGGACTAAAAATAAATTTTATTTTAATATTCTTTTATACTTCTAGCTGTTACCAAGTGCTTATAATTATTAAATTATTCCTTTTTATAAAAAAAAACTGGGAAGGCGCCCATTTTAGCAAGAAGCAAATAAATGAATATCAGCAGCTCGGGAAATTAGAGTGAGACAATTTTTATTTTTGTTCCCATTTAGTGCCCCTTTTTGGGAAGCTGGATTTTCCTCGCATTAAAAACCGACATTATGTCTTTACTCTGCCCTCGTTGGGAAGCAAGTAAATAGGTACAATTATTAAAATGTACTACGATATTCTTTTTTAGCTATTTTCCTTATTTCATCTTTTAGCCCTTATATTCCATGGATGCTATTTCGGACAAAGTGGGAAGAATTGCTGTTTTCTTGATCGGAATTTATCCATTTAACTTATAATTGGCTAGCTTTTAAACATGACGCTGTTTTGTTAGTTTTTTGTGCGGAGGGGGTCTGAGTTCCTTACATCAAGTCGCTTCATACTTTGCCTGGAGCGATTTTCATGAGAAAAAAATTTTTTAATTTTAATATTGTTTTATATTTCTAGCCGCTACCAAGTGCTTCCCTGGACAATTCACATGTAAGAATGCAAACTGCACTTTTTATATGAATGTATGTGACCAGCACGATGACTGCGGGGATGGATCAGATGAAGAGAATTGTGACAAATGGACTTGCCCATCTTGGGAATGGAAATGTAAGAATAACAAGTGTATTCCCGAAGCATGGAAGTGCGATGGAGATGATGATTGTGGAGACAAGTCTGATGAAGCACCTGAGGAATGTGGTAAGTGCTTTTTTATACTACGTGTTGCATTTTACTTAGCAGGAAAGGAAATGGAGTATTGAATTGGAAGCGCATGTGTGTTAACTTTAAAAAGAAAAAAACGTTAAAAAAAAATTTATATGCTTTTTAATGACAAACTTCCTAACTCCTCAAAAAAGTTGAGGTTTATGTAGAATAAAAAATCGAATAGTAAAACTTGTTTATTAGATTTTCTTCAAATCTAGTACAATTTGTATTGTGGCCACTGAAGTTTTCTATTTTGAAAATAATTTTAATTTACGGAGGGTGGAGGTGGCGGTTAAAAAATTCAGCCCCCCCCCCAAAAAAAAAAACTTTTCCATCGAAAAATCAACAAAAATATTTCAAGAAAATCACTTTTTGCTTAACTGTCCTAAAACGCTAGAATAGCTTGACTATAGAAGTTTATGTTACATTAAATTTACATGTGAAAATGACCTGATTAAGTGTCTAAATTCTTAAAATTTAATTTTTGTTTATTTCTTCTCGTCTAGTGGTTAATTTTCCAGTCTTTTTAAGAAAACAAAAAAGGAAAGAAAAAGTAAATCCTAAACAAATGTTACCAAAGGCAAGATAAGTAATTATTCTACCTAGCAAAAGAATGTATTTAACTTTTACAAAGGAAACAATTCAAACTTTTGCATTATATAAAAATAGGAGTTTAAACATAAAACAAAAATTTTTTAAAATATGTCAGTAATAAATTTTCAGTTCATGAAACACATTTAGAATGTCTTTAAAGTAGGTGTAAAAATACACGTACATTCTATATGGGAAAATTTTCAAAGTCTTTTGTAAATCTTAACTACAAAAGATGAGGATAATAGTCCACAATAAATAAATTAAGAAATTATTGACATTAAAATATCAAATATCAAATGAAATTAATTAAATTATTGAAATCAAAATATCAAATGAAATAATGGACATCAAAATAACAAATAACATTAATGAAATCAAAATATCAAATGAAATAAATGAAATCAAAATATCAAATGAAATTATTAAAATCAAAATATCAAATGAAATTATTTAAATCAAAATATCAAATAAAATTAATGAAATCAAAATATCAAATGAAATTATTGAAATCAAAATATCAAATGAAATTATTGAAACCAAAATATCAAATGAAATTATTGAAACCAAAATATCAAATGAAATTATTGAAATCAAAATATCAAATGAAATTAATGAAATCAAAATATCAAATGAAATTATTGAAATCAAAATATCAAATGAAATTATTGAAACCAAAATATCAAATGAAATTATTGAAACCAAAATATCAATGAAATTATTGAAATCAAAATATCAAATGAAATTATTGAAACCAAAATATCAAATGAAATTATTTGAATCAAAATATCAAATGAAATTATTGAAATCAAAATATCAATGAAATTATTGAAATCAAAATATCAAATGAAATTATTGAAATCAAAATATCAAATGAAATTATTTGAATCAAAATATCAAATGAAATTATTGAAATCAAAATATCAAATGAAATTATTGAAATCAAAATATCAAATGAAATTATTGAAACCAAAACACCAAATAAAATTACTGAAATCAAAATATCAAATGACATTAATGAAATCAAAGTAACAAATGAAATTATTGAAATCAACGTAACAAATGAAATTATTGAAATCAAAATATCAAATGACATTAATGAAATCAAAGTAACAAATGAAATTATTGAAATCAACGTAACAAATGAAATTACTGAAATCAAAATATCAAATGACATTAATGAAATCAAAGTAACAAATGAAATTATTGAAATCAAAATTACAAATGAAATTATTGACATTAAAATATCAAATGAAATTAATGAAATCAAAATAAGAAATGAAATTATTGAAATCAAAATAATAAATGAAATTATTGAAACCAAAATAAGAAATGAAATTATTGACATTAAAATAAAAATAAAATTACTGAGATTAAAATCACAAATGAAATTACTGACATCAAAATAATTAATGAAATTATTGACATCAAAATAACAAATGAAATTATTGACATCAAAATAACAAATGAAATTATTGACATAAAATAACAAATGAAATTATTGACATCAAAATAACAAATGAAATTATTGACATCAAAATATCAAATGAAATTATTGAGATTAAAATAACAAATGCAATTATTGACATTGAAATAACAAATGAAATTATTGACATTAAAATAACAAATGCAATTATTGACATCAACATAACAAATGAAATTATTGACATCAAAATATCAAATGAAATTATTGACATCAAAATATCAAATGAAATTATTGACATCAAAATAACAAATGAAATTATTTACATTAAAATAACAAATGAAATTATTGAAATCAAAATATCAAATGAAATTATTGACATCAAAATAACAAATGAAATTATTTACATTAAAATAACAAATGAAATTATTGAAATCAAAATATCAAATGAAATTATTCAAATAAAAAATACAAGTAATGAAATGGGCTGGTGCATCTTCCAATTCTCTCTCTCTCTCTCTCTCTCTCTCTCTCTCTCTCTCTCTCTCTCTCTCTCTCTCTCTCTCTCTTGAATAAGGTTCAAAAACAGGTCTCCAATCAATGGTCTCACTTTGTCAACTAGGCTCTAACCCCTGTCCCATCGCCACAATGTTGCAGCCCTGTGCCTGTTTTACAAGTATTATAATGGAATGTGCTCTGATGAACTCATTGCATTTGTGCCTCCTCGACGTACATATCCCCGATAAACCTGCTTAGCAACAAAATCACCGCCCTTCACTGTTAAGGTCCTTAAATGCCAGAAAGGTTTCTGCTCTAATAGCTTCTTCCCTCGAACAGCTAGATTTTGGAATTCCCTTGTTGCCTGCTTCCCCGACTGTACCAATATGCAGAAGTCCAAATGTAACGTAAACCAACATCTTAATCTGTTTTAGGTATAGTCCCAAATAGTAGCCCTTTATGTCCAAGTGGCAATATGCCTTGTTTGGGGTGAAGTTGAGTAAAAAACAAAAATTATTTAAGCCAAAAAGTTTTATCAGTTAAGATATGTAGAATGATAAAAAAATATTTAGAATAAGTACATTAATTTTGAATGTTAAATTTAAAATGTTCAGGAAAATTTAGTTGAAAACTTAGAAATAATGACATGTGAAAACATCAGGTGGTTATCTTTGTGACGTATATTAATGATGTCATTTAGGGAGGGTGATGGTCTTTTTGATATACGTGGAGAAAATAGTAAGAGTTGAGTCGTCAGAGAGAGAAGTTATAGTTGAGGGGCCGACCGGTCGTAATGGTTTGAAGCACTTGGGGGAGCAAGGAGTCTAACACCTACCAAATGTAGGAATCTAAGACCAGCGTTGCAACTTTCCAAGAGGACAAAAACACTCTGGAATAATAAAAAAAAAAAAAGTTGCCGAAAATAAAACTCGAGGCTTTGTCCTTCTTGGCAGAAATTTACATTGCATATTTCCGTCAAGACAAGACCCAAGATGGACCAGATATGTTTCCCGATTGGCCAGATGTTGAAATATCAAATAAATGCCATTTGTCCTTTGTGTTGCAAATGTATTTATGCATATTATTGTTCCATCATGAACTGTATTCAAATGTACATACACACACAACAAACTTTAGATAGACGCTCACACATATATACATATGTTATATAGATGACTCTGAATTACAATTATATATACACACTAGACGAAAATAGAAACTCATAAATATATGCACAATTTACACCCCCTGTCATGTTATGCAGACTCCTACAACATTCATCCGTGCACATAGTATTGTTGCCACATCTGGGATGGTGCATCTGCAACTAGTCTCTCGCTCGTAGACAGGGTTCAATAAAGAGTTGTCAACCTAATAGGTCCTGAACTATCAACTAAACTCCAACCTCTGTCCCATCGTTGAAATATGGTATCCTTGTGCCTGTTTTACTAGTATTTCAATGGCAAATGCTCTGACGAACTCAAAGCACTAGTATCCCCTCAATGACAATACCCTCAACAAATCCCACCTCTACACTGAATCGAGATCCCTAGATGCCATAAAGCCTTCTACTCTAGTAACTTTTTCCCTCGGACTGCTGCACTTTGGAACGCCCTCCCGGGCCCCTGCTTTTCTGTCTGTACTGACATGCAGAAGTTCAAGTGTAATGTACCCAACTCCCTAAATAGTGTCCCTGAAAATCTGGTCCCAAATCGTAGCCCCTTACAACTAAGTGGTCCTGTGCCCTGTTTAAGATGAAATGACAGTAAAAGTAAATAGATGAATGATGAAAATAACAATACTGCCTTCAATAAGATTCCAGACTTTTTTGTACAGACACTTAAAATTGTGTTAGACTTTTGATAATTCAGTATGCTATTGCTATACCTCTTATGAGATGGCTGACTCATTTTTATGATTTCAGGCTCAAATTGCAGGAATTGGAATACACCCTACTAAAGCCTGATTGTCACAGCTGGTGAATTCCAAAAATGTAATCTGGACGTGATGACACTTTAGAAGAAAGTATATGCAATAAAATTCTCTTTTAAACTTTAAAAACATGCCTGAGAAACCTATGGAATACTGGAATACTTCAGACTGCTTTGGAACCATCTTGCATAAATTGAGCATCAGATTTTGAGTGGCATAAGAAATTCAAGGAAGGCAAGGAGTGTGTGAGGGATGCTGAAAGCTGTGGGAGAAGTAAGGAAGTCAGAACATCAGAGTTGATTGGCCAAATAAAGAATTTCATGAATAAGGACCGTCATGTATCTGCAGAGACAAGAAGTGCGCAGTTTGATGTCATTATTGGTGCTGTACACACAATTATCTGCGATGGAACTGAAGATGCAGAAGATTTGCACGAATGCACCAGCTCACAGCTTCATCCTTTAACAGACTATTTGACCAAAATGAGCATCAAAACAATTACCCCCCCCCCCCGATATAGTTCAGACTTTGCTTCCTGTGACTTTTGATTATTCCCTAAGCTCAAGGAAAACCTTACAGGCTGTCATTATGAGACAACCGAGGAGATGGAAGCGGCTGTGACGAGGGTCATAGAAATTCTCACATTTTTGCGCTTTTGACTGTAACAGAGTGCGTATGAGCAGCCGAAGGATGGATGGCTCGCAAAGGTATTAACAGCAGCTGCAGCAGCAGCGGTTTTGAGCACGTATGCAAATTGGCAGGTGTGCACAGGCTTATGTCAGAATAAAAAGACAAAAATGAGAAAAATGCACCATCTGACAAGAAGCAGAAAGAAAAACGAGTGTCAGGTGAGACGGACATGAGGCGACGAGAAACTTTTAAGCTAGTGTTGAGACAGCAGTGTTTTATTAATCTCATGGCAGACGAAATGAACAGTTAAAAAGAAAAAACAAGAAGCAAACATTATTTGGAAAGTAATGGTAATAAATGCCTTTTGCTCAAACAGAAAAAAAGAAAAACCAAGTTTGATATTTTTATTTTTGTTTGGTTGTTCCTTTTCTGATAATACCCGTAAACTGTAACGAACACGGTTCGAGCGTAACGGCTGCGTTACATTTCAAATCTTTCTTAATAACCTCTTCTTTTTGTTTATTTTCTTTGAAATACTTTATCTTTTCCTTTTATTGATAATTAGTGGAGGGGGGGGGCACCCAACATTGCCTGGTCATAAAATACAGTAAAAAAAACGGGACTTGAGTGCCATCTTATCATTTAATTAAAGGGGAAAAGAATGCAACATGGTGGACGCACATCAGAAAGTTGAGAATTTTTAAAGGAGATAGGAAAGAAAAAAATGAAAAAAAAAATGCCGTGTGCTGGGCGCAAACTTGCATAACTTAAGTTTGTAAGTGAGCACGTTATCGATCGGCCCATGATGGCACAGATGTTATGACGTTGCAAATTTAGCTGTTTAAAATGAAACAATGGGGGATTAACAAACAGCGGCAAACAAAACGACATTTCTACATGAAATGATTAACGATTTTTTGTTCTCATTTTTTTATATTATGTGTTCAAGTGATCGCTCTTTCTGACGATATCATTTCAGTGCGGATGACAAAGGTTTTTAGCGGACATACAAACACACAGGCAACTGAGATTTATATAATAGAAGATTGATCGCCCCTGAAGAGCAGTCAAATGAACTAAAGATAATTTTTTTTCGTTCTGAGTTACGAAACGCACATGAAATAGTAAAAAAAAAAATATAAGCATTGGGAAAAATAAAAAATTAAAAAGTAAATAAGATTTATGATTGTAGACTGATTCTTTCTTTTGGCTACTGGGATGCAACCAGCTAATATATACAGAGATTAGTGTTGGGACGATTAATCAGAATCGGAAATCAGAACAATCTGTAACGTGACCGTTACCGTGTTCATTACAGTTCAAAACTCTCTTAGACCTCCCACGCCATCCGGCACTTAATTAAAAAAAAGTTTTTTTTTTAATCTTCATGGTGTACGTACTCGTAACGGAACTAAGATGTCATATTCCAAAAATCACACAAACAAAAATAAATAAATTCGACTTGGATTTTCTTTCTTTTTTAACACGTGTCGTTTATTACCGTTTTTTTTTTCTCCGCGTGTCGATGCCAGCTTAAAAGTCTTTCTCTGTGGGGTTATATGTCCATCTCACCCCGCCCGCGTTTCTCTTTTCTGCTCCATAACACGTTGACCATAGACAGCCATTTCTTGTCTTCAAATTTACACGTCCATCTTTTTCTTTTCTCTCAACCACATGGTGTCCTTTCTTTTCTTTTTCTTATTGCACACTTCCTGATTTGCATATGTGCTTTTTTTTCGGCTACTGCTGCTAATATCCTCGCAAGCCAGTTATTTTACAGCTCCTGCTGATATTTTCCTACGTGCTCAGTTGCAGATCGAGACGGAAGTTTTAAATAGTATTTTTATTGGTCTGTCATGCTGTAGTTTGAAATAGCATTTTCGTTTATTTGTTATACTAATGTGTAAAGTAGCATTTCTGTTGGTCTGTCATGCGAGAGTCTGAAATAACATTTTCTTTACCAAAAGCCGTGATTAATTTAACAATTCTTGAAACTATCCTCTTTTTTTTATTGCAGTTTATCGAACGTGCAAACCTTCGGAATTCACCTGCGCAAACGGTGCCTGCATATATCTGGAATATAAATGCGATTTTGACCGAGACTGTCTGGATGCTTCTGACGAAAGCGAAGATTTGAATTGTGGTAAGTATGCAACCATGCAAAGAATCACCCCCACCCCCAAAAAACAGTGAACTCATCTTGGAAAAGTAATTCCTTTCTGCTTTTTTTTAATTACACTTAATTAAAAAAAACATTAATCTTTATGATGTACGTACTCGTAACGGAACTAAGATATCATATTCCAAAAATTACGTACATTGATCAAGTAGTATTTTGACTTTCTTAGTTAAATAAAAGAAAAAGACTACTTGATCAATTTACGTAATTTTTGGAATATGACATCTTCGTTTCGTGACGGGTACGTGCATCATAAATATTTGTACGTATTTTCGAATCTCTATATCTACTACTATTACTACTACTACTACTACTACTACTACTACTACTACTATTATTATTATTATTATTATTATTATTATTATATTAATAATAATAATAATTATTATTATTATTATTATTATTATTATTATTATTATTAAAATATCATCATATCTTCGCAAAAGTTTAATTGACGGTTTTAACCATGACACACAGAGCTGGAAATGCGACACTTGTGAACGAGTGCTTTTGTCAAAAGCTGGCTACATCAACCACCTTAAGTCGCCCAAAACTCTTGCTCAGGTCAACTTTGCACCTATTAGTCTGAACCAAACGATCTGTTTAACATGCAGCAAAGTTTGCAAGTCTACTGCTGGTCTGAGAAAACATGTGATTGTTCATAGGAATACCCTTCAACCTCCAGAGGAAGTCAACTCGATGGAAATTGCTCAATTTCTATGTCACATCTGCTTGAAGATGTGCAAATCTGCGGCAGGAGTTGCAGAGTCATTTGAGATGGCATGGACGACAAGATTGGAAGAACTCAATGTGACGACAATCATCTGGAAAGATGCAGCAATCATCATGTATGTATGTATGTATGTATGTATAAAACTTTCGACAGAAGTGACGGATTCTCACGAGATCAGTATCGTTTTGAACCTCAACCCTTCGGACGACAAATATCGAAAAAGTGGCTTAAAACGTTAATTCTTTTACCCTCAACTGGGTACTTTTCTACAGAGAAGGATCGATTTTTTCGCCCACATTTTCAAAAGTCATCCCCTCTTTTCGATTGACTAGCCTTAATTTAAACATTCGTCACTTCCAGTTTGGTGATAGAAGTCCCGTTTTTTATTTCACGTTCTTTTCCTCTTTCGCGGTACGGGTTCGGGCCTGCCTGCCTACCACCACTTTTTTTTTTTTTGCTCAACACACACCTACCTCCAAACACCCGGACAACGCCGGGCACCTAGTCTAGTACTCAGTAAAGAATTGATTTTATAATAATACATACGCAATTTGCATAAATTAAAATATCATGTATAAGCGTATTGTAATGCCTGGAGGAATGAATTTTACGGATTTATCTGACGAAATATTTAAAATAATTTGATTTATCATATCCTATTTACTTGCCTCCCCACGAGGGCAGAGTTATACACAAGGTCGGTTTTTAATGTGGGGACAGTCCAGCTCCCCAAAAGGTGGGGCTCTGGATAAGAACAAAATAAAAATTGGCTCAGTCACGAAGGATTTCTCCTCCACTGACAAGGGATAGAAAAGGTGAAGTGTTGTATCAGAACAGATACTACACTTTGTTATTAGCCAAAAAGCCAAGTGGATTCTTTATGTTATTTTCATAACGTTTCAGTCGATGTCACCACCGACCTTCTTTGGATGTATCTGCAATCCTTTTGTTGAACTCCACAAGGACCCATGGCATCTATATATATAAAGTAGTAGCATTTGTGCGTGTGTGTGTTGTACACACACACACGCACACATCACTGGACCAATCATGACCAAACGTGGCATGATGATGGTCCAACACCTAGGAATGATGCACACTATTTTTCAAGGTTAATGTCAAAGGTCATGGTCATAGCTTATATATATATACTCTCCTACAGCCCACACCACCAGACCGATCATGACTAAACCTGACATGATGATGGTCCCTCATCTAGGGATGGTGCACACCATTTTCCAAGGTAACGATCAAAGATTAAGTTCATAGTCTATAAATATATATATATATATATATATATATATACTCCTACAGCCCATACCACTAGACCGATCATGACCAAACCTGGCATGATGATGGTCCACTACTTAGGGATAGTGCACACCATTTTTCAAGGTCTACATCAAAGATTAAGGTCGGGACTTTGCTTTTTATTTCGAAAATACTTATTTGCGTTGAAAAAACTGTTGAAATAGAAACATTTTTCTTTATTTATAATTTGTTTTTATTCTAAAAATACTTATTCCTGCAGAGAGAACTGTTAAAGTGGAAACATTTTTCTTCATTTAAATTTGCTTTTTTATTTCGGAAATACTTATTCCTACTGAAAAAAACTGTTAAAGTGGAAACATTTTTCTTTATTTTGTAATTTGTTTTGCAACATTTTATCAACAAAAAAAAATTCACACCACAACTCTTAATATTTTATGCATTGAATTTCAGATAATAAAACATGCCCTGAAAATACGTTCAAATGTGCCACCAACTATAGATGCGTGCCGCGTTCATATGTGTGCGATGGCGATGATGACTGCCGTGATAATTCCGATGAAGTAGGCCACAACTGTGAGGCATGTAAACCTAATTATTTCCAGTGCAATAACAATCGATGCATCCCACAACGATGGTTGTGTGACTTTGAAGACGACTGTGGTGATGGATCAGACGAAAAACTTTCGTATTGCAGTAAGTTTGTATTTTAGTCAGAACAAAACTTTCGGATTGCAGTAAGTTTGTATTTTGGTCAGAACAAAACTGGTTTCCATATGTTAAATAATGGAGAATATTTTTATATGAGGAAGTCTCCACTTATCCAGGCCTAAAGGCAACTCGTGGCTAAGGGATAATGAGTGTACGGTGGTCACCGATACAACAGCATAGTGATCATTAGTGGTGGAATTTAGACAGAATTAGGTTATTTAAAAAGACGTCGCAACAAGAACTTGTTTACATTTGACAAAGTTACCATGTTTTAGTTTGGTGGAAAGCAGATCAGCGGAACAGAATTCTTCAGGCGAGCAGCTTTAGGAAAGAAGAGTTGTTCATGGAATGGTGCTTAGATTTAGGCACAGATAGAGAATGGGAGAAATTGTTGATAGTGGTAGTAACTAGACGAGTGTTTTTTGTGAAAGTTTAGCAAGGAGGGACCATAGATTAGAGCTCAGACGAGCACTTGCCATGAGAAATAATGAAAGAGCATAGAAAGGCTCGCAATTTTTTTTCTATGAGAAAGAGGTTGCAGAGAGGAGAAAAGGGCATCACCTACTAGGTTTCGAAGCCGGTTTTGAACTCTGTCTATGCAGAAGATGGTGCTCTGAGCATCTCCTACCCTTATGTAGTAACAGTACTTCATTTTAGGGCGTATTTGGCTGTGATAACACTTATTATTTAAGGAATAGTATGAGGATTGTTTCAATAGATATTATCTTTGTGATAAACCCATAGAATTCTTAAGACACCTTAATCTTAAGCCTTAAATTTGAGACATATTGTGTAATTAATCTTAAGCCTTAAATTTTAGACATATCATGTAATGGATTTTGACCAAAATTGGAATGAAGATTCTAGACATAAGATTGTGCACCTTCTTGATGTACATACACTTCCGACTAACCCGAAAAGCAGCAAAAACCCACCCCTTCACTATCGATAGCCTTAGATACTGAGAAAGCCTTCTACTCTAACTGTTGCTTTCATTGGACTGGTAGACTTCGGAATTCCCTCCCTGTTTCTTGCTTCCCTGATTATACAAACATGCAAAAATATAAATTTGATGGGAACAGACATCTTGCTGCTCAACTCCCTACAGTCCGCTACTAGACATGATCCCAAATTAAAGCCTCTTACGTTCCAAGTAACAATTTGCCTTGCTTGCAGTGAAAATGAATAAAAACAAAATATTTTTGTGATAACCCCGTGGATTGCTTCTTATGACCCCTTAAGCTTAAACTTAATTTTTCTTTCACATCATATAGTCATCACTCATTAATAACAAACGATGCATAAGAGATAAGGGTTAAGTGTAAGATATGTTGTAGAATCAAAAACATGTCATGGGTTTTGACCAAAATTGGAATGAGGATTCTAGACATAAGATTGTGCCCTTCCTTGATTTACATACACTTCCAACTGTCCCGACAAACAGCAAAATCCCACCCCTTCATTGTCGAGATCCTTAGATACTGGAAAGCCTTCTACTCTAATAGTTTCAAGACAGGAAATAGGTCAGATGGGGGAGGGTTCGAGAGATACCAAAGGCTCTGATTGTCCAGTGAGTATTATCGTGGCTACCGAGAAAGAAGGCCGATGCATATGACAGCGTAACGTCACTTCCTAATTAAGTTGTAGGTATAGACAGCTTCCGGTATTCAACCACGTAGTCATGCTAACAAGCATAAAAAAATATGTCTACCAATATGTGTTACCGATTGTCCATGTATGTTCTAAAGAAAAAGAACAATTCTCCATTCGGAAAATAATTATTATAATTGCACATTTGGGATTATTTTAATCAAAATATAGTAAGTGAATTCGTGTTTGAAATTTTATTTTTATTGGAGAAAGTTGAATATTTCATTTTATTTATTTATTTTTTTTTTTTACTGCAAAACAAACAATTTTTGGGTTTGTATTACTGAACACATAGATTCGAAAAAGTTGTAAAAAAACAAATATATAACAAATAAATGTTATCAAAAGCAAGATAAGTTACTTTTCTACCAAACTGGATATATTTTTCGTGTTTTTATTCAATGTAACATGTTTATTTAGCTCGAAAAATATACATTGTTTACCGATGTATTGGAAAATTCAAAATGGCGCCCGACTCTTTCTTTAACACGGTAAGTTCGGGAAAAGGTGTTATAAATAATAAACTAGACAAAATACTATTAAAAAGCCACCGAATATATGTCAACCTATGTCACGGTAATATATATTGAGCGAGTTTCTAACAGTATTTTCTCTAGTTTTATATTTATAGCACATTTTCCCAAACTTACCGTGTTAAAGAGAGAGTCGGGCGCCATTTTGAATTTTCCAATACCTCGGTAAACACAGTATTTTCGAGCTGAATAAACATGTTACATTAACTAAAAACACTGAAAACATATCGTTAGGTAGAAAAGTAACTTATCTTGCCTTTGATAACATTTATTTGTTATATATTTGTTTTTTGACAACTTTTTCGAATCTATGTGTACAGTAATACAAACCCAAATTTTTATATAATATTTTTCGGTCCGTTCTTTTAATAATAAATAAAACTTTTCACTGAGTATTTTCAAATATTTTAAAGTAAGCATTTTTCACGGTAGTGTTTTTTTTTTTTTCTTTACGATTGGTGAATTATCAATATTTTAGCACGGGGCGTAATTCATTTCTTTGAAATATATTTAAAACTTCAATTTTTTGTTTTTATAATATTTTAACTATAAATAATTTACATAACGAGTTTGTTTTACTGTACACATAGTTCAAAAAAGTTGTCAATAATAATAGTAATAATAATAATAAAAAAAAAAAACTGGTGTAGATGACATCGACTGGATCCACGCCACACCAACTAGTTGTGAAAGGTCAGGAAGGATGGAAAGACCGAGGTGGGAGAGTACTGACCAAATCTCCACTGGAAGTGTGCAGTTCAAATCTGCTACCTTGGGGAGGCATTTTGTCACCCAAACCCCAGGAAACACCAATGGCCGATGCCAACAAGAAATCAGTGACAATGGCTGTTGCGATAACATGCAATCATCTGCACAAGTGGTCAAAAGGTGGAGAACACTGGAAATCTGGGGAGACTTGTCACTTGGTCTCCAGGGAACACCACAGGTTACTGCCAGTGAACAATACAGGGCTACTGTTTAAGACCATACCAAGGAAAGATTAACAAAATGTTGGTTTACATTACATTTAAACTTCTGCATATCAGTACAGTCAGGGAGCAGGAAGGAAATTCCAAAAGCTAGCTGTTCAGGGGAAAAACTATTAGAGTAGAAAGCTTTCTAGTATTTAGGGACCTCAATGGTAAAGGGATGAGATTTTGTTGTTAAGCAAGCTTATCGAGGATATGTACGTTGAGGGGGCACAAGTGCAACGAGTTCATCAGAGCACATTCCATTAAAATATTTGTAAAACAAGCACAGACATGCGACATTATGGCGATGGGGCAGGGGTTAGAGTTTAGTTGCCAAAGTGGGACCTATTAGATTGAAGACTTTTTTTTGGGACCCTTTCCAAGAGGGAAAGACTAGTGGTAGATGCACCAGCCTAGGTGTGGCAACAATGCTCCATGCAGGTTTAATGTTTCTGTTCTCATTAAAGAATAGAAGGATAACAGATTAGTTAAAAGAATGAAAGAATGTGTAGCGGTTAACAAACTATTTTATATACGTGGATCAATGCCCTTTGCCAACGTGATTCGGCAAGACTGGCCAATCAGTTGGCAGAGCGCATTGACTTTAGCTATCCCCTAAAGAACTATTTTTAGCTCTTTGGAAACTCAGTTGATTTGGGCAGAGAGACACCAGCCAGCGACCAGAACAGAGCTTTTTCACAGCACTCCTAACACCGCTTCTCACTGGCTACTGTCTTCCGTCGCTCACTTACACGACCATCAACAGACGACACCCAGCCAGGCAGATTCCTTTACCCTTTCTTTCATTTCAGTTCGCGTTTCTTTTGCAATAAACTCCTTTTGTTGTTATTTGCTTCAAGGAGGTGTTTTGTTGATTTTGTGATTATTAATTCAATAATTATTAGGAGAGTAATTTCTTCTAAAAATGCTTGGATAGTGGACGACGAGATAATTTTTGTCATAATGTAATGTGATTTCAGCAATAGCTCATCCTAAACCCTGGTACAGGGGAAGTCTTGAAATGATTCTGGTATCTACATGAGTGTCTCTCTGTTTGTATTTCATTTGTTTCTCTCTCTCTCTCTCTCTCTCTCTCTCTCTCTCTCTCTCTCTCTCTCTCTCTCTCTCTCTGAGTAAATGTCAATCTTCTTCTGTATTATTTGGATTCTTCGGACTACTGTTTTCATCTTATTTTCACAAGGTTTTGGACGATGTTCTTAGGGTAAATATGTATCAAATTTAGATGTGGGTTTGTGAAAATAAGGTAAAAACAGTATTTTCCACATAAGGATAGATTAAGCAGAAAAATGGAAAATTCCATTAGAAGTTAAAAGATTAGTATTGCAATCTCTGGTGGGCTTTCAAGAGGTCACAATCCTGTAGATGAGGAGTCGGCTGATAGTCTACTTGTGTTGCGCATTTGGTATTCTGCACAACTACTTTGTCTAGCACCTCTCACCGTAAAACTGAAACTTTTAAATAAAATAAAATGGCAGTTCAATCAAAGATGACGATTAAACCAGGCTTAAACTCAAACAAAACCAATTTGCCTCCTCCCTTGATGATTGCATTCACGAATATCCGCGGGCTTAGAACTAATTTAGATTATGTTGAATCATTTCTCCTAGCAAACACTCCGGATATCTTAGCGCTAAGTGAAACTAACCTACACTCCTCCATCCCCTCTAACATGCCTGACTACTCAACATGCCTGATTATCTTCCACTATGCTGTAAGGACTCGGACAGACATATGCACGGGCTTGGAGTCTATATTCAAAACACCCTCCCCTTGACTAGAGAAACAAAACTAGAATCAGACGACCAGACCTTTATGTGCTTTAGACTTAACATGCAACATAACATTAGCTACTTATATTTTCTCTACCGTTCTCCCTCGACCCAGGACTGTACCATAATCAACCAAGTTTTTGACAGCATAGATACAACACTCTCCCTTAATACTAGCGCACAAGTACATGTATTAAGAGACTTCAATGTCCGCTACAGTAATTGGCTTAGATTCTCTACTTACACAGACACAGATGGTAGCATAACGCATAGCTTCTTTATATCTCATTCCCTATCACAAACGGTTATGTTTCCGACACGTTTCCCAGATCAGCAAGATCAACCTGCCTCACTTCTAGATCTATTTCTGACCACAGTTGCCGATGATTGTGTAATGAATGCCCATAGCTCGCTGATCATGCTGTGATAATTGTAGAAATCGCCCTAAATTCTCGACCCAAAACTGAAAAGCCATTGCTCAAAATGACAGGTTATTATAAAAAGGCTGACTGGGAAATCATCAGGAATCGTATCAGAGATGCCCCATGGGGAAATATCTCCTCTCTTCCCACGGAACATTTGTAAATGAGACCACTGAATGGTTCAAAACGGCAATTGAAGCACATGTTCCTACACATAAATTCTATAGCAAACCCCACTCTCCCTTCTTCACTCGTTTACTTCTACTTATGCGGCTACCATTACTCAAAAGCAGCATGCATACCAAAGATTTAACCGACATAAATCTAATACAAACAGACAGAAGTTTATAGAAACTAGAAATAATTGTAAGAAAGAAATAAGTGACAGCTAAGAGAGAATATACCGAAGCCACCAGAAGATACATCGAAGCACAGAGATTAGGAACCCATGATTTTTGGAAAATCTACAACAGTGTAGTAAATAATGGGCAATCAACAATTCTCCCACTATTAAACAATCATGAGGTGTTTGCACAGCAACTGAGAAGGCTAACATGCTTGCAAGTCGGTTTTCCTCAAACTTCATGTTGGACCCAGCAAACCACCCCCTCTCTGATTTTCCTTTGCGGACAGACACCACAATATATGATCTGAAAATTACCCCTTCTCAAGTGCATATCATAAAAAACCTGGACACCTCAGAAGCATGTGGACCCTAACTCATCCAGACTGTACTATTAAAAAATGCTCCATTGAGTTTGCTCCAGTCCTCTCCAAATTTTACAACAAATGCCTTAACAAATCTTGCTTTCCTGATTGCTGGAAAACTGTTTTTGTAGTACCAGTTTACAAAAATTCTGTTGTAAGAACCGAACCATTAAATTATTGCCCCATTAGCCTCCTTCCTTTTTTCGCCAAAATATTTGAGTCCATAATTAATCAAGTTCTAGTCCATCACCTTACAGTTGCTAAACTTCTATCCGACCAACAATATGGTTTTAGGCAAGCACCTTCTACAGCAGATATTCTAACTATAATCTCTGAACGTATATACCATACACTGGACAAAGTAGGGAAGGGTAGGGCAGTAGCCCTAGATATATCTAAGACTTTTTACAAGGTATGGAAGGATGGTCTTCTCAGGAAAATCAAATCATACAGTATCACTGGACGAATACTTAACATAATTAACTCCTTCTTAAATAAGAGACACATCAAAAGCATGTGGACCCAATCTCATTCGAACCATGCTATTAAAAATAATGCTCTGCTGAGGTTGCTCAAGTCCTCTCCGAACTTTACAACAAATGCCTTAACGAATCTTGTTTTCCTGACTGCTGGAAAACTGCTTCTGTGGTACCAGTTTACAAGAATTCTGGCGAAAGAACTGACCCAGTAAATTATCACCCCATTAGTTTTCTCCTGCTCTGCTAAAATATTTGAATCCATAATTAACCAAGCTCTAGTCCATCACCTTACAGCTGCTAAACTTCTGACCGACCAACAATATGGATTTAGGCAAGCCCGTTCTACAGCAGATATCCTAACTGTAATCTTTGAACGTATATACCATGCACTGGACAAAGCAGGAGAGGGTAGAGCAGTAGCCCTAGATATATCTAAGGCTTTTGACAGGGTATGACACGATGCTCTTCTCAAGAAAAATACTTTTTAAATAAGAGAAGAATCCAGGTTGTCCTTGACAATCGTACATCTAAACAATACAACATAAATGCAGGTGTATCTCAGGGGTATATCCTTGGACCTTTATTATTCCTAATATTCATAAATGACCTCCATGATAAAGTTGTCTCTGAGATGAGTATATTCGCTGATGACACTACTCTCTCTAACAGGCATGAGGGGAAAACAAATACCCACATATCTAAGAAAATGGCAGAACCACTAGAGGATGATATCCAATCTCTAGTGGAATGGGAACAAAAGTGGATGGTCACATTCAGTGCTTCCAAAACTAAGCTTGTTTCCTTTGATAATTACAAGAAACTTTCTCAACCACCAATAGCTGTGGCTAAAGATACATTATCTGAAAGTACTTCTAACGTTTACAGGGAACATGAGTTGAAACAGATACATTAAGTGCATTGCCAAGGCCGCTGTGAAGAAGGTGGGTCCTGAAAGTATCCTGTATCTCTACAAGGCAACCATTCACCATGTATTGTTGTCACATTTGGGTTGGTGCATCTGCTACTAATCTCTCACTCCTAGACAGAGTTCAAAAGAGAGTCCTCAACCCTGTCACATCAACAAAACGTTGCATCTCTCTGCCTGTTCTACAAGTATTTTAATGGTGAATGCTCCGACGAACTACAAGCCCTTGTACCCCTTCGATGTAAATATCTCTGACAAACCCAACAAGCAGCAAAATCCCACTCTACACAATAAAGATCCCTAGATATAAGAAAGCCTTCTACTCTAATAATTTCTTCCTCACAACTGCTAGACTTTGGAACTCCCTTCCGGGCACCGGTTTTCCCAACTGTACTGATATGCAGAAGTTCAAGTGTAATGTGAACAGACATCTTGCTGCTCAACTTCTTACATAGTATCCCTGCAACTTATGTCCCTGATAGTAGCCCCCTACACCAAAGTAGCACTATGCCTTGTTTAGGGGTTAAAATGGGACTTTTAAAAAAATTCTTTGTACCAGGATATGACGTCATGGACAAAGAGTCTACAGTGACAGGACGGAATGAAGAACGAACGAAAATGAATGAAGAAGCATTCACCCTACAGTTGAACAGGCTTCTTTCAAAGGCGAAAGTGCTTAGGGAATATAAAATTTACACGTGGTCCCCAATTTCACACATATCTCAGTTAAGGGAGATTAGTTAGGTTTTTGCTGTTCTTGCAGATCTTCTACATACAGCACCTGGTACTCCCAAATGGTCACCCATCTGGTACTAACTAGACTCAATACTGTTTAAATCCAGTGATCTAATGAAAACTTGTGTATCAACATGATTATGTGGTATATAATTTGTATTATGTGCTGTGAGAGAAGAAAACACCAAAAAATGTGAGGTCATTGAGCAAGTATGGTGTTGATGATTTTCTTTCTTTTTTTTTACTATATTACAGAGCCAAAGAAAAGAAACTTTGGTTGCTACATTATCATTATGATCACTTTTAGGATGAGATGTCACTACTCATTGAGCATACTACTTACAATATTGTTAACTGATTGCAGGCAATTCATGTTACGAGTGATATTACCATGTAATGTTTTTTTTTACTTGGGAGTCACCACTTATCAAGGCCCAAACGCTATTCGAGGGTAAGGGTTAATAGATATAAGGTGGTAGTGCAGTAATCGTTAATGGTGTAAATCGGGTAGAATTTGATTATTTAAGAAGACGGCTTAACAAAAACTTGTTTGCATTGGATTTGAAAGCTACTGTTACATATAGGGGGGCTTCTTAAAAGAGAGTCTTACTACAAAGATGAGTCTTAGAGAGATGCTTAGAAAGAGTCTTATTATACGCACAGTCTTAGAAGAGTCTTATTACAGTGAGGGATGTTGTAAGACTCAGAGAGAGATAGAAGTTCATTTTATTGTAAGAGAGACTTTGAGAGATTGTTCATGTTATAATTTTTATATATTAAAATGTTCTTTCTTAGATCTTGCTGATGGAAGAAGGAGAAGAAAGCTCTTAGAGTGAAGGGATATAGTGTTCAGACAGTTCGGACATTGTGATGTTGACATGATGATGTAAATACATATAACACAAATACATAATACAATTGGACTTTACCTTTGTATAAGAAACATAAGACACAAGACGAGCTTTACAAAAAACACTTGATGGTTTATTCTTCACGACCGGCCGTTCCATCACCAAGAATTCAAAGTCTCACATTTTTTCTTGAAGTGACGTCTCACTTCAAGACGTCTGACTGTCTCTGAGTTTTCTCACTCACTGACTTCTAACTAAAGTTTTTCTCTATTCTAGAACTTTCTATTTTCCGTGACGTCATACACATGTTAAAACATGTGCATTCTTTCACGTTTCCTGGACATACGTGTCCAAACTTTTCCTATTTCTACAAAAGGAATTTTAACCTATATTCAATATGTTAAAACATTATCTTATAAGCTGCATTCTTTCAATTTAAAATTTCATAATAAACTTGACAGCTCACATTCTTTTCTTGAAATATTTATCTATTTCTAAACAAATGTTTTGTTTTACATTTTTAAATTCTCACACCTAATCCATTTCTAAACTAGATTACGAGGTTCGAATTTCGCCTATGCTCTTTCATTTTCATTTTAAACTAAATTCTCCATTTTTATACTTACATGAAAAGGGGACAGCCCTTATCATGTAACACTACCATGTTATATTCAACTGGGAAGCAGGCCAGCAGAACAGTGTTCCAAAAAAGAGCAGTTTTGGGAAAGAAGCTTCGTTCATGGAATCTGCGTTTAGATTTAGGCACAGTAGAGAATGGGGGAAAGTGTATATAATGGTTGTAGCTAATCGAGTATTTTTTGTGAAAGTTTGACAAAGGGGAATCATACGTTGGAGTTACAAAAGTAACAGTAACAACTAAGGCTTAACCACACTCGCTTAATTCTTAATTTTTATCTTTGTGGGGAATTTTCCTTTTAAAAAACATGCCTAATAGTTTTGTCTATTTTTCAGATGATAAATACCGTTCCTGTTCCGAATCGGAATTCCAATGCAGTAACAAAAAGTGTATCCAGGGAAAATGGCGCTGTGACTACGACAACGATTGTGGCGATGAAAGTGACGAAATTAACTGTCGTAAGTGTTGGGTAATTAATAACCTTTGTTAGTTAATTATGAAGTAAATAAAGAAAACACCTTTCTTCCTTAAATGACTTCATACAGGAAGTTATTTCAACGGTTGACAAGAAAACAAATTAATTAACACTTAAAACTTTTTTAGCCTTTGCACACAGAGACATAGAAATTGACCCATCACCCCCTTGCATGAAATGGTCCAGTTAATCACCACAGAATTCATCTATTTTTCTAATTTTCAGATATTATGCGCCCGAGTGATTACTCTTTCAGATGGTACCAGTTTCGACCCAGTCCAATGTGGCTGATGAAAGTTTTTAGCGGTTATACAAACACACACAAAAAACACACAAATCGACATTCGAGACTTCTGGTTTCTAAAAAATCGATGTCAGTAATAATAATTAAAAATAAATTAAATTAAATATATTATCAATATAAATCAACTTTAAATAACAATCTTAAATAGAACACTATAAACAATTCTCTCGCTATAAACGGTACTTAAAATACAGCTATTTAGTAAAATCGATTTTCCTTAATGTAATATGCAAATGAGATTGCCTCTTGATCGTATATTTTGCAAGAATCATACTATACAGTAGAAATAAAGTTTATGCAAGTAAGTTTTCATTATGAAAATTAGGAAAGTTAATGACCTTTTGTATATATTAATCAAATTTGTGAATAAACATACAAACAGGAATACAAATTTATATATATAGATATGTGTGTGTATGTGTGTGTGTGTGCTGGGACGCAATAACTGATGATGATCCATTAAAATAATTATTTCCAAACAATTATTCAACATTTCATTTTACCTCCAACTTCTTCTAAAATGCTCCACATTTGCATACATAGGAACATAAACGTTAAAAATCGCATGTTGCCATAGTTAAAAAAAAAAAAAAGTTGACCTGATTGACCTGATTTTTTAATTCAACACATCAGATTCTTCCTAAATCAGCTGAAAAAAATGCAGACAACAAATTTGTTATTGACCAGTGTTATCAATATGTGTGCAAGGAGTGTAAAATAATGGATTTACTTGAACGAATGCCTTTGAAAGTGTTTGAAAGACCAAAGGGATGATCAATGTTTGTAGTGCTGGAAAATTCTCAAAATGAGAGAAAATTTCCCTCCTCAGTTTGTGAAAAGAGAGACGGGTAGAATTCACATTTTTTGTGGTGTAACTGTAAGCATTGGTTACACAAGAAATGCAGTAGGATTACTGGTAGTTTAAAGGGAGATAACCAATTTGTGTGAAAGAAATGTAATATAACGGAGATGGATGATAACTCAGATGTGGAGAAATTATATTTGGATGGCGAAACTATTGAGGCTGTTGACAAGTTTTGTTACCTTGGTGATACTGGATGATACGATTGATCTCAGGATATGATTATGCTAGTGTGATTGCAAGAATTGGAAGTGATTAGTGTTGTAGCAGCGGAGATGATTGAGAACTCAGATAGAAATAAAGTATATTTGATTGCAAATTTATTGAGGTTGTCAATAATTTTTGTTACTTTTGTAATATTATTGAAACACGGGAGTGAAGTAAGTTATTGTGTGATTGTAAAAATTAAAAGTGGATAGAGTAAATTAATGATGGCGATATGTTTAAGTAATAACAATATGCATAAAATAAATTACAATTGTTTTAGAATGCCTTGTTTACAAACCGGCATAGCCTTTTGCATTGACTAATGTTATTGTTATTAATCACTTACTTCTTAAAATTAATTTTCTAACTTAACAAAATGGGTGATGCAATTGAACAGACAGCAAAGTAACATTCAACTTAGATTCAAGTTTTTTACATTATTGTCCGTGTCTCATTCACATGGCTTCCATTAAGAGACTGATCTGGAAAAGTTAGTTTTCTCTCGACTCAAAAACGTGACGCCATTCTTTGTTCCTGTTTTGTCTAAGACATTTGATCTCTATGCCATACCTCAACCTTACCATTCTAGAAAATACCCAGGTAGCGTACTTCAGTTTAACAAGTACTGGGCCAGTTTATGGCCCCACACCTGTCGGGCCGATTATTGAGAATCAGTTCTCGACAGGTACTTCTACCTTTCAATTTTGTAACATTTTTGACAGCAATGTATGTGTAGCGCATTTGTACATGGTCTCTTATTTTTCACTTCTGTTATAGTCGCTTCTTTTTGCGGTTGCTGTTTCATCTAGTGGTTGCTATAGAAATCAGCTTCTTTTCATGAGGAAAGACAACGCAAGAATACATTTGCTGAGAGTCTTCATAAATGGTTTTATTTGGAGAGAAATTATTCAGGAAAGATAGAGATTTATCTTAACTAATCGTTTACTTCTTTAATTTTCCAACCTACTGAAATGAGTAATGCAGACGGACAGACACCAAGGTAACATGCGACTTAGATTACAGGTTTTCTACATTATAGGCAATGTCTCGTTCACATGGCTTTCACAGAGAGACTGATTGGAAAACCTTTTTTTTTTCAGCTTAAAAATGTGACATCATTCTTCATCCTCTCTCTGTTTTGTTTATGCTTGATCTCCGTGCCCTGTTTCAACTTCAACTCAGTGTTACCCTTGCCAAAATTTATACAAACTAACTTAATCACTTTGTCAACTAAACTTCAACCCTTGTCTCATCGCTGCAATATTGCATCTCTGTGCATGTTTTACAGATATTTTAATGATGAATTTATTGCACTTATGCCGTCTTGACGTACATACCCTAGCAAACCCACTAAGCAACAAAATCTCACCCCTTCACTGTTGAGGGCCCTAAATGCCAGGAAGCTTTCTACTCTAATAGTTTTTTCCCTCGAAGCGCTAGACTTTGGAATTCCCTTCCTGCTACCTGCTTTCCTGACTGTACTGATATGCAGAAGTTTAACTGTAACACAAACCACCCTCTTGTTAATCTTTTCTAAGCATGGGCCCAAATAGTAGCCCCTTACGTCCAAGTGGCGATATGCCTTGTCAGGGGTAAACGTGAATAAAAAAATAAAAAAGGCGCTACTGGCATAGGGTCTTTAATATTTCTGTTAGTTTAACTATTAGGTTGGTGCAAAAATAATGTCATTTTTATATATATTGTTGAACGTCAAAAAACATTATTTTTGCACCAACCTAATACAATATACAGAATGGGTATTGTTTATATTTTTCATTTGTTTTTTTTTTTTGTTTTTTTTTTTTTTTAGCAAAAACCGAATGCCCTAATGGAAAGTTCAAATGTAATAATGGACACTGCATCCACCCGACTGGCGTCTGTAATGGTGAGAGGGATTGCACCGACGTCTCTGATGAATCCAACTGCACAGCACGTTATCCCAATGGAAAATATTGTCTGCCCAATATGTTTGAATGCAAAAACACTGTAACTTTTTCAGATTTTTATTTTTATTTTTTAATTATTATTATTTTCTTTTGCAAGATAGATAATTACAATTATTTTTTCCAAAGATAGATAATTATAATTATTTTCTGCAAAGGTATATAATTACAATTATTTTTTGGAAAGATGGATAATTATAATTGTTTTTTGCAAAGATAGATAATTTTAGTTATTTATTGCAAGATAGATCATTATAATTATTTTTTGCAAGATAGATAATTATAATTATTTTCTGCAAAGGTATATAATTACAATTATTTTTTGGAAAGATGGATAATTATAATTATTTTTTGCAGAGATAGATAATTTTAGTTATTTATTGCAAGATAGATCATTATAATCATTTATTGCAAGATAGATGATTATAATTATTTTCTGCGAAGATATATGATTACAGTTATTTTTCGCAAAGATGGATAATTATAATTATTGTTGTGAAGATAGATAATTATAATTATTTTTTGCAAAGATAGATAATTTTAATTATTTATTGTGAAGATAGATGATTATAATTGTTTTTGCAAGATAGATAATTCTAATGATATTTGTGAAGATAGAAAATTATAATGGTTTTTGTGAAGATAGAAAATTATAATTATTTTCTGCAAAGATAGATAATTATAATTATTTTCTGCAAAATAGATAATTATTTTTTGCAAGATAGATAATTATTATGATTTTTTGTGAAGAAGAACACATATCTAAAGAAATGGCAGAAACACTAGAGGATGACCTCCAATCTGTAATGGAATAGGGACAAAAATGGATGGTTACATTCAATGCTGCCAAGACTAAACTTGTTTCCTTCAATAACTGCAAGAAACCTTCTCTTCCACCAATATCAATGGCCAAAGACTCTTTATCTGAAAGCACAACTCCTCGGCCTAACATTCACAGGAAACATGAGATGGAAGAATTACATTGAGAGCATTGTCAGGACCGCTGCGAAAAAGGTAGGTTCTCTCTACCGTGCTAGAAAGCTACTGACGCCTGAAAGTATCCTGTATCTCTATAAGGCCACCATTCGCCCATGTATGGAGTATTGTTGTCATATTTGGTCCGGTGCATCTGCTACTAATCTCTCACTCCTAGACAAGGTTCAAAAGAGAGTCGCCAACCTAATAGGTCCTGAACTATCATCCAAGCTTCAGCCTCTGTCCCTTCGACGCAATGTAGCATCTCTCTGCCTGTTCTACAAGTACTTTAATGGTGAATGTTCCGACGAGCTGCAAGCACTTGTACCCCTCTACATAAATACCCCCGACAAACCTGACAAGCAGTTAAATCCCACCCCTTCACAATAGAGATCTCTAGATGTAAGAGAGCCTTCTACTTCAGTAGTTTCTTCCCCAGAATCGATAGACTTTGGAACTCCCCGCCAGTTTCCTGCTTCCCCAACTGTACTGACATGCAGAACTTCAAGTATAACGTAAACCGACATCTTGCTGCCCAACTCCCCACCTAGTAACCCTGTAGCCTGTGTCCCTAATAGTAGCCCTCTACAACAAAGTGGCAATGTGTCTTGTTTGGGGTGAAAATGTAATAAAAAAAAAAAATTTTAAAGATAGAAAAGTATAATGATTTTTTGTGAAGATAGATAATTATAATTATTTTCTGCAAAGGTATATGATTACAATTATTTTTTGGAAAGATGGATAATTATAATTATTTATTGTAAAGAAAAATAATTATAGTTATTTTTTGCAAAGATAGATAATTTTAATTATTTATTGCAAGATAGACAATTATAATTATTTTTTGCAAGATAGAAAATTATAATGTTTTTTGTGAAGGTAGATAATTATAATTATTTTTGTGAAGATAGGTAATTATAATTATTATTTTTGTGAAGATAGATAATTATAATTATTTTTTTGTGAAGACAGATAATTATGATTATTTTTTTGTGAAGCTATATAATTATAATTATTTTTTGTGAAGACAGATAATTATAATTATTTTTTGTGAAGATAGATAATTATAATTATTTTTTGTGAAGATAGATAATTATAATTATTTTTTGTGAAGATAGATAATTATAATTATTTTTGTGATGTTTTCAGACAAATTTGTCACAATTTTCGTTTCTGTCTAGCATCATCAAACTTGGTCAAAATATCATCTATGGTTTAACTTATTGTATTTATTTGTTTCCCCACCAAAGCAAATTAGGTGCAAGGCCGTTTTTAATGTGGGGTAAAAACCAGCTCCCCTAAAAGTAGGCAAAAAGGGGGCACTCTGGTTACCAAAAATAATAATTGTCCCAGCATAGAGGGTTTCCCCTCCATTGACTGGTACAAATTATCATAAGTGCATTATCTGCAGAACAGATACTCCACTTTGATCCCAGCCCGAAACTTATAACTGATTTAATTTTGGGGATATCTTGGTTGAAGGTCAATGCCACGATCACAGAGACTGGCTATTTGATAGAAGATGGATAATTATAATTACTTTCCACTAATGTACGACAAAGCGCAACAACTGCTCCTGTTGATTCTTTTTTTTTTTTTTTTTACATGGAGGTCACCACTTATCAAGGCCCGGAAGCCACTCGGGGATAAGGGTTATTGCATGTACAGTAATCATTGGGATAGTATCATAGTAATGATTAGTATTGGAGTTTTGATATAGTGTCTTACTTAAGGGGACGGTTTGTCAGGAATTTGTTTATGTTGGACTTGAAGACATCCAAGTTTTAGTCAGGTGGGAAACAGGCAAATAGAAGAGAGTTCCACAGTCGTGCACTTCTAAGAAAGAAGCTCTGCTCATGGAATCTAAGCTTGGTGTAGGTACAGATAAAGAGTGGGGAAAATTAATGACACTAGTTTCAGCTAGACAGGTGTTTTTCGTGAAAATTGGCGATGGGGGAACAGAGATTGGAGCTCTGACGAGCACTTTCCATGGAAATAACGATAAAACAAAGACAGGCTCGCAACGTCTCTTCTGTAGAAGAGAGGCTGCAGGGAAGAGAAAAGGGCATCCCTCACGAAGTCTATTTTGTATTCTGTCAAGGCAGGATAGGCTGTTTTTAGCAGCTCTTGCCCAGATGTGGCAGCAGTACTCCATCCTTGGACGTACTTGGCTTTTATATAGATAGTGAATTGCATCAGTAGTGAAATATCTTCTGGATTCATGTTATATTTAGTCACGACAAATTAAGCATAAAAAAATTTAGGCACTGAAATTGCTCCCGTTGTTTTTATGTTTGAGTTTTTTTCAAAAAAATATTTGTAAAAATGAAATAACTTATGGTGTTTTTTTTTTTTTGGGGGGGGGGGTTCAGATTTAGTGGGTATATTAAAAAATACGTAAGAAATAGCTTGTTTCGTTTAATCATGTTAAGACTCAGCTATTATCCTTTTAAAAACACTGTTATTGGCAATGTGAGTCATTAAATAGGATGTGACGATTGGAATTTTGGTAAATGGGCAGTTTAGCGGTGTACATTATTTGATGAACAAAAATTTAGAAAACTATTTATTTTATATAAAACACATTATTAGACCCAAAGGCTGAAATAAAACCAGAAAAAATTCATTTTTATTGTTTTTTCATAATTTTTTATTAGAATATATGTACGATATTCGAAGCCGCTGTATTGCTTTTAAAAGCTGGCCTTATTAAGGTTTGACAGAGTGGCCTTTTTAAGGCCATATTTGACCTTTTTTAACGCTCTTTCATTACAAAAATAATATGGCGCCCAAAAGCATAGTCCATGAAAGAGCGTAAAAAAGGCCAAAATTGGCCTTAAAAAGGCCAATCTGTCAAATCTTTAAAAAAGCCAAATTTTGGAAACAATATGGCGACTTCGATTGCCGTACATTTAATCTAATAAAAAATGTTAAAAAAATAATTAAAATGAAAATTTTGGGGGGTTTATTTTAACCTTAGGGTCAAATAATGTGTTTTATATAAAAATAAATAGTTTTTATAATTTTTTTCTGTCAAATAATTTATGCTGCTAAACTACACATTTGCCAGCATTTTCTTATTTCTTTTTAATAATTTTTATTTATTTTTTTATTTTTTTAGCTTTGTATTTCCCCGAATTGGCGATGTGATGGCATGGACGATTGTGGCGATGGCTCTGATGAGGCTTTGTCAGTTTGTACAAAAGTCGAATGCCCTTCTGCTACGCATTTCCGATGTAACAATTTCAAATGCATTCCTCGTTGGCGTCTCTGTGATAAGATTGATAACTGTGGTGATGCATCGGATGAGAATGACCGGCAACTATGTAAATAGATTTGAGTTTTTTCTTTTATTTGAAAAAAAATATATAATAATTTCATTTTTATTCAGTTAATATTAATTTTATTACAAAGTTAATTTAGCCCTTTTTTTATCTATTTGGCAATAGCTCACATGTTATCACTGAAGGCTGAAGCACTAAATTACGACTATGGCTGAAGCGCTGAATGTTTTAGTTTCAATTCTAGCTGATGGCACTAAAGTTATTTTTTTTACCTTTTGAAGCTATTACTATATATATTGGGTACAATTGGCAAATACAAAATCTGCATAAATCCAAACATCATATATAAGCGTTTATTATGATCATGCAACAAATGCTATGAACAGATTTTAAAAATATCTGATTTTCCTTTTCCTTCTTGTAATAAGGTAATGTTATGAATTACCTCCCTTCTTAGAGATTATCAGCACTGCCTCAAAGGAGCAGGGTTGCCGTAAGTTGCTTAAGCATTTTCACACATTCTGGTACTATCAGATTAGGCTGTCTAAAGATACTGGCTTCCTGACCCAAAATGCATCAAACATTGATGCTGTTGCTTTTTTTTTCTTTCCTATTGCAAGACTCAATCATGTTCTGCAAAGTCAAAAATAAAAACAACAATTTTCCATCTACAAAACAATCAAACCATGCACTATGAATAAATGTCTGAAAATATAGACAAGTTGAAGCATAACTTTTGCCAAAACTACTAGATTCGGAATTAAATAATCCGAAAAGATTTTTAAAAAAAACAAAAGAAAAATAGAGATTAGCATTAAATGTTTGTTTAAATATGTCACATTTTACACGTTTTCTTTTTTGATAGATTACTGTCGGAAATTAAAAATGTTACGTTGTGGGGGATGTTTATATACGACCGTTTATATACTGAACCAAATTAAACGGAACACCGTAACGTGCGACACGTCACGTCCGGTCACCTGTTTGGATACTTTCTGAGGCAAATCAGGTCTGGATCTGGATCAGGTCGTAGTTTGACATGTTTGACAACCTATCAAAACATTATTTCAAATTTTTGTTGTCCACTCATCACTAGATAGATAGATAGATAGATAGATAGATAGATAGATGAATGGATTGATGGATAGATAATTATATAGACAGATAGATAGATAGATAGATAGATAGATAGATAGATAGATAATTATATAGACAGACAGATAGATAATTATATAGATAGATAGATAATTAGATAAATATAGATAGATAGGTAGATAGATAGGTGTGATATGTGTGTATATAGTTGAATGGTAAGTGTGTTTATGCGTTTGCATTTGTGCTGCTTGAATGTGTAACGTGGCACTATTAATGTCTTTTGTGTTCTTATTATAACGGACTATATGTATGTCTCTATGTGCATGGCCCGTGGTTTGTCTTGTCTAGTGGTGTTTGTGTGTGCGTGTCAGAGCATATAACATAATATGACGACATACCTGTTTCTGCTATTGTTTCTTCTGGAAGTTTCGTCAACCGTCCTTGAAGGAGCTGAAATCTGTTAAAAGAAACACTCAAGACAGGACCCAAAACGATATGAGATTTTATTTCACTCGCAAGTATTCGTCATAGCAGAGGAGTGATCGATGATCTTGGCTGGGGGGGGATCTTCTACGGCTCCATTCTGAGACTTCGCCCCCCTCCTCATTGGGGAGATCCATTTTAGCCGCTCTTATTCATTCGACATCTTCAATCTAGCTCAATCTATGCTTGTGTAAACCGGAACACATGACATGCGACACGTCATATTCGGTCACCAGTTCGGATACTTTTCAGTGCAAACTTGGCCAAGTAACACTTTGACATGTTTTGACAACCTGTCAAAACATATCTTCAAATATTTGTTGTCTACTCATCACTAGATAGATAGATAGATAGATAGATAGATAAATAGATAGATAGATAGATAGATAGATAGATTACTAGTTCTACCCCACCACTCTATTACAAAGATGTTTTGGTTCACATGTTATGCAAGTGTAGGTGAAGTCTATTTAACACTAAAAAATGATCGTGTTTTACATTAAAAAAAAACTGTTTTTTTTTCTTCTTTCTTTTAATTATTTTGTTCTCAGGCCAGCCTATTGTGACGCGATGTGAAGCCAACCAGTTTAAATGTCGAAACAGCAAATGTATCGATTCTGTAAAAGTGTGCGATGCATTCAAAGATTGTGAAGATGCCTCAGATGAGCAGGGTTGCCGTAAGTTGCTTCAGTATTCTCACGCGTTTTGATGCTACTAGATCAGGCTGTCTGAAGATACTGGCTCCTTGACCTAAAATGCACAACGTTGATGTTATTGTCTTTTTGGTTTATTCCCCCTTTCTAAAACTCAATCATGTTCTACAAGCCTAAAAACACAAACAATAATTTTCTTCTACAAAACAACCAAACCAAATATTAGAAATAAATATTTGAAGATATATGCAACTTGAATCCTAAAAACTTTTTTCCAAAATTACAGGATTTAAGATTAAATAAGCCGAAAAGGATTATATACCGTAAAACAAAACTAAGCACACTGATTAAATATTTGACGATATAGACAACTTGAATCCTAAAAACTTTTTTCTAACAGCACTAAATTCAGCATTAAATAACCACAAAAAGGGCTGATATGCCATAAAACAAAACAACCAAACCAAACACCATGAATAAATATTTGAAGATATAGACAACTCGAAGCATAAAAATTTTTGCCATCATTATTGGATTCGGCATTAAATAACCTGACAAGAAAGAAAAACTCGAGCTTATCGCCACTTATGCATATCTGTTATCTTAGACAATTTTTTTTTTTTTCATTTTTGAAGACCTCTTTTCAGAACTTCGCTCATGTAATTTACGTTTAGTTTTAGGTACAGATAAAGAGTAGAGGAGATTATTGACAGTAGTTTTTGCTAGACCTTATGTGAAGAATGTCGTTTCTATAATTATTTTTTACACAGACCCGCGCGTTTGCACTAGATATGTACCCTTATAAGAGTTTCTGTCTGTCCCTATGCTGTGGCCTTAAAAGACTGAAAAAAATGACAAGAAGGAGGTAATTAATTAAAAAGAAAAATGGAAACGGCACTAACCCTATGTGAGTTTAACTGGCTTTCTCCAAAGGAGGAAGTTCCATGGGAGCATGAAATTCACAGGTGGTCCCTAGTCATATTGATATCCCTGTTAGGGGAGATGACGACTTTAGTTTTTGCAACTCTTGCAGGGAGGTGTCGATATCCTCCTACATACAGCACCTGGCATTCTCACATTGGTCACCCATCTAGTACTGACCAGGCTCAACGTTGCTTAACTTCGGTTGTAGTTAATAACAGTATATATTTACACAAAGTACAAATATAATGGGTAGTCAGAGAGACGGCTTCTGGATCTGTTATCTGTCATCACGTGTTTTGAAGAGTCCATAATGCAACAGGATAGGGTAGATCACCTTAACAACCTTTTTACTTTACTCTCCAAGAAGACAAAATTAGACACTAGGTCTGTTTTCAAGGTAGGGAAAATCCAGCTCTACAATAAAGTGCTCCCTGGATTGAAACAAGAATTTTAATTATCTCAGTCTAGAATGATTTATCCTTCACTGACCAATAACAGAACATAATACATTGCACACGAGATAGTATCAGGTTGACAAGAAAGTTCTTGCGGTTTTTAACTTTTAAATTCAGATGAATATATCTCGGCTCAAACAAAAATTTATTGATCAAAATAAGCACCATCAGAATCGACACACTTTTGGCCACGCAAAATGAGTGTATTCATACTAGTAACCTAAAACTCTTTCGTTCTGGTGGCGATGAAGTCACTGAATGTGTTTTTGATATTGCTTAGGTTTTTGAAACGTTTTTTAAACAGAAAGTTGTCAAAATGTTTGAAAAAGTGGTAGTCAGTAGATGATAGGTCTAGAGAGTATGGCGGACGAGTCAGTTTCGTAAATTTCATTTCAAATTGTTTGAAATGTGTTTCTATTTTAATCAACAGATAAGGCGAGTGGTTCGGTGAACTGCTCGGTCAACAATGGCGGATGTGCACATAATTGCACCGACCTCGAAAATGGTGGATTCTACTGTTCTTGTCAAAAAGGCTACAATGTGTCCGCGACAAACAGCAAAGAATGTGAAGGTCAGTAAAATGGTCCCATCTTCTTCTTCTTCTTCTTCTTCTGTTATTTTTTGATCGGCCATGTTTTATTAATAATGGTGAGACAACTCAATTCGAAATATAGAGACCAAAGTCAATCTTCTAATGGTTGCAATTGCCTATTAAAATCGCTAACAATCGTAAAATAATGATTTTTCTATTCAAAAAAAATACTTGATCAATTTACGTGATTTTTGAAATATGACATCTTCATTCCGTGATGGATGGCGTATATATGTATATAAAGATTTTTTTGGGTTTTTATTTTGTTGTTTTTTTTTTAATTAGGTCGAATTCTAAATAAGAACCAGATACTTTTTATGTTCAAACTTCAATGATCTTTAGAGTTTCAATATAATTGCCTGATTCCAGATTCTTCTTAATTCGTACAACTTTAGGAATTAAGTGATTAATTTTATAATTAATTTATTAATTTTATAATTAATTGATTAATTATTTTATTTTATTTTACTTTTACAAATTTATGCTAATCAGTTATATATTTATTTTACTAATTTTTATCCTTTGATGAAAAAAGCATATCTCTGAAAATCCATGGATTAAGTATTTTTTTTTTATTATAATTCCTTGTTTGAATTCTTGATGGATTAATAAATACTGTAATTGATTACATTTTTCTTTCTTTTGCTCTCTCTAGTATATCAAGCAGGTTTTTATCACATATTACATGTTTTTGTGATAATCCAAAAATTAAAAGAACAAAAGAAAACTCTATAGCTAAATAGTTGGCGATTTTATAGGAATTGTTGATTATATCGGAATCGGGAATTTAGAAAACATTGCTTATTGCATCTAAATTGGGACAAATTTTAGAATCGTCCTGTGCTTTCACGTGTTGTGTAAGAGGAAAAAATAAGCTTGAACAATATCTCTACCATTATCAAAAAGGAACTTTGTGTGTCTGTGTATGTCCCTCTGTGTGTGTGTGTGTGTGTGTGTGTGTGTGTGTGTGTGTGTGTGTGTGTGTGTGTGTGAGAGAGAGAGAGAGAGAGAGAGAGAGTTCCCTATGGACTCGAAAATGGTCGGGACGGTTTTTATGAAATATCATACAAAGGTACTTTATGTGCCTGGCAGTGTTCTTAGATAGGTTTTGTATTGGAATGTCTTTGATAAGTATTGATAATCGATAATAGAAATAATCCGATGAAAGAAAGAACAGGCGATTTTGGCCAAAGTTAACACCTTAAACAGTCTAACACCCCAAGTGCATTTGAGAAGTTTGATTACCACACAGGCCAAAAGACACGGCATATAAAATCAACAGTGGGTTCTTTGATATGACAGGGGCGCGTTCGAAATGAATGTTTCTGTTAAAGTACACTTGCACTATAATACTTGACTTTTGCATTTTAAACCTTAATTCAAGCCATTATATATAAAAAAAATAATTTTATAAAATCAACAGTAGGTTCTCCACGGTGCAATGTAGACTACAATATATCGCGGACTATGTCACTGCGGGGTGGGGTGGGGTCATGTGAAGCTTCTTCCGGGTGCACCCATTATCAGTTCCCAACTAGAGCAGGCAATCAACTGATTTAATTTAAAAATGGGTGATTTCACCGATCTCGATGACAATAAAAATATGAGAGTGTGAAACATTCGCTGATCATTATTTAATCCCAGGCTAGGTCGGGTTTCCCTGCTAGTTCGCTATATATAAGAAAAGCATTAACTTCAACACTGAATACTAAATAAGGAAAAGGATAATAATAACTATATAACTAAATTCATAAATATTGAGGGTACTTGTTTTTGTCTTTCTTTCAGATATTGATGAATGCGCCGAATGGGGTAACAACTGTCCACAAATTTGCACAAATCTGAAAGGATCTTTTAAATGCAGTTGTTTGGCGAGATACAGGCAAACGGTTGTTCCGTTCCATCAGTGCAAAACTAGGTGTAAGTTTATTTTTTCTTCTTTTTAAAAAAATATTTTTTTTTTTATTCTGTCTTATCAAGGCGGCACTACTTCAGACGCCTTTTGACAAGGTATTCATCTCATACCAACTGCAAATTATATATCTCTTCCAAATCATTTCATAATTTTTCTACTTACTCTACGTTCCCATTCTATCAACCACACAAACTTTCTCTACACTATCTTTAACACTGAACCCTTTCAATATCCTAATCCTAACTGTTTATCTATCCTAACACTAATCATAACACTTTATGCTAACCCTAACTTGATAATTCTAATCCTTTCTTTATCCTGATCCTTTTCTCTGCTTTACCATTACCCTTTCTTTGCTTTAACCCTAACCGTTTTTTTTTACTCCAACCCTAATTCTTTTTCTACCCTAATCTTAATCCTTCCACTACTTTAACTCTAAACTGGATCAGGTGTATTTTATGTATAAACATGAGTATCTTTAAATCACGTTTCCAATCCGTTTATCCAATCATAAAAATTGGTCAGTCATCTCATAAGCAATAACATACAGAATTTTTAATGCCTGTACAAAAAAAAGTCTAGAAACTTTTTGAAGGCACCACGTAAATCCCAGAGTCAATGCATACTTTTTCTTCTTCCGTAAAAATAATTTTCATTTCTAGCTTGTGCATCATAACCGAATATAAAAAAATGCATTTTAAGTAAAAAAAAAAATATTAGCATATAGTCACATGTCAATTTTTTTTTACATAGGCGTCACCACTTATCAAGGCCGAGAGGCCACTCAAGGATAAGGGTTAAAGAGTGTACAGTAGTCAAAAGGATAATATAGTAATTCGGTAAATTTGTTAACTTAAATGGAACGACTCATCAGAAATTGGTTTACGTTGGACTTGAAGGCAACCATATTGTAGTCAGCTCGAAAGCAGGAAAACGGAAGACAATTCCACAGGCGTGCAGTTCTAAGAAGGAAGCTTTGTTCATGGAATCTACCTTTAGGTTTAGGCACAGGTAAAGAGTGGGGGGAATTATTGATAGTGTTTTCAGATAGACGAGTGTTTCTTGTGAAAGTTTGGCGAGTGGGGGGGGACAATAGATTGAAGCTCAGTCGAATACTTTCCATGAAAATAACGATAAAGCAAAGACAAACTCGCAACATCTCTTCTGTGAGATAGAGGTTGCAAGGCAAAGAGAAAAGGGCATCTCCTACGAGGCTATGAAGTCTATTTTGAACTCTATCAAGCCAGGACAAGTCCTTCCTAGCAGCTCCTGCCCAGATGTGGCAACAGTATTCCATCCTTGGACGTAGCTGGCTCTTATATAGATAGAGAATTGCAGCAGCAGTGAGATATCTACTGGATTGATAGAAGGATCCGACCATTTTTCCAGTGGCCTTGACAACAGATTTGATGTACGTATTCCATTTATGTCGAAAAAATATTTGGGGAGGGAGCGAGAGATAAGTCAGTTCTTCATACCAAATTCCGTATGAAAGACTAACTTATCGCCTTGATTTTCTGTTATTCCAAATTCGAAAATGGCGATAATAATATTTTATTTTTATTTGTAATCATTATACGAATGATCCTCCATCTCTGCAATGGGGTTTGATAAACCCTTTTTGATCAATGGTTAGCAATGGGTTTTTTTTTTTTTATTGAATTTTCACCCCAAATAAGGCATATTGCCACTTTGTTGTAGAGGCTACTATCAGGGACATACGCATCAGGGATACTGTGTAGGGAGTTGAGCAGCAAGATGTCAGTTCACGTTACACTTGAACTTCTGCATGTCAGTACAGTTGGGGAAGCAGGGACTCGGAAGGGAATTCCAAAGTCTAGCGGTTCTGTGGAAGAAACTACTAGAATAAAAGGCTCTCTTATATCTAGGGATCTCTACCATGAAGGGGTGGAATTTTGCTGCTCGTCGGGTTTGTCGGGGATATTTACGTCGAGGAGGCACGTGCATGCAGTTTATGGTAGGTTTGTCACAAAAAATGTCATCCGTAAATGAAACGATGAAATTTAGTAACTGCAAAAATAATACTAAATACTTTCTTCTCGATTGATGAGTAACTCTTTTCTGCTGGTAGTAATGTATGAGACGCATGAGTGATAGGTTTTATTTTGCATTGTATGCAAGCTCTAATGTCGATCATTTTTCATAATTTTTGGAATTTTTACTAATTTCAACATAACATGTAAATGGGTAATATTCTTTTTTTTACTTAAAATACAATTTTGTAATTTTTTTAGATACCCAATTATAATGCATATGTAGCGAATATTTTTTTTTAATACAACGAACATGTCTCTGCGTTATTTGTTTTAAATTCTAGCAATTTAATTCTTTGTAAAAGCCTACATATTTTTTGTCTTTGTATCGTAAACATAAACATAATTGTAAAATATTTATATAAATGTTACTTTTTTTGCCATTTCAGATGGTGTCAAACCAATAGGTTTTGTTACTATAGAAAGTGAAATTCGAACATTTACTTATAACAATTATAAAATACTTGAAACATTCAACACTTCTCGACCCAAAGCCTTGGCATTGAATTCTCTCCACATGACGATTTATTGGACGGATTCTGCCCAGAAGGCAATTTATTGGGACTTTTTCGTCCCCAATCCAAGATCCAAAGTCAAACTTCACACTGCGGACCTTCAAGAACCAAATGGAATTACAGTCGACTGGGTATCATCGTAAGTATAAAACGTATTTTAGCATCCTATTCGAGCGATGTATGATATTATTATTATTATTATTATTATTATTATTATTATTATTATTATTATTATTATTATTTACTCACTATGAGTAGTCATACAGGTCATCATCAAAGATTTCTCTTGGAGAACAACTTGTGGCATTCTCTGGAGTCTGAGTCTTCACCTCTTTTGATAACCATTGCAGATAAATTTGTGTTATTGTAACAGTCGTTTACCATTGATTTCTCGTTGGTGGCAGCTATTGATCTTTACTGGAATTTCGGAGGCAAAAGGCCTCCCCAAGGTCCCAGTCCTCTTTGTATTCATCCAGCAGAGGTCTGGCTAGTGCTTTCTCTCCTCAGTCTTTCCATCCTCCTTGAACCTCCTCGCTTATTTGATCTGGCATCACACACACAAAAAAAATTAGGGGAAGTTAGGGGTGAATGAGGTTACCTTACAATTATACAGTTTCAGTTTTCATAATTCCATGTAATGCTCCTTCGTGTTTTACATCTGTAGCAGTTTCTGTATGTCCAGTTTAAGAAGAAGAACTGAGGCATCATGACCAGGAAACTTATGACTATGCACAATGCATTACATCCAAAGGCTGATATTAATCGATTCTGCGTAAAACGGGAAGGTGGAGAGAAAGGATTGATTAGTAAAGAAGGCTGTGAACGATACAAACAAAAAAGAATTAGAACAAATACATAATGCATAACATAGAAAAGATACCATGAAAATGAAAAAGACGGAAAGGCAGATTATGAGATGAGAAAAGAAAAATTGGAAGAGAAACAGCTACATGGACGATTCATAAGATTGACAAAAGATCAGACTCACAAAAACACCTAAACGTAGTTACAAAAAGGACACCTAAACAGAAGAAACTGAATCCCTACTTACAGCCGCATAAGATAATGCAATTAGAACCAACCATATCAAAGCAAAGATCGACAACAGATAGAAAACATAAAATATAGACTTTGTGAACAAAGTGACAAAACAATAAACCACATAATAAGTGAATGTAGCAAACTCGCCCAAAAAATAATATAAAAACGGACACAGCCAGATGGGGAAGGCATTAAACTGGGAACTATGAAAACAACTGCATCTTGAACACCCAGGTAAATGGTATAAGCACAAAATGGTAGCAGTATTTGAAAATGGAAATCATAAAATCTTATCGGACATGGACGTACAAACGGATAAACCCATACAAGAAAGAAAACTGGATGTCGTAATAATTAACAAGAAGGAAAAATTCTGCCAGGTCGTAGATTTTGCTTTCCGAGCAGACAACAGGATGAACATCAAGGAGACAGTAAAGTAAAGCAAATATATGGAACTGGCCAGAGAGCTAAAAAGGATATGGAACATGAACAAAGTCAATATAAAAACAATAATTATAAGAGCACTAGATACAATACCAAAAAACGTGGAAGAAAAAAACGAATGGGAGAGATTGGAATCAGAAGGAAGACAAAAGATATAACGGATAACAATAATGAAAACAGCTGAAATCTTAAGAAGAGCTTTGGGATGTAAAAACCAACCTATAAAAACTATTAACAAAAGACGATAATGCTGAAAACAGCTGAACTTTAAATGTAAAGACTAGTCCAAATGAGCTATAAACTAATAATAAAAATGATAATAATAATACTAATAATAATATTAGTAATAATTAAAAAAATATATATAATGATCATATTACAATTAATAATAATAATAAATAGTACAAGAAAATAACAGTAAAAATAAAAACAACAATAATAAAATAATAATAACAATAATGACAATAAAGTAACAATAATAAAAATAAAAAATAATAAAAATAAAATAAAAATAATAAAAAATAAACATGATAATACAAAATAATAATAATAATAAAAATAATAATATTAATATTATTAAATATAAAAATAATAATAATAATAATAATAATAATGAAAAAAATAATAATAAAATAATAATAAAAATAATAATAATAACAATTCTAATATTAATAATATTAATAATAATAATATAAATAATAATAAAAAGTAATAATAAATTATTATTAATAATAATAAAAAAATAATATAATACAAATGATAATGATTATAATAAAAATAATAATATTAAGATTAATAATAATAAAATGATAGTAATAAAATAATAATAACAATAATAATATTATAAAGAATTATAAAATAATATTAATAATAATATAATAAAATAATAATAATTATAATAATAATAATAATAATAATAATAATAATAATAAATGATAATAATAAAATGTGAAGACCAATGGGCGCCGCCAACGAGAAATCAATGTTAAGCAGCTGTTGTGATAACAAAAACTCTTTTGCCAATGTTATTGAGGTGGAGAGTACTGGAAATGTGGGGAGACTTGTTGTCCATCAAACTTTAGGGATTACCACAAGTTGTTCTCGAAAAGCAATGCTTGATGATGAATTGTGTTAATACTCCTAGTGAGTAAATAATAATAATAATAATAATAATAATAATAATAATACGGCTGAAATATTAAGGAAACCCCTTGAATGCGGAAACTAATACACATAAGCCACGTGCACAGGCTAGACGAGCTACTGCAGAGATAAAACATGAAACCAAGAACTACTAAAATAATAACTTTGATATATTATCTGGGATGATTATTTAATTTCAAACACACCAATCAATTAACTCACATTTTTCATTTGTCATAATTCTTGGATATGTTACTAATGTCAACAATCATTTTTCATCATTTTAACCCACATCATCGCTCCACTTACTAAAATAATAACGTTGATATATTGTCTGGCCTGATTATTTCATTGCAAACATAGTAATGTATTAAATAACATTATCATTTTTCATAATTATTGGATATGTTACTAATTTCAACAATTATTTTTCACAATTTAAACCATCCCTATCGCCCTCTCTCACTAACATAATTACTTTGATATATTTCCTGGGCTGATTATTTTATTATAAACACACAATCGATTGACTCACATTTAATCTTTGTTCATAATCCTAGATATGTTACTAATTTCGACAATAATTTTTATAATTAAAAATCCACATTATGCCTCTCCCTCCTACTTATATAATATATTTGATATAGTCTGGGCTTATTATATCATTACAAACATACCAATCAATTAACTCATATTTCATCATTTTTCATAATTCTTGGATATGTTACTAATTTTGACAATAATTTTCATAACTTTAACCCACTATGTTGCTCCCCCTTACTTAAATAATAAATTTGATATATTGCCTGGGCTGGTTATTTCATTACAAACAAATCAATCAATTCTGGGTATTCACATAGTATATATGTTTCACCTATCTTATCCAATCCCGGGTGACGTCGCATATTCTGCTAATATATATCATTTACCTATCTCATTCGATCCCGGGCGACGCTGGGTATTTTGCTACTATATGTTTTCCACCTATATCATTCAATGACGTTTCCTGATAGTATACATTTGCACATCTCATTCAATCCCAGGACTGACTTCATATCCGCCACCCCACTGTTGAAAATATAAATTAAATAAAGTAATGTTTTCATCATAAACTGTTTCAGCCATTTCCGGGACTGACTTTATATCCCCAACCCACTGCTAAAAATATACATGAAATAATTTGATGTCTAAATAGTAAACTGTTTCAGCCATTTCTAGGACCGACTTTATATTCCAAACCCACTGCTAAAAATATACGTGAAATAATGTAATGTCTAAATAGTAAAGTGTTTCAGCCATTTCTGGAACTGACTTATAATTTCCAACCCACTGTTGAAAATAATCATGAAATAAAGTAATGTATAAATCATAAACTTTTTCAGCCATTTCCGGGACCGACTTCTTATCTCCCATCCTACTGTTAAAAACATACATTAAATAAAGTCATGTCCAAAACGTAAATGGTTGCAGCCATTTCCGGAACCGACTTCATATTTCCCACCCCAATGTTAAAAATATACATTGAATAAAGTAATATGTAATGCGTAAATGGTTTCACCCATTTTCAGGACTGATTTAATATCCCCCACCCCACTGTTAAAAATATACATTAAATAAAGTAATGTTTAAATCATAAACGGTTTGAGTAATTTCCAGGACTGACTTCATATCCCGTAACCCACTGCTTAAAATATACTTGAAATAAAGTAATGTTTAAATCATAAACTGTTTCAGCAGCTTTTCGAAAGTATTACATAAAAACATTAACACGGTTAGAGATTAGGCAACCATTGCTTCAACATGAATTTCTGGGTGTAGTATCAGTTTCAGCATTCCAGTGACTTAAATCCCTCCTTTTTTGGTCTTGGTTAATGGAGGAGAAATCCTTCATTACTGATACAATTTTTATTTTTGTTATTGACCAGAGTGCCCCTTTTGGGGAGCTGGTTTCCCCCTAAATTTTTATCTGGCCTCATGTCCAATTCCGCCCTTGTGGGGAGGCAAGTAACAAAAAAAAAAAGGACGGGCATTTTCCAGAGCATTTTATAATTAATCAGAAGTGACATTTCCACGGCATTTTGTAATTAAATCAGAAATAACTTTTTCCAGTTACTTTTTTAATATTAAAACTTTGTTACATTAAACATAGTACCTATTCACAATGCCTCCCCACGGGACAGATTTAGACACCAGGGTCGTTTTTTAACGAGGAGAAAAAATTGTCTTTGTTGTAAAGGATTTCTCTTCCACTGAGAGAGAAGAAATTGAAATGTAGCACCTGAAGGACAGATACTACACTTTGATCTTAGCCAAAAGACCAAGAAAGACAAATCATTTTATTAGCTTTGCCTTAACAGCGACACCAATGTTTTAAAAATATTTTAAGGGTCATAAGGTTTATTTGGAATATTCCACTTTTTGGAATATTCCACTTTCCTTTTTTAGAGATGCACAGCATGATAACGGACGGAGCGATAAGCGTAATAATGATGATGATAATAATAATAATAATAATAATAATAATAATAATAATAATAATAATAATAATAATAATTATTATAATTATTATAATGATAATGATAATAATAATAATATAATAATAATATTAATAATAATGATGATAATAATAATGATGATGATGATGATGATGATAATAATGATAACAATAATGATAATAATAATATTAATAATAATATAATAATAATATTAATAATAATGATAATAATAATAATGATAATAATAATGATAATAATAATGATAATAATAATAATGATAATATTAACAATATTATTATTAATAATAATGATAATGATAATATCAATAATGATAATAATAATGATGATAATAATAACATTAATAATAATGATAATAATAACAAGAATAATGATAATAATAATGATAATAATAATAATGATAATAATAATGATAATAATAATAATAATGATCATAATAATAATGATAATAATAATGATAATAATATTAATGATGATGATAATAATAATAAAAAGGAGAAGAAGAAGAATGATAAGAATAATATTAATAATAATATTATTAATAATAATAGTGATAATAATAATAATGATATAATAATAATAATAATAATAATAATAATAATAATAATAATGATACTAATAATAAAATTTGCCACTAATAGTAGGAGCGCTAGGAGTAATACCAAAAATGTTTGAAAAAAGAATGGGAGAGGTTGGAATCAGAGGGTTGGCTGGAAAGATACAACGGATTTCAATAATGAAACCTGCAGAAATATTAAGGAAAACCCTTGAATGCGGAGAATAACACCACACATGAACTACACACACAAACTGGACATACAGAAACAGCTACAGATGCAAAACGCAAAGGAACATCACATGGAACCATGAACACTGAGACGGTATAATTGTAAGGTACCTCCATGCGTCCCTATGTTCCAACCACTTTTTTTCATATGTATGTATATCACCAGAAACTGACACCACACCAAATAAATGAGGAGGGTCAAGTCAAGGAGGATGGAAAGATCGTGGAGAGAAAACTCTAGACAGACCTCCACTGGATGAGTGGAAAGAGGATTGGGATCTTGGGGAGGCTTTTTGCCACCCAAATTCCAGTGAAGACCAATAGTCGCTGGCAACAATAAATCAATATTAAGTGGCTGTTGCGATAACACAAATTCTTTTGTAAAAGCTATCGAAAGAGGTGGAGAGTACTGGAAATTTGGGGAGACTTGTTGTCACTCAGACTCCGGAGAACACCATTTGTTATCAAATAGAAATCTTTGATGGTAGTCTGTGTGACTACTGGTCAAGATCAAAGTGTAGTATCTGTTCCGGCAGATACTGCAAGCTATGACTAGCTATGACTAGCAAAGACCAGATGTGGGGGCAACCCCACATGCCTGACCTTTAACCAGCTCCCATTTCCCACCTCTCGGGAGCTGGTCCCCTTTTTCCCTTCCCCCTCCCTTCACTCCTCACATTAAAAATTGGCCTTGTGCCTAATTTGCTCGGTGGGGGAGCAAATAAATACCGTCTGTGTGACTACTGGTCAAGATCAAAGTGTAGTATCTGTTCCGGCAGATACTGCAAGCTATGACTAGCTATGACTAGCAAAGACCAGATGTGGGGGCAACCCCACATGCCTGACCTTTAACCAGCTCCCATTTCCCACCTCTCGGGAGCTGGTCCCCTTTTTCCCTTCCCCCTCCCTTCACTCCTCACATTAAAAATCGGCCTTGTGCCTAATTTGCTCGGTGGGGGAGCAAATAAATACCATCTGTTCCGGCAGATACTGCAAGCAAAGACCAGATGTGGGGGAAACCCCACATGCCTGACCTTTAACCAGCTCCCATTTCCCACCTCTCGGGAGCTGGTCCCCTTTTCCCCTTCCCCCTCCCTTCACTCCTCACATTAAAAATCGGCCTTGTGCCTAATTTGCTCGGTGGGGGAGCAAATAAATACCATCTGTTCTTCAGATGCTGCACTTCATTTTCTTGTTCTCTTTCGTTGGAGGAGAAATCCTTCACGACTGAGACAATTTTTATTTTTGTAACTTTTCTCCACTTTAAAAAACGACCCTGGTGTCTAACTCTGTCCCGTGGGGAGGCATAGTAAATAGGTACTCCTAGTGAGTAAATAAAAATAATAATAATAATCCAGTTTTCAAGTAGTGTTTCTTTCTGTTTCACCTCTTTAGTAGTTTCTGTATGTCCAGATGTATGACCTGTGGGCACTAGCTGGGCATACAGAAACTATTAAAGGGGTAATACACAAAGAAACACCACTTAAAAACTGGATACTTACATAATTGTAAGTTAGCCCACCCCCACCACCACACATACAAACACACACCATTTTTTCCCCATCACCATAAACTAGTGCCGCACCAAATAAAACGGCAGATCAAGAAGAATGGAAAGACCAAGGAGAGAAAGCACTAACCAGACCTCCTTTGGATGAGTGTCAGAAGGATTGAGACCTTGGCAAGGATTATTGCCACCCATATCCCAGTGAAGACTAATGGTCGCTATTAATGAGAAATCAGTAGCAGACTGTTGCGATAGTGCAAATTAATTTGCAAAGGTTGTCAAAAGATGGGGGAGAATACTGGCACTTTGGGGAGATTTGTTGTCATCTAGACTCCAGGAAACATCACAGGCTGTTTTCTAAAAAGAATTCTTTGATGCTGGTCTGTATGAAAGCTCCTAGTGAGTAATAATCTATATATCTCTAAAAGTGAGAATGTGTGTGTGACGACACTTCTCAACCTACATACTCAACGAATCTTTGATCTAAAGACTTGAAATTTTGTGTATAGGGTATCCAGACACGTGGAACACTTTTTAATCGGTTTTCATCCAAAAAAAGCTCTCAAAATACTAGGGAGTCATCAGATTTGGATCTGTTTATTAACTTGTTCCACAGGGTTTGAAGACACATTTTAAAGTTCGTGGCAAGTCGGTCTAATGGTTATCGTACTTGATTCGCTGTTTGCGGGTTTTGTTTTCAATCTCGGATCACATATTTTTTTTCTACGTACAAGAAGTGAACTGTTAAGAAAAAAAAAACATAATACTCGCATGCATATGTCTCAGTTTTAGTATGAATTAAAATATAATATTTATATATATTTTACGACCGAGTAACGCCGGGCGGCTTGCTAGTTTTATAAAGTTATGTTTTCATTTTTTTTTTTTTAATTCTTTGTGCTTTCATATGTTTCTCCACTTCCAGTAATATCTACTGGACTGATGCCGGTAAAAAAAGTATATCAGTTGCTGCCTACGATGGGAGATACAGTCGGACTCTGATTCGATATGGATTGAGAAAACCACATGCCATAGTGACCAACCCGAAAATAGGGTAAGTGAAGTTTTTTTATTATGTTATGTGGAAATAGTGTAAGTGAAGTTTTTTATTATGTTATGTGGAAATAGGGTAAGTGAAGTTTTTATTATGCTATGTGAAAGTAGGGTAAGTGAAGATTTTATTATCTGATGTGGAAATAGAGTAAGTGAAGTTTTTTTTATTATGCTATGTGGAAATAGGGTAAGTGAAGTTTTTTATTATTATGTTATGTGTTCAGTTACCATGGTGAGATGTTAATCAATTCGGACGAATTTTCACCCACTCAGATTAATTGAGGCCTTTTTCTAAAAATGTAATTATTTTGCCATTCCCTCAAAATGGCGCCTCATTTTAATAAATCAATCAAGCATTGGAAAAAAAATGGCAACGTTTTCGAAAATTGTGCGTTAGTTCAAAGTAAATAAAAGAGTACATAAAAAATGCAACAACGAATATCTCTTACTAATGCAAGGAAATTTGATCTGCTTCCGATCTTTCTTTTTTTATAACCTAGGAATCATTGTTTATTAAGGCCCGGAGGCGACCCCTGTATTTAAGAATTCAGGTGATAAGTCATCCCCCTCTCAGTACAGACCAATAAGTCTCCTGTGTGTCATGAGTAAGTTGCTGGAATCCACAATAAATAGAGAAGTAGTCAACCACCTCAACAGAAATAACCTTCTTAGCGACATGCAATATGGTTTCCGCTCTGCTAGATCTACAGCAGATGTGCTAACGGTTATATCTCATAGGATTAGCGAATCTCTCGACAAAGGCTTCATTTCTAGGGCAATTGCTCTCGACATATCAAAGGCCTTCGATAAGGTTTGGCATAAAGGCCTACTACACAAGATTTCCAGCTACGGTATAACTGGAAATGTTTTCTCTATCATTAAGTCATTTCTCTCAGATAGGCTCATAAGAGTAGTGGTTGATGGGCAGAAATCAGAGGCCCACAGTATTAATGCTGGAGTCCCTCAGGGGTCCATACTGGGCCCAACTCTCTTCCTGATCTACATCCCAAAACACATACTAAAATATTTTGTTGACATCTATGCTGATGAGATGACACAACCATCTATGGCAACACATCAAAGGCTGTAAATGATGATGTTCTCTCTGATTCTCTCTCCTCTGATCTTGAGCGCGTGGTACAGTGGGGAAAGAGGTGGTTGGTTACCTTTAATGCATCTAAGACCAAGCTCCTATCTCTACATCATAAACGCTCTGCTCCCCATCTGGCATCAATTGAAATGGATGGCTCTCGTCTAAGGGAGGCCCCAGACTTTGATAAGCTCCTGGGTTTGACCTTTACGCCTGATCTTAAATGGAACACATACATCAAGTCTGTGACTAAGGTCGCTGGGAAAATGGTGGGATCCTTCTACCGCTCCAGAAGATATCTCACTGCTGATGCAATTCTCTATCTATATGAGAGCCAAGTACGTCCAAAGATGGAGTACTGCTGCCACATCTGGGCAGGAGCTGCTAAAAACAGCCTATCCTGCCTTGACAGAATACAAAATAGACTCTGTGGCTTGGTGGGGGATGCCCTTTTCTCTACCCTGCAACCTCTTTTCCACAGAAGAGACGTAACGAGCCTGTCATTGTTTTATCGTTATTTCCATGGCAGGTGCTCGTTTGAGTTCCATTCTCTAGTCCCCCCTCGCCAATCTTTTTCAAAAAACACCCGACTAGCTGAAACCACCGTCAATAATTTTCCCCACTCCCTATCTGTGCCTAAATCAAAATGTAGATACCATGAACAAAGCTTCTTTCTTAGAACTGCACGCCTGTGGAACTCTGTTCTGTTTGCCTGTTTCCCTCCCGACTTCAACCTGGATGTCTTCAAGTCGAACACAAACAAATTCCTGATGAACCGGCCCTTGCCTAAGTAATGATACCTTACCAATTCTCCAATACTATTGTTACACTATCCCTTTGATTACTGTACACACAATAACCCTTATCCCTGAGTGGCCATTAGGCCTTGATAAGTGGTGAACTCCATGTAAAAAAAAATAAAATAACGGTTGATGAGTGTTAGTTAGACGGTGAGTAATGGTGGAACTTGGGTTTAATTATGCAGACAAATTTATCATTTTGGCAATGTGTAACGGCCAGAGAAAAAAAAACAGGATCTATTTTATGATACAAAATACGAAAAGACATTTTCGTATCCAAACCAAAAACTTCTAGCTTTCTTTCTTTCTTTTTTCTTCCTCTCTCTCTCTCTCTCTCTCTCTCTCTCTTTACAAAAGAATCACCACTTATCAAGGCCTAGAGGCCACTCGAGGATAAGGGTTAATAAGTGTACGGTGGTCAATGGGACAGTGACGTAGTAATTGTTAGTAGTGGAAATTTGGTAAATTCGATTACTAAAGGGGAACGGCTCATCAAGAATTTGTTTATGTTGAACTCTCTCTCTCTCTCTCTTTCTCTCTCTCTCTCTTTCTCTCTCTCTCTCTCTCTCAACAAGATTTGAGCTGACGCACGTGTATAACGCTGCCCCCCCAAAAAAACGAATTTCTTTTATAGACAAACTTTTACAATAAAATAAGCAGTTAAAAGGCCAACTTTGTTACGTTAATTCTTCCTACTTCCTTGTGTAACGGCAACTTAAGATTTTCGTTTACTAGCTAAATAGAAAAGTTAATATCCAAACGCGCGTGATTTTTAGAACATAACATCTTTGTTCCATGACGAGTACGTACATCATAAAAAAAATTTCTGCATTTTTTTTTAAATAAGTGTGATTCTAAATATGCACCGGATTTTTATGTTGAAATACAAACATTCGAATCTCTTCAGATGGTTTTTAAACAGCTTCCGTTAAAAAATAATATAGTCCATTGTGCTATTAAACTCTTATTGTTTAAATAATTTGACTTTGCTTGTTTTATTTTTTTTTTAATTAAAGGTTGAGAAAACATCTTTCACTTAATAATGTGCTGTGGAAGATTGTCGGTGAAAAACACAATCACCAAAAGATAAGCAAAAGATAAGAAATATTTCTAGTCGCTACTTTGAATATCATTCGCAAATGCGACTGTTTCACTCGCAACGTAAAGCCCTGTTTATATAAAAGGACGATTCAACAAAACCTTTTTTACATTTAACTTGAAAACGACCATGTTATATTCAACTGAGAAGTAGCCTCACAGTATGCTGTTCCACAGACGGAGTTCTAGGAAATAAACTTTGCTCAAGCAATTTTTGTTTAATTTTAAATGCAGAAAGAAGTGAGGGAAATTAATGACACATGTTGTAGATAAGCGAGTGTTGTTTATTTTTTATTTATTTATTTTATCTTTTTTTGTGAATGTTTCACATTGGGCCATAGATTGAAGTTCAGTCAAGCACCTACATCAAAATGGAACACGTATATCAAATCCATTGCCAAGGCTGCTGGAAAAATAGTGAGATCGTTCTACCGCTCCAGTAGATATCTCACTGCTGATGCAATTCTCTGCCTGTATAAGAGCCAGGTACAACCAAGGATGGAGTACCATTGCTACATCTAGACAGGAGTTGCTAGAAGTAGCTTATTCTGCCTTGAAAGAGTTTAAAATAGACTTTGTAGCCTCTTTCCTGCAACCTCTTTCCCACAGAAGAGATGATGCGAGCCTGTCTCTGCTTTATCATTATTTTTATGGCAAGTGCTCGTCTGAGTTCCAATCTATGGTCCCCTCTGGCCTGACTTTCACGAAAAACACTCCTCTAGTTGAAACCACTATCAATAATTTACCCCACTCTAAGCCTAAACATAGATTTCAAGAACAAAGCTTCTTTCTTAGAACTGCACGCCTGTGGAACTTTGTTCCGTTTTCCTGCTTTCCAACTGACTACAATATGGTTGTCTTCAAGTCCAACGTAAACAAATTCTTGATGAGCCATCCCCTTAAGTAATCCAATTTACCAAATTTTCACAACTACTGTACACTCATTAACTCTTATCCTCGAGTGGCCTCCGGGACTTGATAAGTGCTGACTCCTTTGTAAAAAAAGCACCTATGATGAAAACAGAGCAGAAACAGACTTGCAACATCTCTTCTGTGATAAAGAAAAAAATAGGGAGGCAAAAAGGTCCTTGCTCACTATATTTTGAAGACGGTTTTGTACGCTGTCAAGGCAGGAAACAAACTCTTTGCGGCTCTTCACCAGATGTGGCAACAGTACTCCATCTTAGGACGCATTTTTTGAATGGGTAGATGATTGCGTCTGAAATGAGACTTTCTGGAGCAGTAGAATGATTCAATCATTGTTTCCAGCGATTTTGGAAACGGATCTGATGGAAGTCTTCAATTTTAGGTCAGGATAGCTTTTCAGTTTTGGAAACTTTTATAAGTGTTTCTAATTTCAGAATTAATCGTAACCTCAGAATCTTCCAAGATGGCTTCTGTCTCATATTGTAATGTGAGGAAAATCCAGTCCTCCAAATCCCAGTCTTAATTTCAATTTGAATCTATATTATATTTCTCTTTCTAATCACGTTGACGCACTGGTTCCCGTTAGATAACCAAAGTTAAGCAACGTTGAACCTGGTCAGTACTAAAATGGGGGACCATTTGGGGATTCTAGGTGCTGTATGTCCCGGCATTGTTTCCAGTCTAACATTTCTCCTTGCTGCTGGACTCAGGCAGTGATGGTTCAAGAGAGGCGTGGTTGTAGATTGCACAACACTTGCCTCACAATTTTTCACACAGCTTCCCTTTCAAGGGATCTCCATTATCTCTTGAGACTGAACAGAGGTATCGATCGATATTTCTCTTTAGCCCGTCTGCTGTCCATTTGTCTGTCGGTTCCACTTTTCTGGGCCAATCTGCCTGAAATTTTCTATGAATCTTTATTCTGATAAGGTGCTGCGAACTAAGTATTATGGTATCCATTCGATGCACAGTTAGATATTAATAGGGGCCAATAAGAGAGTAGCCATCACAATACCACATTTACTCAAGAAGTTTTCTCCAAAACTAGTAAGCCGATCTGGCTGAAATTTTGTATGGACATTTGTCATGATAAGGTGCAGCGACATACATATTATGGTATTCGTTCAAAGTACAGATAAAGAATTATAGGGATTAATAGGGATTAGTCACCACAATACCACATTTACTCTAGAAGTTTTCTCGGAAACTACTGGATCGATCAAGCGGAAATTTCGTAAGGAGCTTTATTATGACAGTGCGACTAATTAAGTATTATATGGTATCTGTTCGATGCACAGTTGGGGATTAATAAGGATCAATAGGAGTTAGTGTTTAATGCAAAAAAAAAAATTACATTCAACCATAAATTTGGCATAAAGTACTTGTTGTAAATCATCAGTAATATCTTTGCCCATTTTTAACAAACTAAAAAATTCTAGTTTTCGTCGTTTATCGTTTAGCAGAAATAGATCTAGCAATGTTTAAATATCTATATATTAATAGGATAGCGTGTGTGTTATTTATTTTGTGTGTAACGCTTACATCCGAGTGAATGTCGTTTAATTGTGATGGACTTCCATTTCTTGATTTTACCAAGAATTCTTCATAAGTTTTGGTTTCAGTTTCGATTATAGCTGACGGTACTTCAGTCATTTAAGTTTTTTATAAATAATTTTACCGAGAATTCTTTGAAAGTTTTGGTTTCGATTTTAATTATAGCTGGCTGAAGGAACTCAAGTTATATATATATATATATATATATATATATACAAGTTTTGGTTTCGGTTTCGATTCAAGCTGATGCATCGAAGTCATACGGATATATTTTTTTTATTTTTGAAATCGCAACTTTATAATATACTAGCGGGGGTACCCGGCGTTGCCCGAGTGTTTGTTTCCGGGACGGGGGGGGGAGTTTTAAAAAATGTTATGGTAGGTAAGTAGGAAGGATCAAACCCGGAGCCATGAGTAAAAGTAGGAAAATAAAGTGTGAAAAAAAACAAAAAAAACATCTGCAACGTTAACAGTTCGGCCACCAAGAAAAGTCCATTCCAGTTGTTTAGGAAAAAAAAAACGACTACGGTATGTCGGCGCAAACGTGAAAATATAATGTGAATTGTCCAGCACGCTAACCACTACGCCACAGAGCACTGCAGCTTAGTTTAGTGATTTTAAATAACTTCACATGAAAGAACTACGAAGCCAAACCGGTGTTCTCTTCTCAACTGTTCCTTGTGAACGATCCCCAAACGGTGTTAAGTGGTGGCAGGGGGAGGAGGAATTTATTAGAGAGAAAATATTTTACCACTTCCATTGATCTTAACCGATTTTGGCCGTGACTTCTCAGCAGAAAAAGTATAGAAATCTAAGATTATCGAGGAATTTGAGAAATAATAAGCCTATAACACACCTCAGATATTGTTCTGCCGTTTGTGCATATTATATTTGCATGAAATATCTTGATTTTTAATCCTATTAATGTCAAAATCAGACGGGAAAAGATGAGTTCATTTTATTTATATAGAGAAGAGATAAAAATCGATAGAACATTAATTCGATAAGAATTAAAATATCACATTCAAGCATATTTTATGACCGGGCTATGCCGGGTGTCCCTGCTAGCTAACTTTTGCAGTTTTAACAAAAAAGCTGCAATAATATCAGAGCCTCTCCATTTACACTGAACATCTACAGAATGCCAATATCAATATATTACATATGAACTTCCACAGGTCCTGCTAGTTTTTATTAATATTACGGTGAAGTCATTTTAGGTTTTAATTTTTAGTCGTTTTTCCCAGCTGTAAACTTAGGGTAGACAAAACCTACTATATTTAGAAAATTACATAATATTCAGCTGTTTCTTATGTAAAAATATCAGCAGCAGCCGAAGTATTGATGACTAATAAAGGTACGAGAGGCGTGCAATAAGTAATGCCCCTGACCCACTTCCAGTTGTCTGATCTAGCTGAAATTTTGCATGTGCAATGATTTATATCTCTACAGGCTTTGTGGCAAATTACATCTCTGAACTAATTGTGGTTTCTGTTTTACAGGTGTTTGAACTGGGTCAGGTGTGAAATGGAGCCTGTTGAATGTTGAGCGGTGATTCGGTTTTTGTATTTGAAAGGACGCACACCACAGGAGACTTTTGATAAAATGAAAGAAACTTATGGTGATAATGCCCCTATCATATGACCTTGTAAAACGCTGACATCGTGATTTCAAACATGGCCGGAAGTCTGTGGAAACAGCTCCCAGACCTGGTCGCCCTCCCTTCTGCCATTGATGAGGCATCTGTCCGTCAAGGTGAGGCTGCCATTTTGGAAGATCGGCACATTACTATTCGCCAAATAGCCCAAGATGTCAAGATTAGTACAGGGTCTGTGGAAACTAGCATTCATGACCATTTGCATATGCATAAGGTGTCTGCCAGATGGATTCCCAGGTTGCTCACACCATTCCAGAAGCAAGAACGCGTCGAGTGCTCGAGGATGAATTTGGAGATGTGCCAAGAAGATGAGTCAAAGTTTTTCAAAAGACTGATTACACAGAATGAAACGGGTCCATCACTATGATCCAGAGACCAAAGCCCAGTCAATGCAGTGGAAGCACTTGGAATCACCACTTCCAAAGAAGGCAAGGGTGCAGCCTTCCGCTGATAAGGTCATGCTCACAGTCTTCTGGGACCAGGACAGAGTAGTGATGACATTTCCTGGCAAAGGGTATCACAATTACAGGAGCCTATTATGCTTCACTTTTGAGGAAATTAAGGGAAGCTATCAAAGTCAAGAGGCGGGGCAAGAGCAGCAAAGGTACCCTCCTCCGGCAGGACAACGCTCTGGTCCACAACTCACATGTCGCCAGATCAGAAGCACGGGCATGTGGTTATGAAATCCTTCCCCATCCTCCCTACTCACCTGACCTTGTACCCTCTGACTTTCACCTCTTCCCAGCCATGAAGTTGTTTTTGAAAGGAAAGCATTTTCCAGATGATGCAGCCTTGATTTCTGAAGTCACGTCGTGGTTGGAAGACCAACCTGGGGTGTTCTACAAAAACGGTCTCCAGAGCTGCATCAAACGATGGGAGAAATGCCGAGCCATGATAGAATGATAAAACTTCTCAAATTCACTTGTGATGTTAGGCTGTATAAGAGTGTTAACTTTAATGGAAATAGGCTATGCCTTCTTTGATGAGATTTTTTCAATTACCGTTTCAATTAAGTTTTCGATACTTATTAGAGGTCTTCCGATACAAAACCTATCTAAGAACACTCCCATGCACATAAAGTACTTCTATGTAATTTTTCGCCCAGTCGTTTTGGAGTCCATAAGGGACGAACTTACACAAAATACCTTTATTTATGGGTAGAGATTTCCTTTTTCTATGATAACTAGTAGGTGATATGTCTTTTTCACTTCCCTGCAACCTCTTTCCCACATAAGACACGTTGCGAGCCTGTCTCTGCTCTATCGTTATGGCAAGTGCTCGTCTGAGCTCCAATCTATGGTCTCCCCTTGCCAAACTTTCACAAAACAAACACTCGACTAGCTACAACCACTATATATGATTCCTCCCACTCTCTATCTATACCTAAATCTAAACATGGATTCCATGAAGAAAGCTTTTTTCCCAAAACTACTCACCTATGGAACATTGCTCCGCTGACCTGTTTCCCAGCTGACTACAATATCATAGCCTAATCAAGTCTAATATAAACAAGTTTTTGTTGAACCGTCGCCATAAATAATCAAATTCTACCCAATTTACATCATTAACGATTACTACACTACTACCTTATATTCATTAACCCTTATCCTCGAGTGGCCTCCTGGCTTTGATAAGTGTGATTCTTTCGTAAAAAAAAAATTATCACATTTCATGTACTATATTATTAACAATATGTTGGGGTTTTTTACATAGCTATGTTGAGAATCCTCTTTTTTATTTTTATTTCAGTTGGATGTATTGGACTGACATCAATAGTGATAAACCAACCATTGAGAGGGCATGGATGACAGGAGAGAAGCGAGAGGTGTTGGTCGACAAACGACTAGCATATCCGACCGGGATCGCCATTGATTATCTTATGGAAGATCGTGTCTTTTGGTGTGATGCGAAATTAAATGTGATTGAATCCATGAAAGCTGACGGATCAAATCGCGTCGTTGTTGTTGGACAAGGTGAGCAGGATTCACTAATAAGAATATATATATATATATATATATATATATATATGCCGCTTCTGCACTAGTGGAACGAAATTTCGGAATTTCACATTAAACAATGGTATCTACGTATCCATCGCATTTTTAAGATGATTATATCCAAAAATTACGAAAATCGACAAGGTAGAAAATTATTTATTAAAGAAAATTTAAAAAAAAAATGGATGGAAACGATCGGAGAGTTCAAAAGGGGGTAATTTTCCGTTTCGATTTAAACAAGATGGCGGTAATTTTTCACCTGCTACCACGATTAAATTTGTTTGTTTTTTTATATAATTCAGTAATATTCAGGTAATTCCGACTGCATAATGTGGAAGCTACCATTGTAAATTATTAGAATTGACAAAAAAAATCGGTTAAAACCATTGTTTCTATCTGAAAACTCCATTTATCGACTACAAAATCTCGTCTCAATCTGTAGAACCGCCCAAAATATTTATGCTGAAATCGCTGTCATGTGATTAATCTTTTGACAACTTATTAACCGATTAAGATAAGTAAAATAAACTCAAAATCAACATGCATTTAAGCACTAAGCACAATAAAAAATCTGTTTAAAAATGTCCAGGTACAAATTGGCCGCAACAATTAAGCAAGCAGACCATGGATACTAACAATTAGTTCACGAAAATCTTACATTAATGTCTGCAAAGTCTAAAGTCAAAGCGATTATAAACAGTCTAGCAAGCAGAATAAGCATACATTTCAATAAAATCCGAAATTAATGCTCGCATAATCCAAAGGTAAAGCGGTTGTAACTAATCTAGCAAGCAAATATACACACCAACAAGTTCAATAAGATCAAAGTGTAGTATCTGTTCTTCAGATGCTGCACTTCAATTTCTAGGAACAACAAGTTCAATAACATCAATGCTTAAATTAGTCAAGTCTCAATTGTTAGATTTGACACACCGCTGCCAAAATTTCTTAGTATGGGCGACTGAAAAACAAAATTGCAAATTATTTAGGACCTCTATCCAGTCATGGCTGACGGAACAAGAGCATGCTACCTCTGTGAAGTAAATAAAGGGTTCTGATCGAAATTTTTTCCAAATTCCAAAGTGCGACAAGATGCACCTAAAAAAGGTTGGAGGTTACATCGTTCAAAACATTGAGAAAATGACACTCAAGATTACAACATTAGTCTGGAGAATCCAAATGATACGGATTTACAGACAGTCTTGGGTTTGCAACAGTTGAAGACAGTTACTAGTTAGATGCAGTGAACGCAAGTTGTTTTGAAGCAGATTGAGATCAGCTGACGAATACAGCCTCGGATGTTAGTATTCATCAGCTGATCTCAATCTGCATTGGCATGGACACATCGAAAGTACGGACATGAGTAAATATAGAACTGACGTGGTAAATGTAGAACAGTTGAGGTAGCATGGTCGCTTGGTAGGGATAAACCAAGAGAAGTATGGGAGGAAATGATGATGACGAGTTTGAGAGAAAAGGTGTATAAATACCTGGCCAGAGATAGGTTAGTCTGGAAGTCAATATCTAAATACAACTCCATGCATACCAGCATCTAAAATAGATGTCAAACAGAATCTGATGATGATGGTGATGATAATGACAATGGTGATGATGATGGTGGTGATGCTGAGAATTATGGCGATGATGATGCTGGTGTTGATGGTGGATGATGATGGTAATGATGATAGTGATGGTGATGATAATAGTAACGATGATGATGATGATGATGATGATGATGATGATGATGATGATGATGATGATGATGATGATGATGATGATGGCGGCGGTGGTGATGGTGGATGATGATGATGATGATGATGATGATGATGATGATGATGACGGTGGTGGTGATGATGGTGGTGATGATGATGGTGATATTGGTGGTAGTGATATTGGTGGTGGTGGTTGTGATGATGGTGGTGGTGATTATGATGGTGAAGCATGAGTGTTAGTCAAACGCAGTAATAGCAATTAACTAAAGTGGATACCCAAATTTTTATAAAATATAACAAATACAGCATTCACTTTGTGGTTCGATTAATTTAAAAAAATTCCAAAAATTAAAAGAATAAACGATTTATTCATCCATGATCGTCTCGTAGGTGTACGGTCAAAAAGGAGAAAGAGAGAGGAGTGTGTTTTAAATTAAATTAAAGAAGGATAAATAAAAACCTGACCAGAGGTAGATTAGTTCTAAAAGTCGTCCAATGCACGTCAGCATGTAGACTGATGGTGATGATTCAGCCATGATCGTCTCATAATTAAAAGATCAAAATAAGGAGAGAATGAGAGTGATGGAGAGTTACTTATGTTTTAAGCATACAAAAGAGGGATCAATAAACACCTGGCTAGAGATAGGTCAGTTGGAAAGTAAATTTCTTAGGGTTGTCCAGCACATGCCAACATGTGAAACGGATATTCACTTAATGATGACGAGAAGGGGGAGGGGAAAGCAATAGCTAGTTATAAATGATTAAAGTTGCCACAATAACCCTAACTTCATTCTAAGCAACAGCAACACTGATTTCCTGTTTTCCTTCTTGTCCAGGTCTGCAGAACCCTGTTAGTATCGTCATATACGAAAACCATCTCTACTGGTTGTCTCAAAGTAACGGAAAACTAATGAAAATGGATAAACTGGGCCGAGACGTAAACATCACCCTCCTAAGTGGATTAGTAATGCCGAAAAATATCGCACTGTTTTACGAGAAAATTGCCAATGAGGAAAATGGTAAGATATTCTTTTAAATCTATGCATTAATCAAATAGCGTGACCATTTCTTGTGTGATGTGTGTGAGAGAGACCTTATTTTATTTATTTATTTATTTATTTATTTATTCTTAATCCAATTTTTGGAATAATCTCCCTTGATTTCTCAAATGTTCTGATCATTTGCGTGGCTGCGAAGATGCGGTTTAATTGCCACAAACGACTTCTTCTTCCATTATATAAATCTCAATTGTTTGTGTGTTTGTATGTCTGCTGAAAACATTTATCATCCGCATCAAAGCGGCATGAACGTGGTGCCATTAGAAAGGCCGATCTCTCGAACACACAATATCGAAAAATTAGGACAAAAATCGTCAATTATTTCATGTGAAAATGCCGTTTTGTTTAAAGGCGAGAATCAGCTTTTCGACGCTGTTTGTTAATCGTGCATCGCGACGGTCGTTGTTTCATTTTAAACGGCTAAATTTGCAACGTCCTAACATCTATGTCGTCGCGATCTGATCGATAACGTGTTCACTTCTGAACTTCTGCAAGTTTCCGTCTAGCACGTTGCATTCCCCCCTTTTTTTCTCTTTCTTATCTTTTAAAATTCTTAACTTTCTTACCCGCGTCAACCACATGGAATTTTTTTCTTTTAATGACACGAAATAAAAGCACCCAAGTCCTGTTTCTTTTTTTTTCTTCTTTTAATCATATTCAACTGCATTTTACGGCCGAGCAAAGCCCCATCCCCTGCTATTTACGATAATAACCAAAATTCCATGGAATATCTTTGGGTGCGTGTGAAAACTATTGTGGTTCTTTCATCTCGATGAGTTTTAAGTTTGGAGCATTAAATACACGAGCAATATTGAGTGACTGGGAAAACAAAAAGTGGGACAAGACGCCAACAAATACAAGCTTGATATCACGGCCACTGAACACTTCTGTAACATTGTCCCAATAATCTTATGTAATGCAGCAGAACCATATAAACACAGACCAAATGCGGTGTTCAAAGGAAATGAATCCACTCGGGCTTTCCAGTTGAAATAAAAGGCATATAATTGGGAGTTATTCTATAAGCGGGCGGAAAGGCATATAAGTGGAGTTATTCTACAAGCGGGCGTTTGAACTTCATCTATAGTTAACATTGGGAGTGATTCTATAAGCGGGCGTCTATACTTAATCTATACTTAACATTGGGAGTGATTTTATAAGCGGGCGTCTCCACTTAATCTTTACTAAACATTGGAGTTATTCTAAAAGCGGCGTCTCCACTTAATCTATACATAACATTTGGGAGTGATTCTATAAGCGGGCGTCTCCACTTAATCTTTACTTAACATTGGGAGTGATTCTATAAGCAGGCGTCTCCACTTATCTATAATTCACACTGGGGTTGATTCTGTAAGCGGGCGTCTATACTTAACATTGGGAGTGATCTATGAGCGGACGTCTCCACTTAATCTAAACTAAACAATGGGAGTGATTCTATAAGCGGGCGTCTCCACTTAATCTATACTTAACATTCGGAGTGATACTAAAAGCGGGCGTCTCCACTTAATCTATACTTAAGATTGGGAGTTATTCTATAAGCGGGCGTCTCCACTTAGCTATACTTAACATTAGGAGTGATTCTATAAGCGGGCGTCTTCACTTAATCTGTAGTTAACATTGGGGAGTGATTCTATAAGCGGTGTCTCCACTTACTCCATACTTAACATAGGGGGTGATTCTATAAGCGGTGTCTCCACTTACTCCATACTTAACATTAGGGAGTGATTCTATAAGCGGGCGTCTTCACTTAATCTGTAGTTAACATTGCGAGTGATCCTATAAGTGGGGCTTTCCACTTTACTTTACATTGTGAGTGAGTCTATACGCGGGCTTATCAATTTAATCTATACTTAACATTGAGAGTGATTCTATAAGCGGACGTCACCACTTAATATATACTTAACATTGCGAGAGATTCTATAAGCAGGTGTCTTCACTTAATCTGTACTTCACATTGGGAGTGATTCAATATGGGGGCGTCTATACGTAATTAAACTTCACGTTGGGAGTGATTCTATCAGCTGACATCACCACTTAATCTATACTTAACATTGGGAGTGATTCCATAGGGAAGCGCCTTCACTCAATCTATACTTAACACTGGGAGTGATTCTATGAGCGGACGGCACCTATTAATCTATATTTTACATTGGGAGTGATTCTATAAGCAGGCGTCTTCACTTTATATATACTTAATTAGAAGTTATTATATATGCAGGCGTCTCCACTTATCCTATACTTTCCATTGGGAGTGATTCTATCAGCGGGGGTCTCCATTTAGTCTATACTTTATATTGGGGGGTTATTCTATACGTCTCCACTTTATTTATACTTAACGTTGGAAGTGATTCCTATAAATAGAGGTCTCCACTTAATCTATACTAAATGTTGGAAGTGATTCTATAAACGGACGTCCCCACTTAAACTGGACTTATCGTTGAGAGTGATTCTATAAACGGTCGTATATACTAAGCGGGCGTCTCCTCTTTGTGTATACTGACCATTGGGAGGGATACTATAAGCGGGCGTCTCCTCTTTATCTATACTAGAAACGGGAGGGATACTATGAGCGGTTTTCTCCTATTACTCTAAACTAAAAAACGGGAGGGATACTGTACGCGGGTGCCTCCTCTTTATCCATACTAAAAACGGGAAGGATACTATAAGCGTGTGTCTCCTCTTTATCTATACAAAAATGGGAGGGATACTATAAGCAGGTGTCTCCTCTTTATCTATACTAAAAACGGGACGGATACTATAAGCGGTACTCTCGCCTTCATCTATACTAGAAACGGAAGGAATACTATAAGCGGTTATCTCCTCTTTATCTATACTAAAAACGGGAGGGATAATACAAGCGGGTGTCTCATCTTTATCAAAACTAGAAACGGGAGGGATACTATAAGCGGGTGGCTCCTCTTTATCTATACTAAAAATATGAGGGATACTATAAGCGGTTGTCTCTTTTTATCTATACTAAAAACAGGAGGTATACTATAAGCAGGTGTCTCCTCTTTATCTATACTAGAAACGGGAGGGATAATATTAGCGGGTGTCTCCTCTTGATCCATACTAAAACGGGAGGGATACTATAAGCGGTTGTCTCGTCTTTATCTATACTAAAAACGGAAGGGATACTAAAAGCGGTGGTCTCCTCTTTATCTATACTAAACAGTGGGAGGTATACTATAAGCGGGTGTCTTCTCTTTATCTATACTAAAAATGGGATGGATACTATAAGCGGGTGTCTCCTCTTTATCTATACTAAAAATGGGAGGAATACTATAAGCGGGTGTCTCCTCTTTATCTATACTAGAAACGCGAGGGATACTATAAGCGGTTGTGTCCTATTCATCCATACTAAAAAAACGGGATTGATACTTATAGCGGGTGTCTCCTCTTGATCCATACTAAAAACGGGATGGATACTATAAGCGGGTGTCTCCTCTTTATCATTACTAAAAACGGGAGGGATACTATAAGCGGGTGTCTCCTCTTTATCCATACTAGAAACGGGAGGGATATTATGAGCGGATGTCTCCACTTTATCTATACTAGAAACGGGAGGGATACTATAAGCGTGAGTCTCCTCTTTATCTATAATAAAAACGGGAGGTATACTATAAGCGGGTGTTTCCTCTTTATCTATACTAAAACGGGAGGGATACTATAAGCAGTGGTCTCCACATTATCTATACTAGAAACGAGAGGGATACTATAAGCGGTTGTCTCCACTTTATCTATACTAAAAACGGGAAGGAATTTATAAGCAGTTGTCGCCTCTTTATACTAAAAACGGGAGGGACACTACAGGCGGTGGTCTCGTCTTTATCTATACTAAACAATGGGACCGATACTATAAGCGGGTGTCTCCTCTTTATCTATACTAAAAACGGGAGGGATACTATAAGCGGTTGTCGCCTCTTTATCTATACTAAAAACGGGAGGGATACTATAAGCGGTGGTGTCCTCCTAATCTATACTAGAAACGGGAAAGAGACTATAAGCGGGTGTCTCCTCTAAATCTGTACTAAAAACGGGGTGGATACTATAAGCGGTTGTCACCTCTTAATCTATACTAGAAACGGGACGGATACTATAATCGGTGGTCTCCTCTTCATCTATACTAAACAGTGGGAGGGATACTATGAGCGGTGGCCTCCTCTTTATCTATACTAAAAACGGGAGGGATACTATAAGCGGTTGTCGCCTCTTTATCTATACTAAAAACGGGAGGGATACTACAAGCCGTGGTCTCCTCCTAATCGATACTAGAAACGGGAGGGATACTGTAAGAGGGTGTCTCCTCTTCATCTTTACAAAAAACGGGAGGGGTACTATAAGCGGTTGTCGCCTCTTTATCTATACTAAAAACGGGGGGGATACTATAAGCGGGTGTCTCCTCTTAATCTATATTAAAACGGGAGGGATACTAAAAGCGGTTGTCTCCTCTTTATCTATTCAAGAAACGGAAGGGATACTATAAGCGGTGGCCTCCTCTTTATATATACTAAAACGGGAGGGATACTATGAGTTGTTGTCGCCTCTTTATGTGAACTAAAAACGGGAGGGATACTATCAGCGGGTGTCTCCTCTTTATCTATACTAAAAACGGGAGGGATACTATAAGGGGGTGTCTCCTCTTAACTAATACTAAAAACGGGACGGATACTATAAGCGGTTGTCTCCTCTTTATCTATACTAAACAGTGGGAGAGATACTATAAGCGGGTGTCTATACTAAAAACGTCAGGGATACTATAAGCGGTTGTCGCCACTTTATCTATACTAAAAACTAGAGGGATACTATAAGCGGGTGTCTCCTCTTTATCTATAATAGAAACGGGAGGGATACTATAAGCGGTTGTCTCCTCTTTATCTATACTAAAAACGGGACGGATACTATAATCGGTGGTCTCCTATTCATCTATACTAAACAGTGGGAGGGATACTATAAGCGGTGGCCTCTTCTTTATCTATACTAAAAACGTCAGGGATACTATAAGCGGGTGTCTCCTCTTAATCTGTACTAAAAACGGGAGGGATACTATAAGCGGGTGTCTCCTCTTTATCTATACTAGAAACGGGAGGGATACTATAATCGGTGGTCTCCTCTTAATCTATACTAAACAGTGGGAAGGATACTATAAGCGGTTGTCGCCTCTTTATCTATACTAAAAACGGGAGGGATACTATAAGCGGGTGTCTCCTCTTAACTAATACTAAAAACGGGAGGGATACTATAAGCGGGTGTCTCCTCTTTACCTATACTAAAAACGGGAGGGATACTATAAGCGGTTGTCGCCACTTTATCTATACTAAAAGCGGGAGGGATACTATAAGCGGTGGTCTCCTCCTAATCTATACTAGAAACGGGAGACATACTATAAGCGGGTGTCTCCTCTTAATTTATACAAAAAACGGGAGGGATACTATAAGCGGGTGTCTCCCCTAAATCTATACTAGAAACGGGAGGGATACTATAAGCGGGTGTCTCCTCTTTATCTATACTAGAAACGGGAGGGATACTATAAGCGGTGGTCTCCTCCTTATCTATACTAGAAACGGGAGACATACTATAAGCGGGTGTCTCTATACTAAAAACGGGAGGGATACTATGAGGTGGTGTCTCCTCTTTATCTACACTAGAAACGGGAGGGATTCTATAAGCGGTGGCCTCCTCTTTATCTGTACTAAATACGGGAGGGATACTATAAGCGGGTGTCTCCTCTTAATCTTTACTAAAAACGGGAGGGATACTATAAGCGGGTGTCTCCTCTTTATCTATACTAGAAACGGGAGGGATACTATAAGCAGGTGTCTCCTCTTTATCTAAACAAGAAACGGGAGGGATACTATAAGCGGTGGTCTCCTCTTCATCTATACTAAACAGTGGGAGGGATACTATAAGCGGTGGCCTCCTCTTTATCTATACTAAAAACGGGAGGGATACTATAAGCGGTTGTCGCCTCTTTATCTATACTAAGAACGGGAGGGATACAATAAGCGGGTGTCTCCTCTTAACTAATACTAAAAACGGGAGGGATACTATAAGCGGGTGTCTCCTCTTTATCTATACTAAAAACGGGAGGGATACTATAAGCGGTGGTCTCCTCCTAATCTATACTAGAAACAGGAGACATACTATAAGCGGGTGTCTCCTCTTAATTTATACTAAAAACAAGAGGGATACTATAAGGTGGTGTCTCCTCTTTATCTGTACTAAATACGGGAGGGATACTATAATCGGTGGTCTCCTCTTCATCTCTACTAAACGGTGGGAGGGATACTATAAGCGGTTGTCGCCACTTTATCTATATAAAAACGGGAGGGATACTATAAGCGGTGGTCTCCTCCTAATCTATACTAGAAACAGGAGACATACTATAAGCGGGTGTCTCCTCTTAATTTATACTAAAAACAAGAGGGATACTATAAGGTGGTGTCTCCTCTTTATCTGTACTAAATACGGGAGGGATACTATAATCGGTGGTCTCCTCTTCATCTCTACTAAACGGTGGGAGGGATACTATAAGCGGTTGTCGCCTCTTTATCTATACTAAAAACGGGAGGGATACTATAAGCGGGTGTCTCCTCTTAACTAATACTAAAAACGGGAGGGATACTATAAGCGGGTGTCTCCTCTTTATTTATAATAGAAACGGGAGGGATACTATAAGCGGTTGTCGCCTCTTTATCTATACTAAAAACGGGAGGGATACTATAAGCGGGTGTCTCCTCTTTATCTATACTAGAAACGGGAAAGATACTATAAGCGGGTGTCTCCCCTTAATCTATACTAGAAAAGGGAGGGATACTATAAGCGGGTGTCTCCTCTAAATCTATACTAAAAACGGGAGGGATCCTATAAGTGGTTGTCGCCTCTTTATCTATACTAAAAACGGGAGGGATACTATAAGTGGCTGTCTTCTCTTAATCTATACTAAAAACGGGAGGGATACTATAAGCGGGTGTCTCCTCTTTATCTATACTAGAAACGCGAGGGATACTATAAGCGGGTGTCTCCTCTTTATATATACTAGAAACGGGAGGGATACTATAATCGGTTGTCTCCTATTCATCTATACTAGACAGTGGGAGGGATACTATAAGCGGTGGCCTCTTCTTTATCTATACTAAAAACGTCAGGGATACTATAAGCGGGTGTCTCCTCTTTATCTGTACTAAAAACGGGAGGGATACTATAAGCGGGTGTCTCCTCTTTATCTATACTAGAAACGGGAGGGATACTATCAGTAGGTGTCTCCTCTTTATCTATACTAGAAACGGGAGGGATACTATAAGCGGTGGTCTCCTCTTCATCTATACTAAACAGTGGGAGGGATACTGTAAGCGGTGGCCTCCTCTTTATCTCTACTAAAAACGGGAGGGATGCTATAAGCGGTTGTCGCCTCTTTATCTATACTAAAAACGGGAAGGAATACTATAAGCGGGTGTCTCCTCTGTATCTATACTAGAAACGGGAGGGATACTATAATCGGTGGTCTCCTCTTCCTCTATACTAAACAGTGGGAGGGATACTGTAAGCGGTGGCCTCCTCTTTATCTGTACTAAATACGGCAGGGATACTATAAGCAGTTGTCGCCTCTTTATGTATACGAAACACGGGAGGGATACTATAAGCGGGTGTCTCCTCTTTATATTTACTAAAAACGGGAGGGATACTATAAGTTGTCGCCTCTGTATCTATACTAAAAACGGGAGGGATACTATCAGCGGTGGTCTCCTCTTTATATTTACTAAAAACGGGAGGGATACTATAAGCCGGTGTCTCCTCTTTATTTATAATAGAAACGGGAGCAATACTATAAGCGGTTGTCTCCTCTTTATCTATACTAAAAACGGGAGGGATACTATAAGCGGTTGTCGCCACTTCATCTATACTAAAATAGGGAGGGATACTATAAGCGGTAGTCTCCTCCTAATCTATACTAGAAACGGAAGACATACTATAAGCGGGTGTCTCCTCTTAATTTATACTAAAAACGGGGGGATACTATAAGGTGGTGTTTCCTCTTTATCTGTACTAAATACGGGAGGGATACTATAAGCGGGTGTCTCCTCTTTATATATACTAGAAACGGGAGGGATACTATAATCGGGTGTCTCCCCTAAATCGATACTAAAAACGGGAGGGATACTATAAGTTGCTGTCTTCTCTTAATCTATACTAAAAACGGGAGGGATACTATGAGCGGGTGTCTCCTCTTTATCTATACTAGAAACGGGAGGGATACTATAAGCGGTGGTCTCCTCCTAATCTATACTAGAAACGGGAGACATACTATAAGCGGGTGTCTCCTCTTTATCTATACTAGAAAAGGGAGGGATACTATAAGCAGGTATCGTCTCTTTATCTATACTAGAAACGGGAGGGATACTATAATGGTGGTATCCTCTTCATCTATACTAAACAGTGGGAGGGATACTATAAGCGGTGGCCTTCTCTTTATCTATACAAAAAACGGGAGGGATACTATAAGCGGTTGTCGCCACTTTATCTATACTAAAAACGGGAGGGATACTATAAGCGGTTGTCGCCTCTTTATCTATACTGAGAACGGGAGGGATACTATAAGCGGGTGTCTCCTCTTAACTAATACTAAAAACGGGAGGGATACTATAAGCGGTTGTCGCCACTTTATCTATACTAAAAACGGGAGGGATACTATAAGCGGTGGTCTCCTCCTAATCTATACTAGAAACGGGAGACATACTATAAGCGGGTGTCTCCTCTTAATTTATACTAAAAACGGGAGGGATACTATAAGGTGGTGTCTCCTCTTTATCTGTACTAAATACGGGAGGGATACTATAAGCGGGTGTCTCCTCTTTATCTATACTAGAAACGGGAAAGATACTATAAGCGGGTGTCTCCCCTTAATCTATACTAGAAAAGGGAGGGATACTATAAGCGGGTGTCTCCTCTAAATCTATACTAAAAACGGGAGGGATCCTATAAGTGGTTGTCGCCTCTTTATCTATACTAAAAACGGGAGGGATACTATAAGTGGCTGTCTTCTCTTAATCTATACTAAAAACGGGAGGGATACTATAAGCGGGTGTCTCCTCTTTATCTATACTAGAAACGGGAGGGATACTATAATCGGTTGTCTCCTATTCATCTATACTAGACAGTGGGAGGGATACTATAAGCGGTGGCCTCTTCTTTATCTATACTAAAAACGTCAGGGATACTATAAGCGGGTGTCTCCTCTTTATCTGTACTAAAAACGGGAGGGATACTATAAGCGGGTGTCTCCTCTTTATCTATACTAGAAACGGGAGGGATACTATCAGTAGGTGTCTCCTCTTTATCTATACTAGAAACGGGAGGGATACTATAAGCGGTGGTCTCCTCTTCATCTATACTAAACAGTGGGAGGGATACTGTAAGCGGTGGCCTCCTCTTTATCTCTACTAAAAACGGGAGGGATGCTATAAGCGGTTGTCGCCTCTTTATCTATACTAAAAACGGGAAGGAATACTATAAGCGGGTGTCTCCTCTGTATCTATACTAGAAACGGGAGGGATACTATAATCGGTGGTCTCCTCTTCCTCTATACTAAACAGTGGGAGGGATACTGTAAGCGGTGGCCTCCTCTTTATCTGTACTAAATACGGCAGGGATACTATAAGCAGTTGTCGCCTCTTTATGTATACGAAACACGGGAGGGATACTATAAGCGGGTGTCTCCTCTTTATATTTACTAAAAACGGGAGGGATACTATAAGTTGTCGCCTCTGTATCTATACTAAAAACGGGAGGGATACTATCAGCGGTGGTCTCCTCTTTATATTTACTAAAAACGGGAGGGATACTATAAGCCGGTGTCTCCTCTTTATTTATAATAGAAACGGGAGCAATACTATAAGCGGTTGTCTCCTCTTTATCTATACTAAAAACGGGAGGGATACTATAAGCGGTTGTCGCCACTTCATCTATACTAAAATAGGGAGGGATACTATAAGCGGTAGTCTCCTCCTAATCTATACTAGAAACGGAAGACATACTATAAGCGGGTGTCTCCTCTTAATTTATACTAAAAACGGGGGGATTCTATAAGGTGGTGTCTCCTCTTTATCTGTACTAAATACGGGAGGGATACTATAAGCGGGTGTCTCCTCTTTATATATACTAGAAACGGGAGGGATACTATAATCGGGTGTCTCCCCTAAATCGATACTAAAAACGGGAGGGATACTATAAGTTGCTGTCTTCTCTTAATCTATACTAAAAACGGGAGGGATACTATGAGCGGGTGTCTCCTCTTTATCTATACTAGAAACGGGAGGGATACTATAAGCGGTGGTCTCCTCCTAATCTATACTAGAAACGGGAGACATACTATAAGCGGGTGTCTCCTCTTTATCTATACTAGAAAAGGGAGGGATACTATAAGCAGGTATCGTCTCTTTATCTATACTAGAAACGGGAGGGATACTATAATGGTGGTATCCTCTTCATCTATACTAAACAGTGGGAGGGATACTATAAGCGGTGGCCTTCTCTTTATCTATACAAAAAACGGGAGGGATACTATAAGCGGTTGTCGCCACTTTATCTATACTAAAAACGGGAGGGATACTATAAGCGGTGGTCTCCTCCTACTCTATACTAGAAACGGGAGACATACTATAAGCGGGTGTCTCCTCTTAATTTATACTAAAAACGGGAGGGATACTATAAGGTGGTGTGTCCTCTTTATCTGTACTAAATACGGGAGGGATACTATAAGCGGGTGTCTCCTCTTTATCTATACTAGAAACGGGAGGGATACTATAAGCGGGTGTCTCGACTAAATCTATACTAAAGACGGGAGGGATACTATAAGCGGTTGTCGCCTCTTTATCTATACTAAAAACGGGAGGGATACTATAAGCGGCTGTCTTCTCTTAATTTATACTAAAAACGGGAGGGATACTACCAGCGGGTGTCTCCTCTTTATCTATACTAGAAACGGGAGCGATACTATAAACGGGTGTCTCCTCTTTATCTATACTAGAAACGGGAGGGATACTATAATCGGTGGTCTCCTCTTTATCTATACTAAACAGTGGGAAGGATACTATACGCGGTGGCCTCCTCTTTATCTATACTAAAAACGGGAGGGATACTATAAGCGGATGTCTCCTCTTTATCTATACTAGAAACGGGAAGGATACTATAAGCGGTGGCCTCCTCTTTATCTATACTAAAAACGGGAAGGAATTTATAAGCAGTTGTCGCCTCTTTATACTAAAAACGGGAGGGACACTACATGCGGTGGTCTCGTCTTTATCTATACTAAACAGTGGGACCGATACTATAAGCGGGTGTCTCCTCTTTATCTATACTAAAAACGGGAGGGATACTATAAGCGGTTGTCGCCTCTTTATCTATACTAGAAACGGGAGGGATACTATAAGCGGTGGTGTCCTCCTAATCTATACTAGAAACGGGAAGGATACTATGAGCGGTTGTCGCCTCTTTATCTATACTAAAAACGGGAGGGATACTATAAGCGGTGGTCTCCTCTTTATCTACACTAAAAACGGGAGGGATACTATAAGCGGGTGTCTCCTCTTAATCTATACGAAAAACGGGAGGGATACTATAAGCGGGTGTCTCCTCATTATCTATACTAGAAACGGGAGGGATACTATAAGCGGGTGTCTCTTTTTTATCTATACTAGAAACTGGAGGGATACTATAATCGGTGGTCTCCTATTAATCTATACAAAACAGTGGGAGGGATACTATAAGCGGATGTCTCCTCTTTATCTATACTAAAAACGGGAGGGATACTATAAGCGGATGTCTCCTCTTTATCTATACTAGAAACGGGAAGGATACTATAAGCGGTGGCCTCCTCTTTATCTATACTAAAAACGGGAAGGAATTTATAAGCAGTTGTCGCCTCTTTATACTAAAAACGGGAGGGACACTACAGGCGGTGGTCTCGTCTTTATCTATACTAAACAGTGGGACCGATACTATAAGCGGATGTCTCCTCTTTATCTATACTAAAAACGGGAGGGATACTATAAGCGGTTGTCGCCTCTTTATCTATACTAAAAACGGGAGGGATACTATAAGCGGTGGTCTCCTCCTTATCTATACTAGAAACGGGAGACATACTATGAGCGGGTGTCTCCTCTTTATCTATACTAGAATCGGGAGGGATACTATAATCGGTGGTCTCCTCTTCATCTATACTAAAAACGGAAGGGATACTATAAGCGGTTGTCGCCTCTTTATCTATACTAAAAACGGGAAAGATACTATAAGCGGTGGCCTCCTCTTTATCTATGCTAAAAACGGGAGGGATACTATAAGCGGGTGTCTCCTCTTAATCTATACGAAAAACGGGAGGGATACTATAAGCGGGTGTCTCCTCTTTATCTATACTAGAAACGGGAGGGATACGATAAGCGGGTGTCTCCTCTTTATCTATACTAGAAACTGGAGGGATACTATAATCGGTGGTCTCCTATTAATCTATACTAAACAGTGGGAGGGATACTATAAGCGGTGGCCTCTTCTTTATCTATACTAAAAACGACAGGGATACTATAAGCGGGTGTCTCCTCTATATCTGTACTAAAAACGGGAGGGAAACTATAAGCGGGTGTCTCCTCTTTATCTATACTAGAAACGGGAGGGATACTATAAGCGGGTGTCTCCTCTTTATCTATACTAGAAACGGGAGGGATACTATAATCGGTGGTCTCCTCTTTATCTATACTAAACAGTGGGAAGGATACTATAAGCGGTGGCCTCCTCTTTATCTGTACTAAAAACGGGAGGGATACTATAAGCGGATGTCTCCTCTTTATCTATACTAAAAACGGGAGGGATACTATAAGCGGTTTGCGCCTCTTTATCTATACTAAAAACGGGAGGGATACTATAAGCGGGTGTCTCCTCTTTATCTTTACTAAAAACGGGAGGGATACTATAAGCGGTGGTCTCCTCCTAATCTATACTAGAAATGGGAGACATACTATAAGCGGGTGTCGCCTCTTTATCTATACTAGAAACGGGAGGGATACTATAAGCGGGTGTCTCCTCTTTATCTGTACTAGAAACGGGAGGGATACTATAATCGGTTGTCTCCTATTCATCTATACTAAACAGTGGGAGGGATACTATAAGCGGTGGCCTCTTCTTTATCTATACTAAACAGTGGGAAGGATACTATAAGCGGTGGCCTCCTCTTTATCTGTACTAAAAACGGGAGGGATACTATAAGCGGATGTCTCCTCTTTATCTATACTAAAAACGGGAGGGATACTATAAGCGGTTTGCGCCTCTTTATCTATACTAAAAACGGGAGGGATACTAGAAGCGGTGGTGTCCTCCTAATCTATACTAGAAACGGGAAGGATACTATGAGCGGGTGTCTCCTCTTTATCTATACTAGAATCGGGAGGGATACTATAATCGGTGGTCTCCTCTTCATCTATACTAAAAACGGAAGGGATACTATAAGCGGTTGTCGCCTCTTTATCTATACTAAAAACGGGAGGGATACTATAAGCGGTGGTCTCCTCTTTATCTATACTAAAAACGGGAGGGATACTATAAGCGGGTGTCTCCTCTTGATCTATACGAAAAACGGGAGGGATACTATAAGCGGGTGTCTCCTCTTTATCTATACTAGAAACGGGAGGGATACTATAAGCGGGTGTCTCCTCTTTATCTATACTAGAAACTGGAGGGATACTATAATCGGTGGTCTCCTATTAATCTATACAAAACAGAGGGAGGGATACTATAAGCGGTGGCCTCTTCTTTATCTATACTAAAAACGACAGGGATACTATAAGCGGGTGTCTCCTCTATATCTGTACTAAAAACGGGAGGGATACTATGAGCGGGTGTCTCCTCTTTATCTATACTAGAAACGGGAGGGATACAATAAGCGGGTGTCTCCTCTTTATCTATACTAGAAACGGGAGGGATACTATAATCGGTGGTCTCCTCTTTATCTATACTAAACAGTGGGAGGGATACTATAAGCTGTGGCCTCCTCTTTATCTATACTAAAAACGGGAGGGATACTATAAGCGGGTGTCTCCTCTTTATCTATACTAAAAACGGGAGGGATACTATAAGCGGTTGTCGCCACTTTATCTATACTAAAAACGGGAGGGATACTATAAGCGGTGGTCTCCTCCTAATCTGTACTAGAAACGGGAGACATACTATAAGCGGGTGTCTCCTCTTAATTTCTACTAAAAACGGGAGGGATACTATAAGGTGGTGTCCCCTCTTTATCAGTACTAAATACGGGAGGGATAATATACCCGGGTGTCTCCTCTTTATCTATACTAGAAACGGGAGGGATACTATAAGCGGGTGTCTCCTCTGAATCTATACTAGAAACGGGAGGGATACTATCAGCGGTGGTCTCCTCTTTATATTTACTAAAAACGGGAGGGATACTAGAATTGTCGTCTCTGTATCTATACTAAAAACGGGAGGGATACTATAAGCGGTGGTCTCCTCTTTATCTATACTAAACAGTGGGAGGGATACTATAAGCGGTGGCCTCTTCTTTATCTATACTAAAAACGGGAGGGATACTATAAGCGGGTGTCTCCTCTTAATCTATACAAAAACGGGAGGGATACTATAAGCGGGTGTCTCCTCTTTACCTATACTAGAAACGGGAAGGGTTCTATAAGCGGGTGTCTCCTCTTAATCTATACTAGAAACTGGAGGGATACTATAATCGGTGGTCTCCTATTCATCTATACTAAACAGTGGGAGGGATACTATAAGCGGTGGTCTCTTCTTTATCTATACTAAAAACGACAGGGATACTATAAGCGTGTGTCTCCTCTATATCTGTACTAAAAACGGGAGGGATACTATAAGATGGTGTCTCCTCTTTATCTATACTAGAAACGGGAGGGATACTATAAACGGGTGTCTCCTTTTTATCTATACTAGAAACGGGAGGGATACTATAATCGGTGGTCTCCTCTTTATCTATACTAAACAGTGGGAGGGATACTATAAGCGGTGGCCTCCTCTTTATCTGTACTAAAAAAGGGAGGGATACTATAAGCGGATGTCTCCTCTTTATCTATACTAGAAACGGGAAGGATACTATAAGCGGTGGCCTCCTCTTTATCTATACTAAAAACGGGAAGGAATTTATAAGCAGTTGTCGCCTCTTTATACTAAAAACGGGAGGGACACTACAGGCGGTGGTCTCGTCTTTATCTATACTAAACAGTGGGACCGATACTATAAGCGGGTGTCTCCTCTTTATCTATACTAAAAACGGGAGGGATACTATAAGCGGTTGTCGCCTCTTTATCTATACTAAAAACGGGAGGGATACTATAAGCGGTAGTCTCCTCCTAATCTATACTAGAAACGGGAGACATACTATAAGCGGGTGTCGCCTCTTTATCTATACTGGAAACGGGAGGGATACTATAAGCGGGTGTCTCCTCTTTATCTATACTAGAAACGGGAGGGATACTATAATCAGTTGTCTCCTATTCATCTATACTAAACAGTGGGAGGGATACTATAAGCGGTGGCCTCTTCTTTATCTATACTAAAAACGTCAGGGATACTATAAGCGGGTGTCTCCTCATTATCTGTACTAAAAACGGGAGGGATACTACCAGCGGGTGTCTCCTCTTTATCTATACTAGAAACGGGAGAGATACTATAAGCGGGTCTCTCTTCTTTATCTATACTAGAAACGGGAGGGATACTATAATCGGTGGTCTCCTCTTTATCTATACTAAACAGTGGGAAGGATACTATAAGCGGTGGCCTCCTCTTTATCTGTACTAAAAACGGGAGGGATACTATAAGCGGATGTCTCCTCTTTATCTATACTAGAAACGGGAAGGATACTATAAGCGGTGCCCTCCTCTTTATCTATACTAAAAACGGGAAGGAATTTATAAGCAGTTGTCGCCTCTTTATACTAAAAACGGGAGGGACACTACAGGCGGTGGTCTCGTCTTTATTTATTCTAAACAGTGGGACCGATACTATAATCGGGTGTCTCCTCTTTATCTATACTAAAGACGGGAGGCATACTATAAGCGGGTGTCTCCTCTTTATCTATACTAAAAACGGGAGGGATACTATAAGCGGTGGTCTCCTCCTAATCTATACTAGAAATGGGAGACATACTATAAGCGGGTGTCGCCTCTTTATCTATACTAGAAACGCGAGGGATACTATAAACGGGTGTCTCCTCTTTATCTATACTAGAAACGGGAGGGATACTATAATCGGTTGTCTCCTATTCATCTATACTAAACAGTGGGAGGGATACTATAAGCGGTGGCCTCTTCTTTATCTATACTAAAAACGTCAGGGATACTATAAGCGGGTGTCTCCTCATTATCTGTACTAAAAACGGGAGGGATACTACCAGCGGGTCTCTCCTCTTTATCTATACTAGAAACGGGAGGGATACTATAAGCGGGTGTCTCCTCTTTATCTATACTAGAAAAGGGAGGGATACTATAATCAGTGGTCTCCTCTTTATCTATACTAAACAGTGGGAAAGATACTATAAGCAGTGGCCTCCTCTTTATCTGTACTAAAAACGGGAGGGATACTATAAGCGGATGTCTCCTCTTTATCTATCCTAGAAACGGGAAGGATACTATAAGCGGTGCCCTCCTCTTTATCTATACTAAAAACGGGAAGGAATTTATAAGCAGTTGTCGCCTCTTTATACTAAAATCGGGAGGGACACTACAGGCGGTGGTCTCGTCTTTATCTATACTACACAGTGGGACCGATACTATAAGCGGGTGTCTCCTCTTTATCTATACTAAAAACGGGAGGGATACTATAAGCGGTTGTCGCCTCTTTATCTATACTAAAAACGGGAGGGATACTAGAAGCGGTGGTGTCCTCCTAATCTATACTAGAAACGGGAAGGATACTATGAGCGGGTGTCTCCTCTTTATCTATACTAGAATCGGGAGGGATACTATAATCGGTGGTCTCCTCTTCATCTATACTAAAAACGGAAGGGATACTATAAGCGGTTGTCGCCTCTTTATCTATACTAAAAACGGGAGGGATACTATAAGCGGTGGTCTCCTCTTTATCTATACTAAAAACGGGAGGGATACTATAAGCGGGTGTCTCCTCTTAATTTATACTAAAAACGGGAGGGATACTATAAGGTGGTGTCTCCTCTTTATCTGTACTAAATACGGGAGGGATACTATAAGCGGGTGTCTCCTCTTTATCTATACTATTAACGGGACCGATACTATGAGCGGGTGTCTCCCCTAAATCTATACTAGAAACGGGACCGATACTATAAGCGGGTGTCTCCCCTTAATCTATACTAAAGACGGGAGGGATACTATAAGCGGGTGTCTCCTCTTTATCTATACTAGAAACGGGAAGGATACTATAAGCGGTGGTCTCCTCTTCATCTATACTCAACAGTGGGAGGGATACTGTAAGCGGTGGCCTCCTTTTTATCTGTACTATAACTGGGAGGGATACTATAAGCGGGTGTCTCCTCTTTATCTATAGTAGAAACGGAAGGGATACTATAAGCGGTGGCCTCCTCTTTATGTTTACTAAAAACGGGAGGGATACTATAATCGGTGGTCTCCTCTTCCTCTATACTAAACAGTGGGAGGGATACTGTAAGCGGTGGCCTCCTCTTTATCTGTACTGAAAACGGGAGGGATACTATGAGCAGTTGTCGCCTCTTTATCTATACTAAACACGGGAGGGATACTATAAGCGAGTGTCTCCTCTGAATCTATACTAGAAACGGGAGAGATACTATCAGCGGTGGTCTCCTCTTTATATTTACTAAAAACGGGAGGGATACTATGTTGTCGTCTCTGTATCTATACTAAAAACGGGAGGGATACTATAAGCGGTGGTCTCCTCTTTATCTGTACTAAACAGTGGGAGGGATACTATAAGCGGTGGTCTCCTCTTTATCTATACTAAAAACGGGAGGGATACTATAAGCGGTTGTCTCCTCTTTATCTATACTAAACAGTGGGAGGGATACTATAAGCGGTGGCCTCTTCTTTATCTATACTAAAAACGGGAGGGATACTATAAGCGGGTGTCTCCTCTTTATCTACACTAGAAACGGGAGAGATACTATAAGCGGTGGCCTCCTTTATCTGTACTACAAACGGGAAGGATACTATAAGCGGGTGTCTCCTCTTTATCTATACTAGAAGCGGGAGGGATACTATAATCGGTGGTCTCCTCTTCATCTATACTAAACAGTGGGAGGGATACTGTAAGCGGTGGCCTCCTCTTTATCTGTACTAAAAACGGGAGGGATACTATGAGCAGTTGTCGCCTCTTTATCTATACTAAACACGGGAGAAATACTATAAGCGGGTGTCTCCTCTGTATCTATACTATAAACGGGAGGGATACTATAATCGGTGGTCTCCTCTTCCTCTATACTAAACAGTGGGAGGGATACTGTAAGCGGTGGCCTCCTCTTTATCTGTACTAAAAACGGGAGGGATACTATGAGCAGTTGTCGCCTCTTTATCTATACTAAACACGGGAGACATACTATAAGCGGGTGTCTCCTCTTAATTTATACTAAAAACGGGAGGGATACTATAAGGTGGTGTCTCCTCTTTATCTGTACTAAATACGGGAGGAATACGGTAAGCGGGTGTCTCCTCTTTATCTATACTAGAAACGGGAGGGATACTATTAGTTGGTGTCTCCCCTTAATCTATACTAGAAACGGGAGGGATACTATAAGCGGGTGTCTCCTCTAAATCTATACTAAAAACGGGAGGGATCCTATAAGTGGTTGTCGCCTCTTTATCTCTACTAAAAACGGGAGGGATACTATAAGCGGCTGTCTTCTCTTAATCTATACTAAAAACGGGACCGATACTATAAGCGGGTTTCTCCTCTTTATCTATACTAGAAACGGGAGGGATACTATAAGCGGTTGTCGCCTCTTTATCTATACTAAAAACGGGAGGGATACTATAAGCTGGTGTCTCCTCTTTATCTATACTAAACAGTGGGAGGGATACTATAAGCGGTGGCCTCTTCTTTATCTATACTAAAAACGGGAGGGATACTATAAGCGGTTGTCTCCTCTTTATCTATACCAAAAACGGGAGGGATACTATAAGCGAAGGCCTCCTTTTTATCTGTACTATAAATGGGAGGGATAGTATAAGCGGGTGTCTCCTCTTTATCTATAGTAGAAACGGAAGGGATACTATAAGCGGTGGCCTCCTCTTTATGTTTGCTAAAAACGGGAGGGATACTATAATCGGTGGTCTCCTCTTCCTCTATACTAAACAGTGGGAGGGATACTGTAAGCTGTGGCCTCCTCTTTATCTGTACTGAAAACGGGAGGGATACTATGAGCAGTTGTCGCCTTTTTATCTATACTAAACACGGGAGGGATACTATAAGCGGGTGTCTCCTCTGAATCTATACTAGAAACGGGAGGTATACTATCAGCGGTGGTCTCCTCTTTATATTTACTAAAAACGGGAGGGATACTATAAGTTGTCGCCTCTGTATCTATACTAAAAACGGGAGGGATACTATCAGCGGTGGTCTCCTCTTTATATTTACTAAAAACGGGAGGGATACTATAAGTTGTCGTCTCTGTATCTATACTAAAAACGGGAGGGATACTATAAGCGGTGGTCTCCTCTTTATCTATACTAAACAGTGGGAGGGATACTATAAGCGGTGGCCTCTTCTTTATCTATACTAGAAACGGGAGGGATACTATAAGCGGGTGTCTCCTCTTTATCTATACTATTAACGGGACCGATACTATAAGCGGGTGTCTCCCCTAAATCTGTACTAGAAACGGGAGGGATACTATAACCGGGTGTCTCCTCTAAATCTATACTAAAGACGGGAGGGATACTATAAGCGGTTGTCGCCTCTTTATCTATACTAAAAACGGGAGGGATACTATAAGCGGCTGTCTTCTCTTTATCTATACTAAAAACGGGAGGGATACTATAAGCGGGTGTCTCCTCTTTATCTATACTAGAAACGGGAGGGATACTATAAGTGGTGGTCTCCTCTTCATCTATACTAAACAGTGGAAGGGATACTGTAAGCGGTGGCCTCCTTTTTATCTGTACTATAACTGGGAGGGATACTATAAGCGGGTGTCTCCTCTTTATATTTACTAAAAACGGGAGGGATACTATAAGTTGTCGCTTCTTTATCTATACTAAAAACGGGAGGGATACTATAAGCGTTTGTCTCCTCTTAACCAATACTAAAAACGGGAGGGATACTATAAGCCGGTGTCTCCTCTTTATCTTTAATAGAAACGGGAGGCATACTATAAGCGGTTGTCTCCTCTTTATCTATATTACAAACGGGAGGGATACTATCAGCGGGTGTTTCCTCTTTATCTAAACTAGAAACGGGAGGGATACTATAAGCGGTGGCCTCCTCTTTATCTGTACTAAAAACGGGAGGGATACTATAAGCGGATGTCTCCTCTTTATCTATACTAGAAACGGGAAGGATACTGTAAGCGGGTGTCTCCTCTTTATCTATACTAGAAACGGGAGGGATACTATAATCGGTGGTCTCCTCTTCATCTATACTAAAAACGGGAAAGATACTATAAGCGGTTGTCGCTTCTTTATCTATACTAAAAACGATAGGGATACTATAAGCGGTGGTCTCCTCTTAATCTATACGAAAAACGGGAGGGATACTATCAGCGGGTGTCTCCTCTTTATCTATACTAGAAACAAAAGGGATACTATAAGCGGTGGCCTCCCCTTTATATTTACTAACAACGGGAGGGATACTATTAGTTGTTGTCGCCTCTTTATCTATACTAAAAACGGGAGGGACACTATCAGCGGGTGTCTCCTCTTTATCTATACTAAAAAGGGGAGCGATACTATAAGCGGGTGTCTCCTCTTTACCAATATTAAAAACGGGAGAGATACTATACACGGGTGTCCCCTATTTATCTATACTAAAAACGGGAGGGATACTATAAGCGGTTGTCCCCTCGTTATCTATACTGAAAACGGGAAGGATACTATCAGCGATGGTCTCCTTCATATCTATACTAGAAACGGGAGGGATACTATAAGCGGGTGTCTCCTCTTTATCAACACTAGAAACGGGAGGGATACTATAATCTATGGTCTACTCTTTATCTATACTAAACAGTGGGAGGGATAATATAAGCGGTGGCCTCCTCTTAATTTTTACTAAAAACGGGAGGGATACTATAAGTTGGTGTCGCCTCTTTATCTATACTAAAAACGGGAGGGATACTATAAGTGGGTCTGTCTTCTTTATCTATACTAGAAACGGGAGGGATACTATAATCTGTGGTCTCGCCTTCATCTTTACTAAACAGGTGGAGGGATACTATAAGCGGTGTCCTCCTCTTTATCTATACTAGAAACGTGCGGGATACTATAAGCGGTTGTCTCCTCCTAATCTTTACTAGAAACGGGAGGGATACTATAAGCGGGTGTCTCCTCTAAATCAATCCTAAAATCGGGAGGGATACTATAAGCGGTGGTCTCCTCCTAATCTAAACTAGAAACGGGAGGGATACTATAAGCGGGTGTCTCCTCTACATCTATACTAAAAACGGGAGGGATACTATAAGCGGGTGTCTCCTCTTTATCTATACTAAAAACGGAAGGGATACTATAAGCGGGTGTCTCCTCTTCACCAATACTAAAAACGGGAGGGATACAATATGCGGGTGTCTCCTCTTTATCTATAATAGAAACGGGAGGGATACTATAAGTAGTTGTCTCCTCTTTATCTATAATAAAACGGGATGGATACTATAAGCGGTTGTCGCCTCTTTATCTATACTAAAAACGGAAGGTATACTATGAGCGGTGGTCCTCTCCTAATCTGTACTAGAAACGGGAGAGATACTATAAGCGGGTGTCTCCTCTTAATCTATACTAAAAACGGGTTGGATACTATAAGGGGGTGACTCCTCTTTATCTACACTAGAAACGGGAGGAATACTATAAGCGGTGGCCTTCTCTTTATCTGTACTAAAAACGGGAGGGATACTATAAGCGGATGTCTTCTTTTTATCTATACTATAAGCGGGTGTCTTCTCTTTATCTATACTAAAAACGGTAGGGATACTATAATCGGTGGTCTCCTCTTCATCTCTACTTAACAGTGGGACGGATACTTTATCTATACTAAAAACGGGAGGGATACTACAAGCGGTTGTCGCCTTGTTATCTATACTAAAAACGGGAGAGATACTATCAGCGGTGGTCTCCTCCTAATCTATACTAAAAACGGGAGGGATACTATAAGCGGTTGTCGCCTCGTTATCTATACTGAAAACGGGAAGGATACTATAAGCGGTGGTCTCCTTCTAATCTATACTAGAAACGGGAGGGATACTATAAGCGGGTGTCTCCTCTTTATCTACACTAGAAACGGGAGGGATACTATAATCTGTGGTCTTGTCTTTATCTTTACTAAACAGTGGGAGGGATACTATAAGCGGTGGCCTCCTCTTTATACAAACTAAAAACGGGAGGGATACTATAAGCGGTTGTCGCCTCTTTATCTATAGAAAAACGGGAGGGATACTGTAAGCGGTGGCCTCCTCTTTATCTATACTTAAAACAGGAGGGATACTATAAGCGGGTGTTTCCTCTTTATCTATACTAGAAACGGGAAGGAATACTATAATCGGTGGTCTCCTCTTTATCTATACTAAAGACAGGAGGGATACTATAAGCGGGTGTCTCCTCTTTATCTATACTAGAAACGGGAAGGATACTATAAGCGGTGGTCTCCTCCTAATCTATACTAGAAATGGGAGGGATACTATAAGCGGGTGTCTCCTCTAAATCTATACTAAAATCGGGAGGGATACTATAAGCGGTGGTCTCCTTATCTATACTAGAAACGGGAGGGATACTATAAGCGGGTGTCTCCTCTAAATCTATACTAAAAACGGGAGGGATACTATAAGCGGGTGTCACCTCTTTATCTATACTAAAAACGGGAGGGATACTATAAGCGGGTGTCTCCTCTTTATCTATAATAGAAACGGGAGGGATACTATAAGTAGTTGTCTCCTCTTTATCTACAATAAAACGGGAGGGATACTATAAGCGGTTGTCGCCTCTTTATCTATACTAAAAACGGGAGGGATACTATGAGCGGTGGTCTTCTCCTAATCTATACTAGAAACGGGAGGGACACTATAATCGGGTGTCTCCTCTTAATCTATACTAAAATAGGGAGGGATACTATAAGCGGGTGTCTCCTCTTTATCTACACAAGAAACGGAAGGGATACTATAAGCGGTGGCCTTCTCTTTATCTGTACTAAAAACGGGAGGGATACTATACGCAGATGTCTCCTCTTTATCTATACTAGAAACAGGAGGGATACTATAAACGGGTGTCTCTTCATTATCTATACTAGAAACGGAAGGGATACTATAATCGGTGGTCTCCTCTTCATCTATACTTTACAGTGGGACGGATACTTTATCTATACTAAAAACGGGAGGGATACTATAAGCGGTTGTCGCCTTTTTATCTATACTACAAAGTGGAGGGATACTATAAGCGGTGGTCTCCTCCTAATCTATACTAGAAACGGGAGGGATACTATAAGCGGGTGTCTCCTCTACATCTATACTAAAAACGGGAGGGATACTATAAGCGGTTGTTGCCTCTTTATCTATACTAAAAACGGGAAGGATACTATAAGCAGTGGTCTCCTTCTAATCTCTGCTAGAAACGGGAGGGATACTATAATCGGTGGTCTCCTCTTCATCTATACTTTACAGTGGGAGGGATACTATAAGCGGTGGCCTCCTCTTTATCTATACTAAAAACGGGAGGGAAACTATAAGCGGTTGTCGCCTCTTTATCTATACTAAAAACGGGAGGGATACTATAAACGGTGGTCTCCTCCTAATCTATACTAGAAACGGGAGGGATACTATCAGCGGTTGTCGCCTCTTAATCTATACGAAAAACGGGAGGGATACTATGAGCGGGTGTCTCCTCTTTATCTATACTAGAAACGAAAGGGATACTATAAGCGGTGGCCTCCTCTTTATATTTACTAACAACGGGAGGGATACTATAAGTTGTTGTCGCCTCTTTATCTATACTAAAAACGGGAGCGACACTATCAGCGGGTGTCTCCTATTTATCTATACTAAAAACGAGAGGGATACTATAAGCGGGTGTCTCTTCTTTACCAATATTAAAAACGGGAGAGATACTATAAGCGGGTGTCTCCTCTTTATCTTTAATAGAAACGGGAGGGATACTATAAGCGGTTGTCTTCTCTTTATCTATACTAAAAACGGGAGGGATACTATAAGCGGTTGTCGCCTCGTTATCTATACTGAAAACGGAAAGGATACTATATGCGGTGGTCTCCTTCTGATCTATACTAGAAATGGGAGGGATAATATAAGCGTGTGTCTCCTCTTTATCTATACTAGAAACGGGAGGGATACTATAATCTGTGGTCTCCTCTTTATCTTTACTAAACAGTGGGAGGGATACTATAAGCGGTGTCCTCCTCTTTATCTATACTGAAAACGGGAGGGATACTATAAGCGGTTGTCGCCTCTTTATCTATACTAAAAACGGGAGGGATACTATAAGCGGGTCTCTTCTCTTTATCTATACAAGAAACGGGAGGGATACTATAAGCTGTGGTCTCCACTTTATCTATACTAAACAGTGGGAAAGATACTATAAGCGGTGGCCTCCTCTTTATCTATACTAAAAACGGGATGGGATACTATAAGCGGTGGTCTCCTCCTAATCTATACTTGAATCGGGAGGGATACTATAAGCGGGTGTCTCCTCTACATCTATACTAAAAACGGGAAGGATACTATAAGAGGTTGTCGCCTCTTCATCTATACTAAAAACAGGAGGGATACTATCAACGGGTGTCTCCTCTTTATCTATACTAAATACGGGAGGGATACTAAAAGCGGGTGTCTCCTCTTAACCAATAATAAAAACGGGAGGGATACTATAAGCGGGTACCTCATCTTTATCTATAATAGAAACGGGAGGTATATTATAAGCGGTTGTCTCCTCTTTATCTATACTAAAAACGGGAGGGATACTATAAGCGGTTGTCGCCTCTTTGTCTACACTAGAAACGGGAGGGATACTATAAGCTGTGGCTTCTCTTAAGCAATATTAAAAACGGGAGGGAACTATAAGCGGGTGTGTCCTCTTTATCTACACTAAAAACGGGAGGGATACTATAAGCTGTTGTCGCCTCTTTATCTATACTAAAAACGGGAAGGGATACTATAGGCGGTGGTCTCCTCCTAATCTATACTAGAAACGGGAGGGATACTATAAGCGGATGTCTCCTCTTTACCAATACTAAAAACGGGAGGGATACTATAAGCGGGTGTCTCCTCTTTATCTATAATAGAAACGGGGAGTATACTATAAGCGGTTGTCTCCTCTTTATCTCTAATAAAAACGGGAGGGATACTATAATCAGTGGCCTCCTCTTTATCTGTACTAAAAACGGGAGGGATACTATAAGCGGTTGTAACCTCTTTATCTATACTAAAAACGGGAAGGATACTATCAGCGGGTGTCTCCTCTTTATCTAGACTAGAAACGGGAGGGATACTATCAGCGGTGGTCTCCTCTTCATCTATACTAAACAGTGGGAGGGATACTGTAAGCGGTGGCCTCCTTTTTATCTGTACTAAAAATTGGAGGGATACTATAAGCGGGTGTCTCCTCTTTATCTATACTAGAAACGGAAGGGATACTATAAGTTGTTGTCGCCTCTTTATATTTACTAAAAACGGGAGGGATACTGTAAGTTGTTGTCGCCTCTTTATCTATACTAAACAGTGGGAAGAATACTATAAGCGGTGGCCTCCTCTTTATCTATACTAAAAACGGGAAGGAATACTATAAGCGGTTGTCGCTTCTTTATCTATACTAAAAACGGGAGGGATACTATAAGCGGTTGTCGCCTCTTAATCTATACTAAAAACGGGAGGGATACTATAAGCGGTGGTCTTCTCCTAATCTATACTAGAAACGGGAGGGATACTATAAGCGGATGTCTCCTCTTAATCTAAACTAAAAACGGGAGGGATACTATAAGCGGGTGTCTCCTCTTTATCTACACTAGAAACGGGAGGGATACTATAAGCGGGTGTCTCCTCTAAATCTATACTAAAAACGGGAGGGATACTATAAGCGGTTGTCGCCTCTTTATCTATACAAAACACGGGAGGGATACTATAAGCGGGTGTCTCCTCTTTATCTATACTAGAAACGGGAGAGATACTATAAGCTGTGGTCTCCACTTTATCTATACTAAACAGTGGGAAAGATACTATAAGCGGTGGCCTCCTCTTTATCTATACTAAAAACGGGATTGGATACTATAAGCGGTGGTCTCCTCCTAATCTATACTGGAATCGGGAGGGATACTATAAGCGGGTGTCTCCTCTAAATCTATACTAAAAACGGGAAGGATACTATAAGAGGTTGTCGCCTCTTCATCTATACTAAAAACAGGAGGGATACTATCAACGGGTGTCTCCTCTTTATCTATACTTAATACGGGAGGGATACTAAAAGCGGGTGTCTCCTCTTAACCAATAATAAAAACGGGAGGGATACTATAAGCGGGTACCTCATCTTTATCTATAATAGAAACGGGAGGTATACTATAAGCGGTTGTCTCCTCTTTTTCTATACTAAAAACGGGAGGGATACTATAAGTGGTTGTCGCCTCTTTGTCTACACTAGAAACGGGAGGGATACTATAAGCGGTGGCTTCTCTTAAGCAATATTAAAAACGGGAGGGAACTATAAGCGGGTGTGTCCTCTTTATCTACACTAAAAACGGGAGGGATACTATAAGCTGTTGTCGCCTCTTTATCTATACTAAACTCGGGAAGGGATACTATAGGCGGTGGTCTCCTCCTAATCTATACTAGAAACGGGAGGGATACTATAAGCGGGTATCTCCTCTTTATCTATAATAGAAACGGGGAGTATACTATAAGCGGTTGTCTCCTCTTTATCTCTAATAAAAACGGGAGGGATACTATAAGCGGTGGCCTCCTCTTTATCTGTACTAAAAACGGGAGGGATACTATAAGCGGTTGTAACCTCTTTATCACTACTAAAAACGGGAAGGATACTATCAGCGGGTGTCTCCTCTTTATCTAGACGAGAAACGGGAGGGATACTATCAGCGGTGGTCTCCTCTTCATCTATACTAAACAGTGGGTGGGATAATGTAAGCGGTGGCCTCCTTTTAATCTGTACTAAAAATTGGAGGGATACTATAAGCGGATGTCTCCTCTTTATCTATACTAGAAACGGGAAGGATACTGTAAGCGGGTGTCTCCTCTTTATCTATACAAGAAACGGGAGGGATACTATAATCGGTGGTCTCCTCTTCATCTATACTAAAAACGGGAAAGATACTATAAGCGGTTGTCGCTTTTTTATCTATACTAAAAACGATAGGGATACTATAAGCGGTGGTCTCCTCTTAATCTATACGAAAAACGGGAGGGATACTATCAGCGGGTGTCTCCTCTTTATCTATACTAGAAACAAAAGGGATACTATAAGCGGTGGCCTCCCCTTTATATTTACTAACAACGGGAGGGATACTATTAGTTGTTGTCGCCTCTTTATCTATACTAAAAACGGGAGGGACACTATCAGCGGGTGTCTCCTCTTTATCTATACTAAAAAGGGGAGCGATACTATAAGCGGGTGTCTCCTCTTTACCAATATTAAAAACGGGAGAGATACTATACACGGGTGTCCCCTATTTATCTATACTAAAAACGGGAGGGATACTATAAGCGGTTGTCCCCTCGTTATCTATACTGAAAACGGGAAGGATACTATCAGCGATGGTCTCCTTCATATCTATACTAGAAACGGGAGGGATACTATAAGCGGGTGTCTCCTCTTTATCAACACTAGAAACGGGAGGGATACTATAATCTATGGTCTACTCTTTATCTATACTAAACAGTGGGAGGGATAATATAAGCGGTGGCCTCCTCTTTATATTTACTAAAAACGGGAGGGATACTATAAGTTGGTGTCGCCTCTTTATCTATACTAAAAACGGGAGGGATACTATAAGTGGGTCTGTCTTCTTTATCTATACTAGAAACGGGAGGGATACTATAATCTGTGGTCTCGCCTTCATCTTTACTAAACAGGTGGAGGGATACTATAAGCGGTGTCCTCCTCTTTATCTATACTAGAAACGTGCGGGATACTATAAGCGGTTGTCTCCTCCTAATCTTTACTAGAAACGGGAGGGATACTATAAGCGGGTGTCTCCTCTAAATCAATCCTAAAATCGGGAGGGATACTATAAGCGGTGGTCTCCTCCTAATCTAAACTAGAAACGGGAGGGATACTATAAGCGGGTGTCTCCTCTACATCTATACTAAAAACGGGAGGGATACTATAAGCGGGTGTCTCCTCTTTATCTATACTAAAAACGGAAGGGATACTATAAGCGGGTGTCTCCTCTTCACCAATACTAAAAACGGGAGGGATACAATATGCGGGTGTCTCCTCTTTATCTATAATAGAAACGAGAGGGATACTATAAGTAGTTGTCTCCTCTTTATCTATAATAAAACGGGATGGATACTATAAGCGGTTGTCGCCTCTTTATCTATACTAAAAACGGAAGGTATACTATGAGCGGTGGTCCTCTCCTAATCTATACTAGAAACGGGAGAGATACTATAAGCGGGTGTCTCCTCTTAATCTATACTAAAAACGGGTTGGATACTATAAGGGGGTGACTCCTCTTTATCTACACTAGAAACGGGAGGAATACTATAAGCGGTGGCCTTCTCTTTATCTGTACTAAAAACGGGAGGGATACTATAAGCGGATGTCTTCTTTTTATCTATACTAGAAACGGGAGGGATTCTATAAGCGGGTGTCTTCTCTTTATCTATACTAAAAACGGTAGGGATACTATAATCGGTGGTCTCCTCTTCATCTCTACTTAACAGTGGTACGGATACTTTATCTATACTAAAAACGGGAGGGATACTACAAGCGGTTGTCGCCTTGTTATCTATACTAAAAACGGGAGGGATACTATAAGCGGTGGTCTCCTCCTAATCTATACTAAAAACGGGAGGGATACTATAAGCGGTTGTCGCCTCGTTATCTATACTGAAAACGGGAAGGATACTATAAGCGGTGGTCTCCTTCTAATCTATACTAGAAACGGGAGGGATACTATAAGCGGGTGTCTCCTCTTTATCTACACTAGAAACGGGAGGGATACTATAATCTGTGGTCTTGTCTTTATCTTTACTAAACAGTGGGAGGGATACTATAAGCGGTGGCCTCCTCTTTATACAAACTAAAAACGGGAGGGATACTATAAGCGGTTGTCGCCTCTTTATCTATAGAAAAACGGGAGGGATACTATAAGCGGTGGCCTCCTCTTTATCTATACTTAAAACAGGAGGGATACTATAAGCGGGTGTTTCCTCTTTATCTATACTAGAAACGGGAAGGAATACTATAATCGGTGGTCTCCTCTTTATCTATACTAAAGACGGGAGGGATACTATAAGCGGGTGTCTCCTCTTTATCTATACTAGAAACGGGAAGGATACTATAAGCGGTGGTCTCCTCCTAATCTATACTAGAAATGGGAGGGATACTATAAGCGGGTGTCTCCTCTAAATCTATACTAAAATCGGGAGGGATACTATAAGCGGTGGTCTCCTAATCTATACTAGAAACGGGAGGGATACTATAAGCGGGTGTCTCCTCTAAATCTATACTAAAAACGGGAGGGATACTATAAGCGGGTGTCACCTCTTTATCTATACTAAAAACGGGAGGGATACTATAAGCGGGTGTCTCCTCTTTATCTATAATAGAAACGGGAGGGATACTATAAGTAGTTGTCTCCTCTTTATCTACAATAAAACGGGAGGGATACTATAAGCGGTTGTCGCCTCTTTATCTATACTAAAAACGGGAGGGATACTATGAGCGGTGGTCTTCTCCTAATCTATACTAGAAACGGGAGGGACACTATAATCGGGTGTCTCCTCTTAATCTATACTAAAATAGGGAGGGATACTATAAGCGGGTGTCTCCTCTTTATCTACACAAGAAACGGAAGGGATACTATAAGCGGTGGCCTTCTCTTTATCTGTACTAAAAACGGGAGGGATACTATACGCAGATGTCTCCTCTTTATCTATACTAGAAACAGGAGGGATACTATAAACGGGTGTCTCTTCATTATCTATACTAGAAACGGAAGGGATACTATAATCGGTGGTCTCCTCTTCATCTATACTTTACAGTGGGACGGATACTTTATCTATACTAAAAACGGGAGGGATACTATAAGCGGTTGTCGCCTTTTTATCTATACTACAAAGTGGAGGGATACTATAAGCGGTGGTCTCCTCCTAATCTATACTAGAAACGGGAGGGATACTATAAGCGGGTGTCTCCTCTACATCTATACTAAAAACGGGAGGGATACTATAAGCGGTTGTTGCCTCTTTATCTATACTAAAAACGGGAAGGATACTATAAGCAGTGGTCTCCTTCTAATCTCTACTAGAAACGGGAGGGATACTATAAGCGGGTATCTCCTCTTTATCTACACTCGGAACGGGAGGGATACTATAATCGGTGGTCTCCTCTTCATCTATACTTTACATTGGGAGGGATACTATAAGCGGTGGCCTCCTCTTTATCTATACTAAAAACGGGAGGGAAACTATAAGCGGTTGTCGCCTCTTTATCTATACTAAAAACGGGAGGGATACTATAAACGGTGGTCTCCTCCTAATCTATACTAGAAACGGGAGGGATACTATCAGCGGTTGTCGCCTCTTAATCTATACGAAAAACGGGAGGGATACTATGAGCGGGTGTCTCCTCTTTATCTATACTAGAAACGAAAGGGATACTATAAGCGGTGGCCTCCTCTTTATATTTACTAACAACGGGAGGGATACTATAAGTTGTTGTCGCCTCTTTATCTATACTAAAAACGGGAGCGACACTATCAGCGGGTGTCTCCTATTTATCTATACTAAAAACGAGAGGGATACTATAAGCGGGTGTCTCTTCTTTACCAATATTAAAAACGGGAGAGATACTATAAGCGGGTGTCTCCTCTTTATCTTTAATAGAAACGGGAGGGATACTATAAGCGGTTGTCTTCTCTTTATCTATACTAAAAACGGGAGGGATACTATAAGCGGTTGTCGCCTCGTTATCTATACTGAAAACGGAAAGGATACTATATGCGGTGGTCTCCTTCTGATCTATACTAGAAATGGGAGGGATAATATAAGCGTGTGTCTCCTCTTTATCTATACTAGAAACGGGAGGGATACTATAATCTGTGGTCTCCTCTTTATCTTTACTAAACAGTGGGAGGGATACTATAAGCGGTGTCCTCCTCTTTATCTATACTGAAAACGGGAAAGATACTATAAGCGGTTGTCGCCTCTTTATCTATACTAAAAACGGGAGGGATACTATAAGCGGGTCTCTTCTCTTTATCTATACAAGAAACGGGAGGGATACTATAAGCTGTGGTCTCCACTTTATCTATACTAAACAGTGGGAAAGATACTATAAGCGGTGGCCTCCTCTTTATCTATACTAAAAACGGGATGGGATACTATAAGCGGTGGTCTCCTCCTAATCTATACTTGAATCGGGAGGGATACTATAAGCGGGTGTCTCCTCTACATCTATACTAAAAACGGGAAGGATACTATAAGAGGTTGTCGCCTCTTCATCTATACTAAAAACAGGAGGGATACTATCAACGGGTGTCTCCTCTTTATCTATACTAAATACGGGAGGGATACTAAAAGCGGGTGTCTCCTCTTAACCAATAATAAAAACGGGAGGGATACTATAAGCGGGTACCTCATCTTTATCTATAATAGAAACGGGAGGTATATTATAAGCGGTTGTCTCCTCTTTATCTATACTAAAAACGGGAGGGATACTATAAGCTGTGGCTTCTCTTAAGCAATATTAAAAACGGGAGGGAACTATAAGCGGGTGTGTCCTCTTTATCTACACTAAAAACGGGAGGGATACTATAAGCTGTTGTCGCCTCTTTATCTATACTAAAAACGGGAAGGGATACTATAGGCGGTGGTCTCCTCCTAATCTATACTAGAAACGGGAGGGATACTATAAGCGGATGTCTCCTCTTAACCAATACTAAAAACGGGAGGGATACTATAAGCGGGTGTCTCGTCTTTATCTATAATAGAAACGGGGAGTATACTATAAGCGGTTGTCTCCTCTTTATCTCTAATAAAAACGGGAGGGATACTATAATCGGTGGCCTCCTCTTTATCTGTACTAAAAACGGGAGGGATACTATAAGCGGTTGTAACCTCTTTATCTATACTAAAAACGGGAAGGATACTATCAGCGGGTGTCTCCTCTTTATCTAGACTAGAAACGGGAGGGATACTATCAGCGGTGGTCTCCTCTTCATCTATACTATACAGTGGGAGGGATACTGTAAGCGGTGGCCTCCTTTTTATCTGTACTAAAAATTGGAGGGATACTATAAGCGGGTGTCTCCTCTTTATCTATACTAGAAACGGAAGGGATACTATAAGTTGTTGTCGCCTCTTTATATTTACTAAAAACGGGAGGGATACTGTAAGTTGTTGTCGCCTCTTTATCTATACTAAACAGTGGGAAGGATACTATAAGCGGTGGCCTCCTCTTTATCTATACTAAAAACGGGAAGGAATACTATAAGCGGCTGTCTCTTCTTTATCTATACTAAAAACGGGAGGGATACTATAAGCGGTTGTCGCCTCTTAATCTATACTAAAAACGGGAGGGATACTATAAGCGGTGGTCTTCTCCTAATCTATACTAGAAACGGGAGGGATACTATAAGCGGATGTCTCCTCTTAATCTTAACTAAAAACGGGAGGGATACTATAAGCGGGTGTCTCCTCTTTATCTACACTAGAAACGGGAGGGATACTATAAGCGGGTGTCTCCTCTAAATCTATACTAAAAACGGGAGGGATACTATAAGCGGTTGTCGCCTCTTTATCTATACAAAACACGGGAGGGATACTATAAGCGGGTGTCCCCTCTTTATCTATACTAGAAACGGGAGAGATACTATAAGCTGTGGTCTCCACTTTATCTATACTAAACAGTGGGAAAGATACTATAAGCGGTGGCCTCCTCTTTATCTATACTAAAAACGGGATGGGATACTATAAGCGGTGGTCTCCTCCTAATCTATACTGGAATCGGGAGGGATACTATAAGCGGGTGTCTCCTCTAAATCTATACTAAAAACGGGAAGGATACTATAAGAGGTTGTCGCCTCTTCATCTATACTAAAAACAGGAGGGATACTATCAACGGGTGTCTCCTCTTTATCTATACTAAATACGGGAGGGATACTAAAAGCGGGTGTCTCCTCTTAACCAATAATAAAAACGGGAGGGATACTATAAGCGGGTACCTCATCTTTATCTATAATAGAAACGGGAGGTATACTATAGGCGGTTGTCTCCTCTTTTTCTATACTAAAAACGGGAGGGATACTATAAGTGGTTGTCGCCTCTTTGTCTACACTAGAAACGGGAGGGATACTATAAGCGGTGGCTTCTCTTAAGCAATATTAAAAACGGGAGGGAACTATAAGCGGGTGTGTCCTCTTTATCTACACTAAAAACGGGAGGGATACTATAAGCTGTTGTCGCCTCTTTATCTATACTAAACTCGGGAAGGGATACTATAGGCGGTGGTCTCCTCCTAATCTATACTAGAAACGGGAGGGATACTATAAGCGGGTGTCTCCTCTTTATCTATAATAGAAACGGGGAGTATACTATAAGCGGTTGTCTCCTCTTTATCTCTAATAAAAACGGGAGGGATACTATAAGCGGTGGCCTCCTCTTTATCTGTACTAAAAACGGGAGGGATACTATAAGCGGTTGTAACCTCTTTATCACTACTAAAAACGGGAAGGATACTATCAGCGGGTGTCTCCTCTTTATCTAGACGAGAAACGGGAGGGATACTATCAGCGGTGGTCTCCTCTTCATCTATACTAAACAGTGGGTGGGATACTGTAAGCGGTGGCCTCCTTTTAATCTGTACTAAAAATTGGAGGGATACTATAAGCGGGTGTCTCCTCTTTATCTATACTAGAAACGGAAGGGATACTATAAGTTGTTGTCGCCTCTTTATATTTACTAAAAACGGGAGGGATACTATAAGTTGTTGTCGCCTCTTTATCTATACTAAACAGTGGGAAGGATACTATAAGCGGTGGCATCCTCTTTATCTATACTAAAAACGGGAAGGAATACTATAAGCGGTTGTCTCTTCTTTATCTATACTAAAAACGGGAGGGATACTATAAGCGGTTGTCGCCTCTTAATCTATACTAAAAACGGGAGGGATACTATAAGCGGTGGTCTCCTCCTAATCTATACTAGAAACGGGAGGGATACTATAAGCGGATGTCTCCTCTTAATCTAAACTAAAAACGGGAGGGATACTATAAGCGGGTGTCTCCTCTTTATCTACACTAGAAACGGGAGGGATACTATAAGCGGGTGTCTCCTCTAAATCTATACTAAACACGGGAGGGATACTATAAGCGGGTGTCTCCTCTTAATCTATACGAAAAACGGGAAGGATACTATGAGCGGGTGTCTCCTCTTTATCTGTACTAAAAATGGAAGGGATACTATGAGCGGGTGTGTCCTCTTTATCTATACTAGAAGGTGAAGGGATACTATAAACGGTGGTCTCCTCTTTATCTATACTAAACAGTGGGAGGGATACTATAAGCGTGGCCTCCTCTTTATCTATCAAAAACGGGAGTGATACTATAAAGTGTTGTCGCCTCTTTATCTATACTAAAAACGGGAGGGATACTATAAGCGGGTGTCTCCTCTTTATCTATACTAGAAACGGGAGGGATACTATAATCGGTGGTCTCCTCTTCATCTATACTAAACAGTGGGAGGGATACTGTAAGCGGTGGCCTCCTCTTTATCTGTACTAAAAACGGGAGGGATACTATAAGCGGGTGTCTCCTCTTTATCTATACTAGAAACGGGAGGGATACAGTCAGCGCTGGTCTGCTCTTCATCTATACTAAACAGTGGGAGGGATACTGTAAGCGGTGGCCTCTTTTTATCCGTACCAAAAATGGGAGGGATACTATAAGCGGGTGTCTCCTCTTTATCTATACAAGAAACGGCAGGGATACTATAAGCGGTGGCCTCCTCTTTATATTTACTAAAAACGGGAGGGATACTATAAGCGGATGTCACCTCTTTATCTATACTAAAAACGGGAGGGATACTATAAGCGGTTGTCGCCTCTTTATCCATACTAAAAACGGGAGGGATACTATAAGCGGTTGTCCCCTCGTTATCTATACTGAAAACGGGAAGGATACTATTAGCGGTGGTATCCTTCTAATCTATACTAGAAACGGGAGGGATACTATAAGCGGGTGTCTCCTCTTTATCAACACTAGAAACGGGAGGGATACTGTAATATGTGGTATCCTCTTTATCTATACTAAACAGTAGGAGGGATACTATAAGCGGGTGTCTCCTCTTTATCTATACAAAAAACGGGAGGGATACTATAAGTTGTTGTCGCCTCTTCACCAATACTAAAAACGGGAGGGATAAATTATGCGGGTGTCTCCTCTTTATCAACAATAGAAACGGGAGGGATACTATAAGTCTCCTCTTTATCTATAATAAAACGGAAGGGATACTATAAGCAGTTGTCGCCTCTTTATCTACACTAAAAACGGGAGGGATACTATAATCGGTAGTCACCTCTTCATCTATACTAAACAGTGGGAGGGATACTATAAGCGGTTGCCTCCTCTTTATCTATACTAGAAACGGGAGGGATACTATAAGCGGTTGTCGCCTTTTTATCCACACTAAAAACGGGAGGGATACTACAAGCGGTTGTCCCCTCGTTATCTATACTAAAAACGGGGAGGATACTATCAGCGGTGGTCTCCTTCTAATCTATACTAGAAACGGGAGGGATACTATATGCGGGTGTCTCCTCTTTATCAACACTAGAAACGGGAGGGATACTGTAATATGTGGTATCCTCTTTATCAATACTAAACAGTAGGAGGGATACTATAAGCGGTGGCCTCCTCTTTATCTATACTAAAAACGGGAGGGATACTATAAGTTGTTGTCGCCTCTATATCTATAGTAAAAACGGGAGGGATACTATAAGCGGTGGCCTCCACTTTATCTATACTAAAAACGGGAGGGATATAATAAGCGGGTGGTTCTTCTTTATCTATACTAGAAACGGAAGGGATACTATAAGCGGTGGCCTCCTCTTTATCTATACTAAAAACGGGAAGGAATACTATAAGCGGTTGTCTCCTCTTTATCTATACTAAAAACGGGAGGGATACTATAAGCGGTTGTCGCCTCTTAATCTATACTAAAAACGGGAGGGATACTATAAGCGGTGGTCTTCTCCTAATCTATACTAGAAACGGGAGGGATACTATAAGCGGATGTCTCCTCTTAATCTTAACTAAAAACGGGAGGGATACTATAAGCGGGTGTCTCCTCTTTATCTACACTAGAAACGGGAGGGATACTATAAGCGGGTGTCTCCTCTAAATCTATACTAAAAACGGGAGGGATACTATAAGCGGTTGTCGCCTCTTTATCTATACAAAACACGGGAGGGATACTATAAGCGGGTGTCTCCTCTTTATCTATACTAGAAACGGGAGAGATACTATAAGCTGTGGTCTCCACTTTATCTATACTAAACAGTGGGAAAGATACTATAAGCGGTGGCCTCCTCTTTATCTATACTAAAAACGGGATGGGATACTATAAGCGGTGGTCTCCTCCTAATCTATACTGGAATCGGGAGGGATACTATAAGCGGGTGTCTCCTCTAAATCTATACTAAAAACGGGAAGGATACTATAAGAGGTTGTCGCCTCTTCATCTATACTAAAAACAGGAGGGATACTATCAACGGGTGTCTCCTCTTTATCTATACTAAATACGGGAGGGATACTAAAAGCGGGTGTCTCCTCTTAACCAATAATAAAAACGGGAGGGATACTATAAGCGGGTACCTCATCTTTATCTATAATAGAAACGGGAGGTATACTATAAGCGGTTGTCTTCTCTTTTTCTATACTAAAAACGGGAGGGATACTATAAGTGGTTGTCGCCTCTTTGTCTACACTAGAAACGGGAGGGATACTATAAGCGGTGGCTTCTCTTAAGCAATATTAAAAACGGGAGGGAACTATAAGCGGGTGTGTCCTCTTTATCTACACTAAAAACGGGAGGGATACTATAAGCTGTTGTCGCCTCTTTATCTATACTAAACTCGGGAAGGGATACTATAGGCGGTGGTCTCCTCCTAATCTATACTAGAAACGGGAGGGATACTATAAGCGGGTGTCTCCTCTTTATCTATAATAGAAACGGGGAGTATACTATAAGCGGTTGTCTCCTCTTTATCTCTAATAAAAACGGGAGGGATACTATAAGCGGTGGCCTCCTCTTTATCTGTACTAAAAACGGGAGGGATACTATAAGCGGTTGTAACCTCTTTATCACTACTAAAAACGGGAAGGATACTATCAGCGGGTGTCTCCTCTTTATCTAGACGAGAAACGGAAGGGATACTATAAGCGGGTGTCTCCTCTTTATCTACACTAGAAACGGGAGGGATACTATAAGCGGGTGTCTCCTCTAAATCTATACTAAAAACGGGAGGGATACTATAAGCGGTTGTCGCCTGTTTATCTATACTAAACACGGGAGGGATACTATAAGCGGGTGTCTCCTCTTAATCTATACGAAAAACGGGAAGGATACTATGAGCGGGTGTCTCCTCTTTATCTATACTAAAAATGGAAGGGATACTATAAGCGGGTGTCTCCTCTTTATCTATACTAGAAGGTGAAGGGATACTATAATCTGTGGTCTCCTCTTTATCTATACTAAACAGTGGGAGGGATACTATAAGCGTGGCCTCCTCTTTATCTATCAAAAACGGGAGTGATACTATAAAGTGTTGTCGCCTCTTTATCTATACTAAAAACGGGAGGGATACTATAAGCGGGTGTCTCCTCTTTATCTATACTAGAAACGGGAGGGATACTATAATCGGTGGTCTCCTCTTCATCTATACTAAACAGTGGGAGGGATACTGTAAGCGGTGGCCTCCTCTTTATCTGTACTAAAAACGGGAGGGATACTATAAGCGGGTGTCTCCTCTTTATCTATACTAGAAACGGGAGGGATACAGTCAGCGCTGGTCTGCTCTTCATCTATACTAAACAGTGGGAGGGATACTGTAAGCGGTGGCCTCTTTTTATCCGTACCAAAAATGGGAGGGATACTATAAGCGGGTGTCTCCTCTTTATCTATACAAGAAACGGCAGGGATACTATAAGCGGTGGCCTCCTCTTTATATTTACTAAAAACGGGAGGGATACTATAAGCGGATGTCTCCTCTTTATCTATACTAAAAACGGGAGGGATACTATAAGCGGTTGTCGCCTCTTTATCCATACTAAAAACGGGAGGGATACTATAAGCGGTTGTCCCCTCGTTATCTATACTGAAAACGGGAAGGATACTATTAGCGGTGGTATCCTTCTAATCTATACTAGAAACGGGAGGGATACTATAAGCGGGTGTCTCCTCTTTATCAACACTAGAAACGGGAGGGATACTGTAATATGTGGTATCCTCTTTATCTATACTAAACAGTAGGAGGGATACTATAAGCGGGTGTCTCCTCTTTATCTATACAAAAAACGGGAGGGATACTATAAGTTGTTGTCGCCTCTTCACCAATACTAAAAACGGGAGGGATAAATTATGCGGGTGTCTCCTCTTTATCAACAATAGAAACGGGAGGGATACTATAAGTCTCCTCTTTATCTATAATAAAACGGAAGGGATACTATAAGCGGTTGTCGCCTCTTTATCTACACTAAAAACGGGAGGGATACTATAATCGGTAGTCACCTCTTCATCTATACTAAACAGTGGGAGGGATACTATAAGCGGTGGCCTCCTCTTTATCTATACTAGAAACGGGAGGGATACTATAAGCGGTTGTCGCCTTTTTATCCATACTAAAAACGGGAGGGATACTACAAGCGGTTGTCCCCTCGTTATCTATACTAAAAACGGGGAGGATACTATCAGCGGTGGTCTCCTTCTAATCTATACTAGAAACGGGAGGGATACTATATGCGGGTGTCTCCTCTTTATCAACACTAGAAACGGGAGGGATACTGTAATATGTGGTATCCTCTTTATCTATACTAAACAGTAGGAGGGATACTATAAGCGGTGGCCTCCTCTTTATCTATACTAAAAACGGGAGGGATACTATAAGTTGTTGTCGCCTCTTTATCTATAGTAAAAACGGGAGGGATACTATAAGCGGTGGCCTCCACTTTATCTATACTAAAAACGGGAGGGATATAATAAGCGGGTGGTTCTTCTTTATCTATACTAGAAACGGAAGGGATACTATCATCAGTGGTCTCCTCTTTTCTATACTAAAAACGGGAGGGATACTATAAGAGGGTGTCTCCTCTTTATCTATACTAAAAACGGGAGGGATACTATAAGCGGTTGTCGCCTCTTAATCTATACTAAAAACGGGAGGGATACTATAAGCGGTGGTCTTCTCCTAATCTATACTAGAAACGGGAGGGATACTATAAGCGGATGTCTCCTCTTAATCTTAACTAAAAACGGGAGGGATACTATAAGCGGGTGTCTCCTCTTTATCTACACTAGAAACGGGAGGGATACTATAAGCGGGTGTCTCCTCTAAATCTATACTAAAAACGGGAGGGATACTATAAGCGGTTGTCGCCTCTTTATCTATACAAAACACGGGAGGGATACTATAAGCGGGTGTCTCCTCTTTATCTATACTAGAAACGGGAGAGATACTATAAGCTGTGGTCTCCACTTTATCTATACTAAACAGTGGGAAAGATACTATAAGCGGTGGCCTCCTCTTTATCTATACTAAAAACGGGATGGGATACTATAAGCGGTGGTCTCCTCCTAATCTATACTGGAATCGGGAGGGATACTATAAGCGGGTGTCTCCTCTAAATCTATACTAAAAACGGGAAGGATACTATAAGAGGTTGTCGCCTCTTCATCTATACTAAAAACAGGAGGGATACTATCAACGGGTGTCTCCTCTTTATCTATACTAAATACGGGAGGGATACTAAAAGCGGGTGTCTCCTCTTAACCAATAATAAAAACGGGAGGGATACTATAAGTGGTTGTCGCCTCTTTGTCTACACTAGAAACGGGAGGGATACTATAAGCGGTGGCTTCTCTTAAGCAATATTAAAAACGGGAGGGAACTATAAGCGGGTGTGTCCTCTTTATCTACACTAAAAACGGGAGGGATACTATAAGCTGTTGTCGCCTCTTTATCTATACTAAACTCGGGAAGGGATACTATAGGCGGTGGTCTCCTCCTAATCTATACTAGAAACGGGAGGGATACTATAAGCGGGTGTCTCCTCTTTATCTATAATAGAAACGGGGAGTATACTATAAGCGGTTGTCTCCTCTTTATCTCTAATAAAAACGGGAGGGATACTATAAGCGGTGGCCTCCTCTTTATCTGTACTAAAAACGGGAGGGATACTATAAGCGGTTGTAACCTCTTTATCACTACTAAAAACGGGAAGGATACTATCAGCGGGTGTCTCCTCTTTATCTAGACGAGAAACGGGAGGGATACTATCAGCGGTGGTCTCCTCTTCATCTATACTAAACAGTGGGTGGGATACTGTAAGCGGTGGCCTCCTTTTAATCTGTACTAAAAATTGGAGGGATACTATAAGCGGGTGTCTCCTCTTTATCTATACTAGAAACGGAAGGGATACTATAAGTTGTTGTCGCCTCTTTATATTTACTAAAAACGGGATGGATACTATAAGTTGTTGTCGCCTCTTTATCTATACTAAACAGTGGGAAGGATACTATAAGCGGTGGCATCCTCTTTATCTATACTAAAAACGGGAAGGAATACTATAAGCGGTTGTCTCTTCTTTATCTATACTAAAAACGGGAGGGATACTATAAGCGGTTGTCGCCTCTTAATCTATACTAAAAACGGGAGGGATACTATAAGCGGTGGTCTCCTCCTAATCTATACTAGAAACGGGAGGGATACTATAAGCGGATGTCTCCTCTTAATCTAAACTAAAAACGGGAGGGATACTATAAGCGGGTGTCTCCTCTTTATCTACACTAGAAACGGGAGGGATACTATAAGCGGGTGTCTCCTCTAAATCTATACTAAAAACGGGAGGGATACTATAAGCGGTTGTCGCCTGTTTATCTATACTAAACACGGGAGGGATACTATAAGCGGGTGTCTCCTCTTAATCTATACGAAAAACGGGAAGGATACTATGAGCGGGTGTCTCCTCTTTATCTGTACTAAAAATGGAAGGGATACTATGAGCGGGTGTGTCCTCTTTATCTATACTAGAAGGTGAAGGGATACTATAATCTGTGGTCTCCTCTTTATCTATACTAAACAGTGGGAGGGATACTATAAGCGTGGCCTCCTCTTTATCTATCAAAAACGGGAGTGATACTATAAAGTGTTGTCGCCTCTTTATCTATACTAAAAACGGGAGGGATACTATAAGCGGGTGTCTCCTCTTTATCTATACTAGAAACGGGAGGGATACTATAATCGGTGGTCTCCTCTTCATCTATACTAAACAGTGGGAGGGATACTGTAAGCGGTGGCCTCCTCTTTATCTGTACTTAAAACGGGAGGGATACTATAAGCGGGTGTCTCCTCTTTATCTATACTAGAAACGGGAGGGATACAGTCAGCGCTGGTCTGCTCTTCATCTATACTAAACAGTGGGAGGGATACTGTAAGCGGTGGCCTCCTCTTTATCTGTACTTAAAACGGGAGGGATACTATAAGCGGGTGTCTCCTCTTTATCTATACAAGAAACGGCAGGGATACTATAAGCGGTGGCCTCCTCTTTATATTTACTAAAAACGGGAGGGATACAATAAGCGGATGTCTCCTCTTTATCTATACTAAAAACGGGAGGGATACTATAAGCGGTTGTCGCCTCTTTATCCATACTAAAAACGGGAGGGATACTATAAGCGGTTGTCCCCTCGTTATCTATACTGAAAACGGGAAGGATACTATTAGCGGTGGTATCCTTCTAATCTATACTAGAAACGGGAGGGATACTATAAGCGGGTGTCTCCTCTTTATCAACACTAGAAACGGGAGGGATACTGTAATATGTGGTATCCTCTTTATCTATACTAAACAGTAGGAGGGATACTATAAGCGGGTGTCTCCTCTTTATCTATACAAAAAACGGGAGGGATACTATAAGTTGTTGTCGCCTCTTCACCAATACTAAAAACGGGAGGGATAAATTATGCGGGTGTCTCCTCTTTATCAACAATAGAAACGGGAGGGATACTATAAGTCTCCTCTTTATCTATAATAAAACGGAAGGGATACTATAAGCGGTTGTCGCCTCTTTATCTACACTAAAAACGGGAGGGATACTATAATCGGTAGTCACCTCTTCATCTATACTAAACAGTGGGAGGGATACTATAAGCGGTGGCCTCCTCTTTATCTATACTAGAAACGGGAGGGATACTATAAGCGGTTGTCGCCTTTTTATCCATACTAAAAACGGGAGGGATACTACAAGCGGTTGTCCCCTAGTTATCTATACTAAAAACGGGGAGGATACTATCAGCGGTGGTCTCCTTCTAATCTATACTAGAAACGGGAGGGATACTATATGCGGGTGTCTCCTCTTTATCAACACTAGAAACGGGAGGGATACTGTAATATGTGGTATCCTCTTTATCTATACTAAACAGTAGGAGGGATACTATAAGCGGTGGCCTCCTCTTTATCTATACTAAAAACGGGAGGGATACTATAAGTTGTTGTCGCCTCTTTATCTATAGTAAAAACGGGAGGGATACTATAAGCGGTGGCCTCCACTTTATCTATACTAAAAACGGGAGGGATATAATAAGCGGGTGGTTCTTCTTTATCTATACTAGAAACGGAAGGGATACTATCATCAGTGGTCTCCTCTTTATCTATACTAAAAACGGGAGGGATACTATAAGAGGGTGTCTCCTCTTTATCTATACTAGAAACGGGTCGGATACTATAAGCGGTGGTCTCCTCCTTATCTATACTAGAAACGGGAGGGATACTATAAGCGGGTGTCTCCTCTAAATCAATCCTAAAATCGGGAGGGATACTATAAGCGGTGGTCTCCTCCTAATCTATACTAGAAACGGGAGGGATACTATAAGCGGGTGTCTCCTCTAAATCTATACTAAAAACGGGAGGGATACTATAAGCGGGTGTCTCCTCTTTATCTATACTAAAAACGGGAGGGATACTATAAGCGGGTGTCTCCTCTTCACCAATACTAAAAACGAGAGGGATAAATTATGCGGGTGTCTCCTCTTTATCAACAATAGAAACGGGAGGGATACTATAAGTCTCCTCTTTATCTATAATAAAACGGGAGGGATACTATAAGCGGTTGTCGCCTCTTTATCTACACTAAAAACGGGAGGGATACTATAAGCGGATGTTTCCTCTTTATCTATACTAGAAACGGGAGGGATACTATAAGCGGGTGTCTCCTTTTTATCTATACTAGAAATTGGAGGGATACTATAATCGGTGGTCTCCTCTTTATCTATACTAAACAGTGGGAGGGATACTATAAGCGGTGGCCTCCTCTTTATCTGTACTAAAAAAGGGAGGGATACTATAAGCGGATGTCTCCTCTTTATCTATACTAGAAACGGAAAGGATACTATAAGCGATGGCCTCCTCTTTATCTATACTAAAAACGGGAAGGAATTTATAAGCAGTTGTCGCCTCTTTATACTAAAAACGGGAGGGACACTACAGGCGGTGGTCTCGTCTTTATCTATACTAAACAATGGGACCGATTCTATAAGCGGGTGTCTCCTCTTTATCTAGACTAAAAACGGGAAGGATACTATAAGCGGTTGTCGCCTCTTTATCTATACTAAAAACGGGAGGGATACTATAAGCGGTGTTGTCCTCCTAATCTATACTAGAAACGGGAAGGAGACTATAAGCGGGTGTCTCCTCTTACTCTATACTAAAAACGGGAGGGATACTATAATCGGTGGTCTCCTCTTCATCTATACTAAAAACGGAAGGGATACTATAAGCGGTTGTCGCCTCTTTATCTTTACTAAAAACGGGAGGGATACTATAAGCGGTGGTCTCCTCTTTATCTATACTAAAAACGGGAGGGATACTATAAGCGGGTGTCTCCTCTTAATCTATACGAAAAACGGGAGGGATACTATAAGCGGGTGTCTCCTCTTTATCTATACTAGAAACGGGAGGGATACTATAATCGGGTGTCTTCTCTTTATCTATACTAAAAACTGGAGGGATACTATAATCGGTGGTCTCCTATTCATCTATACTAAACAGTGGGAGGGATACTATAAGCGGTGGCCTCTTCTTTATCTATACTAAAAACGACAGGGATACTATAAGCTTGTGTCTCCTCTATATCTGTACTAAAAACGGGTGAGATACTATAAGCGGGTGTCTCCTCTTTATCTATACTAGAAACGGGAGGGATACTATAAGCGGGTGTCTCCTCTTTATCTATACTAGAAACGGGAAGGATACTATAAGCGGTGCCCTCCTCTTTATCTATACTAAACAGTGAGAAGGATACTATAAGCGGTGGCCTCCTCTTTATCTGTACTAAAAACGGGAGGGATACTATAAGCGGGTGTCTCCTCTTTATCTATACTAGAAACGGGAAGGATACTATAAGCGGTGGTGTCCTCCTAATCTATACTATAGTTGTCGCCTCTTTATACTAAAAACGGGAGGGACACTACAGGCGGTGGTCTCGTCTTTATCTATACTAAACAGTTGGACCGATACTATAAGCGGGTGTCTCCTCTTTATCTATACTAAAAACGGGAGGGATACTATAAGCGGTTGTCGCCTCTTTATCTATACTAAAAACGGGAGGGATACTATAAGCGGTGGTGTCCTCCTAATCTATACTAGAAACGGGAAGGATACTATGAGTAGGTGTCTCCTCTTTATCTATACTAGAAACGGGAGGGATACTATAAGCGGGTGTCTCCTCTTAATCTATACGAAAAACGGGAGGGATACTATAAGCGGGTGTCTCCTCTTTATCTATACTAGAAACGGGAGGGATACTATAAGCGGTGGTGTCCTCTTTATCTATACTAAAAACGGGAGGGATACTATAAGCGGGTGTCTTCTCTTTATCCATAATAGAAACGGGAGGGATATAATAAGCGGTTGTCTTCTCTTTATCTATACTAAAAACGGGAGGGATACTATAATCGGTGGTCTCCTATTCATCTATACTTAACAGTGGGAGGGATACTATAAGCGGTTGCCTCTTGTTTATCTATACTAAAAACGTCAGGGATACTATAAGCGGGTGTCTCCTCTTAATCTGTACTAAAAACGGGAGGGATACTATAAGCGGGTGTCTCCTCTGTATCTATACTAGAAACGGGAAGGATACTATAAGCGGGTGTCTCCTCTTTATCTATACTAGAAACGGGAGGGATACTATAATCGGTGGTCTCCTCTTCATCTATACTAAACAGTGGGAGGGATACTATAAGCGGTTGTCGCCTCTTTATCTATACTAAAAACGGCAGGGATACTATAAGCGGGTGTCTCCTCTTAACTAATACTAAAAACGGGAGGGGTACTATAAGCGGGTGTCTCCTCTTTATTTATAATAGAAACGGGAGGGATACTATAAGCGGTTGTCTCCTCTTTATCTATACTAAAAACGGGAGGGATACTATAAGCGGTTGTCGCCACTTTATCTATACTAAAAACGGGAGGCATACTATAAGTTGGTGTCTCCTCTTTATCTATACTAGAAACGGGAGGGATACTATAAGCGGTGGTCTCCTCTTCATCTATACTAAACAGTGGGAGGGATACTGTAAGCGGTGGCCTCCTTTTTATCTGTACTATAAATGGGAGGGATACTATAAGCGGGTGTCTCCTCTTTATCTATAGTAGAAACGGAAGGGATACTATAAGCGGTGGCCTCCTCTTTATGTTTACTAAAAACGGGAGAGATACTATAATCAGTGGTCTCCTCTTCCTCTATACTAAACAGTGGGAGGGATACTGTAAGCGGTTGCCTCCTCTTTATCTGTACTGAAAACGGGAGGGATACTATGAGCAGTTGTCGCCTCTTTGTCTATACTAAACACGGGAGGGATACAATAAGCGGGTGTCTCCTCTGAATCTATACTAGAAACGGGAGGGATACTATCAGCGGTGGTCTCCTCTTTATATTTACTAAAAACGGGAGGGATACTATAAGTTGTCGTCTCTGTATCTATACGTAAAACGGGAGGGATACTATCAGCGGTGGCCTCTTCTTTATCTATGCTAAAAACGGGAGGGATACTATAAGCTGTTGTCTCCTCTTTATCTATACTTAGAACGGGAGGGATACTATAACGGTGGTCTCCTCCTAATCTATACTAGAAACGGGAGGGATACTATAAGCGGATGTCTCCTCTTAATCTAAACTAAAAACGGGAGGGATACTATAAGCGGGTGTCTCCTCTTTATCTACACTAGAAACGGGAGGGATACTATAAGCGGTGGCCTCCTTTATCTGTACTACAAACGGGAGGGATACTATAAGCGGGTGTCTCCTCTTTATCTATACTAGAAACGGGAGGGATACTATAATCGGTGGTCTCCTCTTCATCTATACTAAACAGTGGGAGGGATACTGTTAGCGGTTGCCTCCTCTTTATCTGTACTAAAAACGGGAAAGATACTATAAGCGGTTGTCGCCTCTTTATCTATACTAATCACGGGAGGGATCCTATAAGCGGGTGTCTCCTCTGTATCTATACTAGAAACGGGAGGGATACTATCAGCGGTGGTCTCCTCTTTATATTTACTAAAAACGGGAGGGATACTATAAGTTGTCGCCTCTTTATCTATACTAAAAACGGGAGGGATACTATAAGCGTTTGTCTCCTCTTAACCAATACTAAAAACGGGATGGAATACTATAAGCCGGTGTCTCCTCTTTATCTTTAATAGAAACGGGAGGCATACTATAAGCGGTTGTCTCCTCTTTATCTATATTACAAACGGGAAGGATACTATAATCGGTGGCCTCCTCTTTATCTGTACTAAAAACGGGAGGGATACTATAAGCGGATGTCTCCTCTTTATCTATACTAGAAACGGGAAGGATACTTTAAGCGGGGGTCTCCTCTTTATCTATACTAGAAACGGGAGGGATACTATAATCGGTGGTCTCCTCTTCATCTATACTAAAAACGGGAAAGATACTATAAGCGGTTGTCGCTTCTTTATCTATACTAAAAACGGGAGGGATACTATAAGCGGTTGTCTCCTCTTAATCTATACGAAAAACGGGAGGGATACTATACGCGGGTGTCTCCTCTTTATCTATACTAGAAACAAAAGGGATACTATAAGCGGTGGCCTCCTCTTTATATTTACTAACAACGGGAGGGATACTATCAGTTGTTGTCGCCTCTTTATCTATACTAAAAACGGGAGGGACACTATCAGCGGGTGTCTCCTCTTTATCTATACTAAAAAGGGGAGGGATACTATAAGCGGGTGTCTCCTCTTTACCAATATTAAAAACGGTAGAGATACTATAAGCGGGTGTCTCCTCTTTATCTATAATAGAAACGGGAGGGATACAATATGCGGTTGTCTTCTCTTTATCTATACTTAAAACGGGAGGGATACTATAAGCGGTTGTCCCCTCGTTATCTATACTGAAAACGGGAAGGATACTATCAGCGATGGTCTCCTTCTAATCTATACTAGATCTGTGGTCTCCTCTTTATCTATACTAAACAGTGGGAGGGATACTATAAGCGGTGGCCTCCTCTTTATATTTACTAAAAACGGGAGGGATACTATAAGTTGTTGTCGCCTCTTTATCTATACTAAAAACGGGAGGGATACTATAAGCGGGTCTCTCCTCTTTATCTATACTAGAAACGGGAGGGATACTATAATCTGTGGTCTCGCCTTTATCTTTACTAAACAGGTGGAGGGATACTATAAGCGGTGTCCTCCTCTTTATCTATACTAGAAACGGGCGGGATACTATAAGCGGGTGTCTCCTCTAAATCTATACTAAAAACGGGAGGGATACTATAAGCGGGTGTCTCCTCTTTATCTATACTAAAAACGGAAGGGATACTATAAGCGGTGGTCTCCTCTTCACCAATACTAAAAACGGGAGGGATACAATATGCGGGTGTCTCCTCTTTATCTATAATAGAAACGGGAGGGATACTATAAGTAGTTGTCTCCTCTTTATATATAATAAAACGGGAGGGATACTATAAGCGGTTGTCGCCTCTTTATCTATACTAAAAACGGAAGGGATACTATGAGCGGTGATCTTCTCCTAATCTATACTAGAAACGGGAGCGATACTATATGCGGGTGTCTCCTCTTAATCTATACTAAAAACGGGTTGGATACTATAAGCGGGTGACTCCTCTTTATCTACACTAGAAACGGGAGGGATACTATAAGGTGTGGCCTTCTCTTTATCTGTACTAAAAACGGGAGGGATACTATAAGCGGATGTCTCCTTTTTATCTATACTAAAAACGGGAGGGATACTATAAGCGGGTGTCTCCTCTTTATCTATACTAAAAACGGAAGGGATACTATAATCGGTGGTCTCCTCTTCATCTATACTTAACAGTAGGACGGATACTTTATCTATACTAAAAACGGGAGAGATAGTATAAGCGGTTGTCGCCTTGTAATCTATACTAAAAACGGGAGGGATACTATAAGCGGTGGTCTCCTCCTAATCTATACTAAAAACGGGAGGGATACTATAAGCGGTTGTCGCCTCGTTATCTATACTGAAAACGGGAAGGATACTATAAGCGGTGGTCTCCTTCTAATCTATACTAGAAACGGGAGGGATACTATAAGCGGGTGTCTCCTCTTTATCTACACTAGAAACGGGAGGGATACTATAATCTGTGGTCTTGTCTTTATCTTTACTAAACAGTGGGAGGGATACTATAAGCGGTGGCCTCCTCTTTACACTTACTAAAAACGGGAGGGATAGTATAAGCGGTTGTGGCCTCTTTATCTATAGAAAAACGGGAGGGATACTATAAGCGGTGGCCTCCTTTATCTATACTAAAAACGGGAGGGATACTATAAGCGGGTTTTTCCTCTTTATCTATACTAGAAACAGGAGGGATGCTATAATCGGTGGTCTCCTCTTTATCTATACTAAAGACGGGAGGGATACTATAAGCGGGTGTCTCCTCTTTATCTATACTAGAAACGGGAAGGATACTATAAGCGGTGGTCTCCTCCTAATCTATACTAGAAATGGGAGGGATACTACAAGCGGGTGTCTCCTCTAAATCTATACTAAAATCGGGAGGGATACTATAAGCGGTGGTCTCCTCCTAATCTATACTAGAAACGGGAGGGATACTATAAGCGGGTGTCTCCTCTAAATCTATACTAAAAACGGGAGGGATAATATAAGCGGGTGTCACCTCTTTATCTATACTAAAAACGGGATGGAAAATTATAAGCGGGTGTCTCCTCTTTATCTATAATAGAAACGGGAATGATACTATAAGTAGTTGTCTCCTCTTTATCTATAATAAAACGGGAGGGATACTATAAGCGGTTGTCGCCTCTTTATCTATACTAAAAACGGGAGGGATACTATGAGCGGTGGTCTTCTCCTAATCTATACTAGAAACGGGAGGGATACTATAAGCGGGTGTCTCCTCTTAATCTATACTAAAAACGGGAGGGATACTATAAGCGGGTGTCTCCACTTTATCTACACTAGCAACGGAAGGGATACTATAAGCGGTGGCCTTCTCTTTATCTGTACTAAAAACGGGAGGGATACTATACGCAGATGTCTCCTCTTTATCTATACTAGAAACAGGAGGGATACTATAAACGGGTTTCTCCTCATTATCTATACTTGAAACGGAAGGGATACTATAATCGGTGGTCTCCTCTTCATCTATACTTTACAGTGGGACGGATACTTTATCTATACTAAAAACGGGAGGGATACTATAAGCGGTTGTCGCCTTTTTATCTATACTACAAACGGGAGGGATACTATAAGCGGTGGTCTCCTCCTAATCTATACTAGAAACGGGAGGGATACTATAAGCGGGTGTCTCCTCTACATCTATACTAAAAACGGGAGGGATACTATAAGCGGTTGTCGCCTCTTTATCTCTACTAGAAACGGGAGGGATACTATAAGCGGGTGTCTCCTCTTTATCTACACTCGGAACGGGAGGGATACTATAATCGGTGGTCTCCTCTTCATCTATACTTAACAGTGGGAGGGATACTATAAGCGGTGGCCTCCTCTTTATCTGTACTAAAAACAGGAGGGATACTATAAGCGGTGGTCTCCTCCTAATCTATACTAGAAACGGGAGGGATACTATAAGCGGATGTCTCCTTTTAATCTAAACTAAAAACGGGAGGGATACTATAAGCGGGTGTCTCCTCTTTATCTACACTAGAAACGGGAGGGATACTATAAGCGGGTGTCTCCTCTACATCTATACTAAAAACGGGAGGGATACTATAAGCGGTTGTCGCCTCTTTATCTATACTAAACACGGGAGGGATACTATAAGCGGGTGTCTCCTCTTAATCTATACGAAAAACGGAAAGGATACTATGAGCGGGTGTCTCCTCTTTATCTGTACTAAAAATGGAAGGGATACTATGAGCGGGTGTGTCCTCTTTATCTGTACTAGAAACGGGAGGGATACTATAAGCGGGTGTCTCCTCTTTATCTATACTAGAAGCTTAAGGGATACTATAATCTGTGGTCTCCTCTTTATCTATACTAAACAGTGGGAGGGATACTATAAGCGTGGCCTCCTCTTTATCTATACTAAAAACGGGAGTGATACTATAAGCGGTTGTGTCCTCTTTATCTATACTAAAAACGGGAGGGATACTATAAGCGGGTGTCTCCTCTTTATCTATACTAGAAACGGGAGGGATACTATAATCGGTGGTCTCCTGTTCATCTATACTAAACAGTGGGAGGGATACTGTAAGCGGTGGCCTCCTATTTATCTGTACTAAAAATGGGAGGGATACTATAAGCGGGTGTCTCCTCTTTATCTATACTAGAAACGGGAGGGATACAATCAGCGGTGGTCTGCTCTTCATCTATACTAAACAGTGGGAGGGATACTGTAAGCGGTGGCCTCCTTTTTATCTGTACCAAAAATGGGAGGGATACTATAAGCGGGTGTCTCCTCTTTATCTATACTAGAAACGGAAGGGATATATATATATAAGCGGTGGCCTCCTCTTTATATTTACTAAAAACGGGAGGGATACTATAAGCGGATGTCTCCTCTTTATCTATACTAAAAACGGGAAGGATACTATAAGCGGTTGTCCCCTCGTTATCTATACTGAAAACGGGAAGGATACAGCGGTGGTCTCCTTCTAATCTATATTAGAAACGGGAGGGATACTATAAGCGGGTGTCTCCTCTTTATCAACACTAGAAACGGGAGGGATACTGTAATATGTGGTCTCCTCTTTATCTATACTAAACAGTAGGAGGGATACTATAAGCGGTGGCATCCTCTTTATATTTACTAAAAACGGGAGGGATACTATAAGTTGTTGTCGCCTCTTTATCTATAGTAAAAACGGGAGGGATACTATAAGCGGTGGCCTCCACTTTATCTATACTAAAAACGGGAGGGATACTATAAGCGGGTGTTTCTTCTTTATCTATACTAGAAACGGGAGGGATACTATCATCGGTGGTCTCCTCTTTATCTATACAAAAAACGGGAGGGATACTATAAGAGGGTGTCTCCTCTTTATCTATACTAGAAACGGGCGGGATACTATAAGCGGTGGTCTCCTCATAATCTATACTAGAAACGGGAGGGATACTATAAGCGGGTGTCTCCTCTAAATCTAAACTAAAAACGGGAGGGATACTATAAGCGGATGTCTCCTCTTTATCTATACTAAAAACGGAAGGGATACTATAAGCGGGTGTCTCCTCTTCACCAATACTAAAAACGGGAGGGATACAATATGCGGGTGTCTCCTCTTTATCAACCATAGAAACGGAAGGGATACTATAAGTCTCCTCTTTATCTATATTAAAACGGGAGGGATACTATAAGCGGTTGTCGCCTCTTTATCTATACTAAAAACGGGAGGGATACTATAAGCGGATGTCTCCTCTTTATCTATACTAGAAACGGGAGGGATACTATAAGCGGGTGTCTCCTCTTTATCTATACTAGAAACGGGAGGGATACTATAATCGGTAGTCACCTCTTCATCTATACTAAACAGTGGGAGGGATACTATAAGCGGTGGCCTCCTCTTTATCTATACTAAGAACGGGAGGGATACTATAAGCGGTTGTCGCCTTTTTATCTATACTAAAAACGGGAAGGATACTATAAGCGGTTGTCTCCTCTTTATCTATACTAGAAACGGGAGGAATACTATGAGCGGGTGTCTCCTCTAAATCTGTACTAAAAACGGGAGGGATACTATAAGCGGGTGTCTCCTCTTAGTCTATACTAGAAACGGGAGGGATACTATCATCGGTGGTCTCCTCTTTATCTATACAAAAAACGGGAGGGATACTATAAGAGGGTGTCTCCTCTTTATCTATACTAGAAACGGGCGGGATACTATAAGCGGTGGTCTCCTCATAATCTATACTAGAAACGGGAGGGATACTATAAGCGGGTGTCTCCTCTAAATCTATACTAAAAACGGGAGGGATACTATAAGCGGGTGTCTCCTCTTAATCTGTACTAAAAACGGAAGGGATACTATAAGCGGTGGTCTCCTCTTCACCAATACTAAAAACGGGAGGGATACAATATGCGGGTGTCTCCTCTTTATCAACAATAGAAACGGGAGGGATACTATAAGTCTCCTCTTTATCTATAATAAAACGGGAGGGATACTATAAGCGGTTGTCGCCTCTTTATCTATACTAAAAACGGGAGGGATACTATAAGCGGGTGTCTCCTCTTAATCTATACGAACAACGGGAGGGATACTATGAGCGGGTGTCTCCTCTAAATCTGTACTAAAAACGGGAGGGATACTATAATCGGTGGTCTCCTTTTCATCTATACTAAACAGTGAGAGGGATACTATAAGCGGGGGCCTTCTCTTTATCTGTACTAAAAACGGGAGGGGTACTATAAGCGGTTGTAACCTCTTTATCTATACTAAAAACGGGAGGGATACTATAAGCGGGTGTCTCCTCTTTATCTATACTAGAAACAGGAGGGATACTATAAGCGGTTGTCTCCTCTTCATCTATACTACACAGTGGGAGGGATACTGTAAGCGGTGGCCTCCTTTTTATCTGTACTAAAAACGGGAGGGATACTAGAAGCGGGTGTCTCCTCTAAATCTATACTAAAAACGGGAGGGATACTATAAGCGGTTGTAACCTCTTAATCTATACGAAAAACGGGAAGGATACTAGTAGCGGGTGTCTCCTCTTTATCTGTACTAAAAATTGAAGGGATACTATAAGCGGGTGTGTCATCTTTATCTGTACTAGAAACGGGAGGGATACTATAAGCGGGTGTCTCTTCTTTATCTATACTAGAAGGTGGAAGGATACTATGATCTGTGGTCTCCTCTTTATCTATACTAAACAGTGGGAGGGATACTATAAGCGTGGCCTCCTCTTTATCTATACTTAAAACGGGAGGGATACTATAAGCGGTTGTCGCCTCTTTATCTATACTAAAAACGGGAGGGGTACTATAAGCGGGTGTCTCCTCTTTATCTATACTAGAAACGGGAAGGATACTATAATCGGTGGTGTCCTCTTTATCTATACTAGAAACGGAAGGGATACAATAATCGGTGGTCTCCTCTTTATCTATACTTAACAGTGGGAGGGATACTATAAGCGGTGGCCTCCTCTTTATCTGTACTAAAAACGGGAGGGATACTATAAGCGGTTGTAACCTCTTTATCTATACTAAAAACGGGAGGGGTACTATAAGCGGGTGTCTCCTCTTTATCTATACTAGAAACGGGAGGGATACTATCAGCGGTGGTCTCCTCTTCATCTATACTAAACAGTGGGAGGGATACTGTAAGCGGTGGCCTCCTTTTTATCTGTACTAAAAATTGGAGGGATACTATAAGCGGGTGTCTCCTCTTTATCTATACTAGAAACGGAAGGGATACTATAAGCGGTGGCCTCGTCTTTATATTTACTAAAAACGGGAGGGGTACTATAAGTTGTTGTCGCCTCTTTATCTATACTAAAAACGGGAGGGATACTATTAGCGGGTGTCTCCTCTTTATCTATACTAAAGACGGGAGGGATACTATAAGCGGTTGTCGCCTCTTTATCTATACTAAAAACGGGAGGGATACTATAAGCGGGTGTCTCCTCTTTATCTACATTAGAGACGGAAGGGATACTATTATCGGTGGTCTCCTCTTAATCTATACTAAACAATGGGAGGGATACTGTAAGCGGTGGCCTCCTCTTTATGTGTACTAAAAACGGGAGGGATACTATAAGCGGTTGTAACCTCTTTATCTATACTAAAAACGGGAGGGATACTATAAGCGGGTGTCTCCTCTTTATCCATACTAGAAACGGGAGAGATACTATCAGCGGTTGTCTCCTCTTCATCTATACCAAACAGTGGGAGAGATACTGTAAGCGGTGGCCTCCTTTATATCTGTACTAAAAATGGGAGGGATACTATAAGCGGGTGTCTCCTCTTTATCTATACTAGAAACGGAAGGGATACTATAAGCGTTGGCCTCCTCTTTATATTTACTAACAATGGGAGGGATACTGTAATTGTTGTCGCCTCTTTATCTATACTAAAAACGGGAGGGATACTATAAGCGGTGGTCTTCTCTTCATCTATACTAAAAACAGGAGGGATACTATAAGCGGTTGTCTCCTCTTTATCTATACTAAAAACGGGAGGGATACTATAAGCGGTGGTCTTCTCTTCATCTATACTAAAAACAGGAGGGATACTATAAGCGGTTGTCTCCTCTTTATCTATACTAAAAACGGGAGGGATACTATATGCGGATGTCTCCTCTTAATCTAAACTACAAACGGGAGGGATACTATAAGCGGGTGTCTCCTCTTTATCTATACTAGAAACGGGAGGGATACTATCAGCGGTAGTCTCCTCTTCATCTGTACTAAACAGTGGGAGGGATACTGTAAGCGGTGGCCTCCTTTTTATCTGTACTAAAAATGGGAGGGATACTATCAGCGGGTGTCTCCTCTTTATCTATACTAGAAACGGAAGGGATACTTTTAGCGGTGGCCTCCTCTTTATATTTACTAACAATTGGAGGGATAATATAAGTTGTTGTCGCCTCTTTATCTATACTAAAAACGGGAGGGATACTATCAGCGGGTGTCTCCTCTTTATCTGTACTAGAAACGGGACGGATACTGTAAGCGGGTGTCTCTTCTTTATCTGTACTAAAAACGGGAGGGATACTATAAGCGGTTGTAACCTCTTTATCTATACTAAAAACGGGAGGGGTACTATAAGCGGGTGTCTCCTCTTTATCTATACTAGAAACGGGAAGGATACTATAATCGGTGGTGTCCTCTTTATCTATACTTAACAGTGGGAGGGATACTATAAGCGGTGGCCTCCTCTTTATCTGTACTAAAAACGGGAGGGATACTATAAGCGGTTGTTACCTCTTTATCTATACTAAAAACGGGAGGGGTACTATAAGCGGGTGTCTCCTCTTCATCTATACTAAACAGTGGGAGGGATACTGTAAGCGGTGGCCTCCTTTTTATCTGTACTAAAAATTGGAGGGATACTATAAGCGGGTGTCTCCTCTTTATCTATACTAGAAACGGAAGGGATACTATAAGCGGTGGCCTCGTCTGTATATTTACTAAAAACGGGAGGGGTACTATAAGTTGTTGTCGCCTCTTTATCTATACTAAAAACGGGAGGGATACTATTAGCGGGTGTCTCCTCTTTATCTATACTAAAGACGGGAGGGATACTATAAGCGGTTGTCGCCTCTTTATCTATACTAAAAACGGGAGGGATACTATAAGCGGGTGTCTCCTCTTTATCTACATTAGAGACGGGAGGGATACTATTATCGGTGGTCTCCTCTTCATCTATACTAAACAATGGGAGGGATACTGTAAGCGGTGGCCTCCTCTTTATGTGTACTAAAAACGGGAGGGATACTATAAGCGGTTGTAACCTCTTTATCTATACTAAAAACGGGAGGGATACTATAAGCGGGTGTCTCCTCTTTATCCATACTAGAAACGGGAGAGATACTATCAGCGGTTGTCTCCTCTTCGTCTATACCAAACAGTGGGAGAGATACTGTAAGCGGTGGCCTCCTTTATATCTGTACTAAAAATGGGAGGGATACTATAAGCGGGTGTCTCCTCTTTATCTATACTAGAAACGGAAGGGATACTATAAGCGTTGGCCTCCTCTTTATATTTACTAACAATGGGAGGGATACTGTAATTGTTGTCGCCTCTTTATCTATACTAAAAACGGGAGGGATACTATAAGCGGTGGTCTTCTCTTAATCTATACTAAAAACAGGAGGGATACTATAAGCGGTTGTCTCCTCTTTATCTATACTAAAAACGGGAGGGATACTATATGCGGATGTCTCCTCTTAATCTAAACTACAAACGGGAGGGATACTATAAGCGGGTGTCTCCTCTTTATCTATACTAGAAACGGGAGGGATACTATCAGCGGTGGTCTCCTCTTCATCTATACTAAACAGTGGGAGGGATACTGTAAGCGGTGGCCTCCTTTTTATCTGTACTAAAAATGGGAGGGATACTATCAGCGGGTGTCTCCTCTTCATCTATACTAGAAACGGAAGGGATACTATAAGCGGTGGCCTCCTCTTTATATTTACTAAAAACGGGAGGGGTACTATAAGTTGTTGTCGCCTCTTTATCTATACTGAAAACGGGAGGGATACTATAAGCGGGTGTCTCCTCTTTATCTATACTAAAAACGGGAGGGATACTATAAGCGGTTGTCGTCTTTTTATCTATACTAAAAACGGGAGGGATACTATAAGCGGTTGTCTCCTCTTTATCTACACTAGAGACGGGAGGGATACTATAATCGGTGGTCTCCTCTTCATCTATACTAAACAGTTCGAGGGATACTGTAAGCGGTGGCCTCCTTTTTATCTGTACTAAAAATTGGAGGGATACTTAACCAATACTACAAACGGGAGAGATACTATAAGCGGGTGTCTCCCCTTAACCAATACTAAAAACGGGTTACTATAAGCGGGTGTCTCCTCTTTATCTATACTAGAAACGGAAGGGATACTATAAGCGGTGGCCTCCTCTTTATATTTACTACAAATTGGAGGGATAATATAAGTTGTTGTCGCCTCTGTATCTATACTAAAAACGGGACGGATACTATAAGCGGTTGTCTCCTCTTTATCTGTACTAAAAACGGGAGGGATACTATAAGCGGTTGTACCCTCTTTATCTATACTAAAAACGGGAGGGGTACTATAAGCGGGTGTCTCCTCTTTATCTATACTAGAAACGGGAAGGATACTATAATCGGTGGTGTCCTCTTTATCTATACTAGAAACGGGAGGGATACAATAATCGGTGGTCTCCTCTTTATCTATACTAAACAGTTGGAGGGATACTAAAAGCGGTGGCCTCCTCTTTATCTGTACTAGAAACGGGAGGGATACTTTACGCGGTTGTAACCTCTTTATCTATACTAAAAACGGGAGGGGTACTATAAGCGGGTGTCTCCTCTTTATCTATACTAGAAACGGGAGGGATACTATCAGCGGTGGTCTCCTCTTCATCTATACTAAACAGTGGGAGGGATACTGTAAGCGGTGGCCTCCTTTTTATCTGTACTAAAAATGGGAGGGATACTATAAGCGGGTGTCTCCTCTTTATCTATACTAGAAACGGAAGGGATACTATAAGCGGTGGCCTCCTCTTTATAATTACTAAAAACGGGAGGGGTACTATAAGTTGTTGTCGCCTCTTTATCTATACTAAAAACGGGAGGGATACTATAAGCGGGTGTCTCCTCTTTATCTATACTAAAAACGGGAGGGATACTATAAGCGGTTGTCGCCTCTTTATCTATACTAAAAACGGGAGGGATACTATAAGCGGGTGTCTCCTCTTTATCTACACTAGAGACGGGAGGGATACTATAATCGGTGGTCTCCTCTTCATCTATACTAAACAATGGGAGGGATACTGTAAGCGGTGGCCTCCTCTTTATCTGTACTAAAAACGGGAGGGATACTATAAGCGGTTGTAACCTCTTTCTCTGTACTAAAAACGGGATGGATACTATAAGCGGGTGTGTCCTCTTTATCTATACTAGAAACGGGAGAGATACTATCAGCGGTTGTCTCCTCTTCATCTATACCAAACAGTGGGAGAGATACTGTAAGCGGTGGCCTCCTTTTTATCTGTACTAAAAATGGGAGGGATACTATAAGCGGGTGTCTCCTCTTCATCTATACTAAAAACAGGAGGGATACTATAAGCGGTTGTCTCCTCTTTATCTACACAAGAAACGGGAGGGATACTATAAGCGGTGGCCTCCTCTTTATCTGTACTAAAACGGGAGGGATACTATAATCGGTGGTCTCCTCTTCATCTATACTAAACAGTGCGAGGGATACTGTAAGCGGTGGCCTCCTCTTTATCTGTACTAAAAATGGGAGGGATACTTAACCAATACTACAAACGGGAGAGATACTATAAGCGGGTGTCTCCTCTTAACCAATACTAAAAACAGGTTACTTTAAGCGGGTGTCTCCTCTTTATCTATACTAGAAACGGAAGGGATACTATAAGCGGTGGCCTCCTCTTTATATTTACTAAAAATTGGAGGGATAATATAAGTTGTTGTCGCCTCTTTATCTATACTAAAAACGGGAGGGATACTTTCAGCGGGTGTCTCCTCTTTATCTGTACTAGAAACGGGACGGATACTATAAGCGGGTGTCTCCTCTTTATCTGTACTAAAAACGGGAGGGATACTATAAGCGGTTGTAACCTCTTTATCTATACTAAAAACGGGAGGGGTACTATAAGCGGGTGTCTCCTCTTTATCTATACTAGAAAGTTGAGGGATACTATCAGCGGTCGTCTCCTCTTAATCTATACTAAACAGTGGGAGGGATACTATAAGCGGTGGCCTCCTTTTTATCTGTACTAAAAATGGGGGGGATACTATAAGCGGGTGTCTCCTCTTTATACTAGAAACGGAAGGGATACTATAAGCGGTGGCCTCCTCTGTATATTTACTAAAAACGGGAGGGATACTATCAGCGGTGGCCTCCTCTTTATCTATACTAAAAACAGGAGGGATACTATAAGCGGTTGTCTCCTCTTTATCTATACTAAAAACGGGAGGGATACTATAAGCGGATGTCTCCTCTTAATCTAAACTAAAAACGGGTGTCTCCTCTTTATCTACACTAGAAACGGGAGAGATACTATAAGCGGTGGCCTCCCCTTTATCTGTGCTACAAACGGGAGGGATACTATAATCGGTGGTCCCCTCTTTATCTATACTAAACAGTGGGAGGGATACTGTAAGCGGTGGCCTCCTCTTTATCTGTACTAAAATGGGAGGGATACTTAACCAATACTAAAAACGGGAGAGATACTATAAGCGGGTGTCTCCACCTAACCAATACTAAAAACGGGTTACTATAAGCGGGTGTCTCCTCTTTATCTATACTAGAAACGGGAGGGATACTATAATCGGGTGTCTCCTCTTTATCTATACTAGAAACGGGAGGCATACTATAATCGGTAGTCTCCTCTTCATCTATACTAAACAGTGGGAGGGATACTATAAGCTGTGGCTTCCTCTTTATCTATACTAAAAACGGGAGGGATACTATCAGCGGGTGTCTCCTCTTTATCTGTACTAGAAACGAGACGGATACTATAAGCGGGTGTCTCCTCTTTATCTATACTAGAAACGGGAGGGATACTGTAATCGGTGGTCTCCTCTTTATCTATACTAGAAACGGGAGGGATACTATAAGCGGTGGTCTCCTCTTCATCTATACTAAACAGTGGGAGGGATACTATAAGCGGTGGCCTCCTCTTTATCTGTACTTAAAACGGGACGGATACTATAAGCGGTTGTAACCTCTTTATCTATACTAAAAACGGGAGGGGTACTATAAACGGGTGTCTCCTCTTTATCTCTACTAGAAACGGGAGGTATACTATCAGCGGTGGTCTCCTCTTCATCTATACTAAACAGTAGGAGGCATACTGTAAGCGGTGGCCTCCTTTTTATCTGTACAAAAATGGGAGGGATACTATAAGCGGGTGTCTCCTCTTTATCTATACTAGAAACGGAAGGGATACTAAAAGCGGTGGCCTCCTCTTTATATTTACTAAAAACGGGAGGGATACTATAAGCGGGTGTCTCCCCTAAATCTATACTAAAAACGGGAGGGATTATATAAGGTGTTGTCGCCTCTTTATCTATACTACAAACGGGAGGGATACTATAAGCGGGTGTCTCCTCTTTATCTATACTTAAAACGGGAGGGATACTATAAGCGGTTGTCTCCTATTTATCTGTACTAAAAACGGGAAGGATACTATAAGCGGGTGTCGCCTCTTTATCTATACTGAAAACGGAGGGATACTATAAGCGGTGGTCTCCTACTAATCTATACTAGAAACAGGAGGGATACTATAAGCGGGTGTCTCCTCTTTATCTACACTAGAAACGGGAGGGATACTATAAGCGGTTGCCTCCTCTTTATCTACTAAAAACGGGAGGCATACAATAAGCGGGTGTCTCATCTTTATCTACACTAGAAACGGGATGGATACTATAAGCGGCGGCCTCTTTATCTGTACTAAAAACGGGAGTGATACTACAAGCGGGTGTCTCCTCTTTATCTATACTAGAAACGGGAGGGATACTATAAGCGGGTGTCTCCTATTTACCTATACTAGAAACGGGAGGGATACTATAATCGGTAGTCTCGTCTTCATCTTTACTAAACAGTGGGAGGGATATTATAAGCGGTGGCCTCCTCTTTATCTATACTAAAAACGGGAAGGATACTATAAGCGGTTGTCGCCTCTTTATCTATACTAAAAACGGGAATGATACTATAAGCCGTTGTCTCCTCCTAATCTATACTAGAAACGGGACGGATGCTATCAGCGGGTGTCTCCTCTAAATCTATACTAAAAACGGGAGGGATACTATAAGCGGGTGTCTCCTCTTAATCTATACTAAAAACGGGAGGGATACTAAAAGCGGGTGTCTCTTCTTAATCTATACTAGAAAGGGAAGGGATACTATAAGCGGTGGCCTCCTCGTAATATTTTCTAAAAACGGGAGGGATACTATAAGTTGTTGTCGCCTCTTTATCTATACTAAAAACGGGACGGATATTATCAGCGGGTGTCTCCTCTTCATCTATACTAAACAGTGGGAGGGATACTATTAGCGGTGGCCTCCTCTTTATCTATACTACAAACGGCAGGGATACTATAAGCGGTTGTCGCCTCTTTATCTATACTAGAAACGGGAGGGATACTATAAGCGGGTGTCTCCTCTTTATCTATAATAGAAACGGGAGGGATACTATAAGCGGTGGCCTCCTCGTAATATTTTCTAAAAACGGGAGGGATACTATAAGTTGTTGTCGCCTCTTTATCTATACTAAAAACGGGACGGATATTATCAGCGGGTGTCTCCTCTTCATCTATACTAAACAGTGGGAGGGATACTATTAGCGGTGGCCTCCTCTTTATCTATACTACAAACGGCAGGGATACTATAAGCGGGTGTCTCCTCTTTATCTATACTAGAAACGGGAGGGATACTATAAGCGGGTGTCTCCTCTTTATCTATAATAGAAACGGGAGGGATACTATAAGCGGGTGTCTCCTCTTAATCTATACTTTAAACGGGAGGGATACTATAAGCGGTTGTCGCGTCTTTATCTATACTAAAAACGGGAGGGATACTATAATTTGTTGTCTCCTCCTAATCTATTCTAGAAACGGGAGGGATACTATAAGCGGGTGTCTCCTCTTCATCTATATTAAACAGTGGGGGGATACTATAAGCGGTTGCCTCCTCTTTATCTGTACTAAAAACGGGAGGGATACTATAAGCGGTGGTCTCCTCCTTATCTATACTAGAAACGGGAGGGATACTATAAGCGGGTGTCTCCTCTTTATCTATAATAGAAACGGGAGGGATACTATAAGTGGTTGTCGCCTCTTAATCAATACTAAAACGGGAGGGATACCATAAACGGGTGTCTCCTCTTTATCTATACTAGAAACGGGAGTATGCTATAAGCGGATGTCTCCTTTATATCTGTACTAAAAACGGGAAGGAATACTATAAGCGTGTGTCTCCTCTTTATCTATACTAGGAACGGGAGGGATACTATAATCGGTGGTTTCCTCTTCATCTATACTAAACAGTGGGGGGGATACTATAAGCGGTTTTCTCCTCTTAATCTATACTAGAAACGGGAGGGATACTATAAGCGGGTGTCTCCTCTTTATCTATAATAGAAACCGGAGAGATACTATAAACGGTTGTCTCCTCTTTATCTATACTTAAAACGGGAGGGATACTATAAGCGGTTGTCGCCTCTTTATCTATACTAAAAACGGGAGGGATACTATAATTTGTTATCTCCTCCTAATCTATACTAGAAACGGGAGGTATACTATAAGCGTGTGTCTCCTCTTTATCTATACTAGAAACGGGAGGGATACTATAATCGGTGGTCTCCTCTTCATCTATACTAAACAGTGGGAGGGATACTATAACCGGTGGCCTCCTCTTTGTCTGTACTAAAAACGGGAGGGATACTATAAGCGGTTGTCTCCTCTTTATCTGTACTAAAAACGGGAGGGATACTATGAGCGGTGGTCTCCTCCTTATCTTTACTAGCAACGGGAGGGATACTATAAGCGGGTGTCTCCCCTAAATCTCTACTAAAAACCGGAGAGATTCTATAAGGTGTTGTCGCCTCTTTATCTATACTAAAAACGGGAGGGATACTATAAGCGGTTGTCGCCTCTTTATCTATACTAAAAACGGGAGGGATACTATAATTTGTTATCTCCTCCTAATCTATACTAGAAACGGGAGGTATACTATAAGCGTGTGTCTCCTCTTTATCTATACTAGAAACGGGAGGGATACTATAATCGGTGGTCTCCTCTTCATCTATACTAAACAGTGGGAGGGATACTATAACCGGTGGCCTCCTCTTTGTCTGTACTAAAAACGGGAGGGATACTATAAGCGGTTGTCTCCTCTTTATCTGTACTAAAAACGGGAGGGATACTATGAGCGGTGGTCTCCTCCTTATCTTTACTAGCAACGGGAGGGATACTATAAGCGGGTGTCTCCCCTAAATCTCTACTAAAAACCGGAGAGATTCTATAAGGTGTTGTCGCCTCTTTATCTATACTAAAAACGGGAGGGATACTATAAGTGGGTGTCTCCTCTTTATCTATACTAGAAACGGAAGGGATACTATAAGCGGTGGCCTCCTCTTTATATTTACTAAAAACGGGAGGGATACTATATGTTGGTGTGTCCTCTTTGTCTATATTAAAAACGGGAGGGATACTATAAGCGGTGGTCTCCTCCTGATCTATACTAGAAACGGGAGGGATACTATAAGCGGGTGTCTCCTCTTATAGTATCCCTCCCGTTTCTAGTATAGTATAGATTAAGCGGGTGTCTTCTCTTAATTTATACTAAAAACGGAGGGATACTATAAGCGTGTGTCTCCTCTTTATCTATACTAGAAACGGGAGGGATACTATAATCGGTGGTCTCCTCTTCATCTATACTAAACAGTGGGGGGATACTATAAGCGGTGGCCTCCTCTGTATCTATACTAAAAACGGGAGGGATACAATAAGCGGTTGTCTCCTCTTAATCTATACTAGAAACGGGAGGGATACTATAAGCGGGTGTCTCCTCTTTATGTATAATAGAAACCGGAGGGATACTATAAACGGTTGTCTCCTCTTTATCTATACTTAAAACGGGAGGGATACTATAAGCGGGTGTCGCCTCTTTATCTATACTAAAAACGGGAGGGATACTATAATTTGTTGTCCCCTCCTAATCTATTCTAGAAACGGGAGGGATACTATAAGCGGGTGTCTCCTCTTAATCTATACTAAAAACGGGAGGGATACTATAAGCGGTTGTCTCATCTTTATCTATACTAGAAACGGGAGGGATACTATAAGCTGGTGTCTCCTCTTTATCTATACTAAATTCGGGAGGGATACTAAAAGCGGGTGTCTCCTCTTTATCTATACTAGGAACGGGAGGGATACTATAATCGGTGGTCTCCTCTTTATCTATACAAAACAGTGGGAGGGATACTATAATCAGTGTTCTCCTCTTCATCTATACTAAAAACGGGAGGGATACTATAAGCGGTTGTAACCTCTTAAACTATACTAAAAACGGGAGGGATACTATAAGCCGTGTTCTCCTCCTAATCTGTACTAGAAACGGGAGGGATACTATAAGCGGGTGTCTCCTCTAAATCTATACTGAAAACGGGAGGGATACTATAAGCGGTTGTCGCCTCTTTATCTATACTAAAAACGGGAGGGATACTAAAAGCGGGTGTCTCCTATTTATCTATATTAGAAAGTGAAGGGATACTATAAGCGGTGGCCTCCTCTTTATATTTGCTAAAAACGGGAGGAACACTATAAGTTGTTGTCGCCTCTCTATCTATACTAAAAACGGGAGGGATACTATCAGCGGGTGTCTCCTCTTTATCTATACTAAAAACGGGAGGGATACTATTAGCGGGTGTCTCCTCTTTATCTATAATAGAAACGGGAGGGATACTATAAGCGGTGATCTCCTCTTTATCTATACTAAAAATTGGAGGGATACTATAAGCGGTTGTCGCCACTTTATCTATACTAAAAACGGGAGGGATACTATAAGCGGTCATCTCCTCTTTATCTATACTAAAAACGGGAAGGATACTATAAAGTGGTGTCTCCTCTTTATCTACACTAGAAACGGGTGGCCGTCTCTTATCTGTACAAAAACGGGAGGGATACTATAAGCGGGTGTCTCCTCTTTATCTATACTAGAAACGGGATGGATACTATAAGCGGGTTTCTCCTCTTTATCTATACAAGAAACGGGAGGGATACTATAATCGGTGGTCCCGTCTTCATCTATACTAAACAGTGGGAGGGATACTTTAAACGGTGGCCTCCTCTTTATCTATACTAAATACGGGAGGGATACTATAAGCGGTGGTCTCCTGCTTATCTATACTAGAAACGGGAGGGATACTATAAGCTGGTGTTTCCTCTAAATCTATACTAAAAACGGGAGGGATACTATAAGCGGTTGTCGCCTCTTTATCTATACTAAAAACGTAGGGATACTATAAGCGGGTGTCTCCTCTTTATCTATACTAGAAACGGAAGGGATACTATAAGCGATGGCCTCCTCTTTATATTTACTAAAACGGGAGGGATACTATAAGTTGTTGTCGCCTCTTTATCTATACTCAAAACAAGAGGGATACTATAAGCGGTTGTCTCCTCTTTATCTATACTAAACAGTGGGAAGGATTCTATAAACGGTGGGTTCCTCTATATCTATACTAAAAACGGGAGGGATACTATAAGCGGTTGTCTCCTCTTAATCTATACTAGAAACGGGAGGGATACTATAAGCGGGTGTCTCCTCTTTATCTATACTAAACACGGGAGGGATACTATAAGCGGGTGTCGCGTCTTCATCTATACTAGAAGCGGGAGGGATACTATAAGTGGTTGTCTCCTCTTTATCTATACTAAAAACGGGAGGGATACTATAAGCGGGTGTCTTCTCTTTGTCTTTTCTAGTAACGGAAGGGATACTATAAGTTGGTGTCTCGTCTTTATCTATACTAAAAACGGGATTAAACAGTGGGAGGGATACTATAAGTGGTGGCCTCCTGTCTATGTATACTCAAAACGGGAGGGATATTATATAGCGGGTGTCTCCTCTTTATCTATACTAAACAGTGGGAGGGATACTATAAACGGTTATCGCCTCTTTATCTAGACTAAAAACGGGAGGGATACTATAAGCGGTTGTCTCCTCTTAATCTATAATAGAAACGGGAGGGATACTATAAGCGGTGGTCTTTACTTTATCTATGCTAGAAACGGGATGGATTCTATAAGCGGTGGTCACCTTTTTATTTCTACTAAACAGTTGGAGGGATACTATAAGCGGTTGCCTCCTCTTTATCTATACTCAAAACGGGAGGGATACTATAAGCGGTTGTTTCCTCTTTATCTATACTAAAAACGGGAGGGATGCTATACGCGGTTGTTTCCTCTTTGTCTATACAAAAAACGGGAGGGATACTGTAAGCGGTGGTCTCCTCTTTATCTCTACTAAACAGTGGGAGGGACACTATAAGCGGTGGTCTCCTTTTTATCTTTACTCAAAACGGGAGGGATACTATAAGCGGGTGTCTTCTCTTAATCTATACTAGAAACGGGAGGGATACTATAAGCGGGTGTCTCCTCTTAACCTATACTAAAAACGGGAGGGATACTATAAGTGGGTGTCTCCTCTTTATCTATACTTTTTTTTACATCAGCATCACCACATGATCAAGGCTCAGAGGCCATTCAAGGATAAGGGTTAAAGAGTGTACAGTAGAAATTGGACAATATAGTAATCATTATCATGAAAATTTGTTAAATTTGATAACTTATATGGAACGGCTCATCAAGAACTTATTTACTTTAGACTTGAAGACAACCATATTGTAGTCAGCCGGAAAGCAGGAAAACGGAAGACAATTCTACAGGCGTGCAGTGCTAAGAAAGAAGCTTTGTTCATGGAATCTACGTTTAGGTTTAGGCACAGATAAAGAGTGGGGGAAATTATTGATAGTGTTTACAGCTAGACGAGTGTTTCTTGTGAAAGTTGTGCGAGGGGGGACCATACATTGAAGCTCAGTTGAACACTTTCCATGAAAATAACGATACATCAGAGACAAACTCGCAACATCTCTTCTGTGAGATAGAGGTTGCACGGAGGAGAAAAGGACATCTCCTACGAGGCTACGAAGTCTATTTTGAACTCTATCAAGGCAGGCCAAGTCCTTTCTAGCAGCTCCTGCCCAGATGTGGCAACAGTATTCCATCCTTGGACGTACCTGGCTCTTATATAGACAGAGAATAGCATCAGCAGTGAGATATCTACCGGATCGATAGAAAGATCCCACCATTTTTCCAGCGGCCTTGGCAACAGATTTGATATACGTGTTCCATTTAAATCGAGAGATTTGCTAATCCTATGCGATATAACTGTAAGCACATCTGCTGTAGATCTAGCAGAACGGAAACCATATTGAGTGTCACTAAGAAGGTTATTTTTGTTGAAATGGTTGATTACTTCTGTATTTAACACAGATTCTAGCAACTTACTCATGACGCACAGGAGACTTATTGGCCTGTACTGAGAGGGGGATGAGCGATCACCTGAATTCTTAAATACAGGGCATACTGATGAGATTTTCCAGGGAGATGGGAAACTATCCTCCTTAAGACAACGTTTAAACAGTTTTGTAAGTATGGGCGCTAGTTCAGGTTGAAGTTTTTTGAGTACTATAATTGGAATACCGTCAGGGCCAGTTGCTTTACTCGAATCAAGGTTTTTGATTAGCTTCGCAACATCACGTACAGATATACGTATATCACATAGCGTGTTTTCTGATACAGGAGGAAATATTGGGGGTTGGCGGTCTTGGTCGCAAAGGGTAGAAGTAGCTGCAAAGTTCTTGACAAAGAGTTTGGCTTTGTCTGATGCTGACGAGATTACCTCAGGTCCATTGATGATAGTTGGGATTGAGCACACGCTTCTGTTCAGGATTCTGTTTGCTATTTGCCAAAACTGGTGGGAACCAAGCCGCTGCTCAGCTACTTTGGACTTAACAGATTGAGCATACAACTCTCTTGCGTTCCTTATTACTTTCTTACAATGGTTGCTGGCAGTCCTGAAAACGGCTTTAGTTTCCATACATCTATTACGTTTGAAGCAGTGGAAAAAGTGATTTCTGTGCGCAATGGCAGCAGCACATTCTGGAGAGAACCATGGCTGGCTGTTAGGTTTTTGCTGAAACTTTTTAGAGGGTATGAAATGGTCAATACCTACAATTAACCATTCAGTTAGGTCTAATACTATAGAGGACACATCCTTTTTAAACATGGAATGCAGAGGTAGATCAGATATAAATGTATGGAAGCTATCCCAGTCAGCCTTAGTGTATCGATATACTGTACGATGAAGAGGTACGTCTGGGGACTTATTACATTTCATTTTTATCTTAATTGATACAACAGAGTGGTCGGAAGATCCAAGAGGCGACAGAACAGAAACTGAACATAGTTCAGGGCAAGTTGTGAGAAAAAGGTCTATTAAGTTCCTGAACAATCTGAGTGAGGTCATAGGCAATGGAGAAATCATGACAGAACCTCCCCTCATCATCGGTCTTGTTTGAGTGGGTCAACCATTCGACGTTGTGAACATTGAAGTCTCCACATACGTGAATGTTAGCTGAAGGATAAGTAGAAAGGACTTGGTCAATTTTCTCAGATATACTTTGAAAGATAGTAACTCCGCTGTTGTGGGGGCGATAGAGAGTAAATATAAATGCAGTAGTGTGAGCTAAAGCAACCCGGAAGCACATATAGGGTAAGTTAGGATCTTCCCTGGAGATGTCCCTCCCACATGGAAAGCTATCTTTAATATAGACACATATTCCATTCCCATGGCGATCTTGGGGGTCAGATTTAGAAGTTAAGTTAGAGTATCCTGTAATTGCAAACTCATCTAGGGAAATAGCCTGTTCAATGCCAGTTTCACTTAAAAATAAAAGGTCTGGTTTAGTCTCCTGTAATTGGGTTTCAACCTCTGGAAGGTTAGAACGAAGACCCCTGATGTTGGAGAAGGAGACATGGTAGTAGGGGTCTACGTTGGAAGTTGGAGAACCGGGTTTAATCGTGTATTTTTTCTTGAAACATGTCATGATGAAATTTTGGAATTTGTGGACTAGGTCGTCAGATTTACTTAGAGCAGGACAGAGAGGGGAAACTAAGAGAGAAAAAGAAACACATGTAGCACATGATAAGGTAAAACCGTAACAATTACCCACTAGTATGGCATCGAGAGGCCCCACCAGAAGCTACTGCATGGTCCAGATTCCATTCACTAAATGGCAATACAGCAGCCCCAGTAATTTGCACCTGCTGATAGGACAGCCACCTTAGTGGTAAATCCAAGGTTCGGGTCCCTGACTATCAGGCGGATAACGTCAGCCCAGACAAAACGTTTACCTCCAGCACCCTTACTAGTGACATGGCTACAACGGGAGGGATACTATAAGCGGTGGTCTCCTCTTTATCTATACTAAACAGTGGGAGGGATAATATAAGCGGTGGCCTCCTCTTTACCTATACGAAAAACGGGAGGGATACTATAAGCGGTTGTCGCCTCTTTATCTACACTAAAAACGGGAGGGATACTATAAGCGGTTGTCGCCTCTTTATCGATACTAAAAGCGGGAGAGATACTATAAGCTGTGGTCTCCTCTTTCTCTGTACTAAACAGTGGGAGGGATACTATAAGCGGTGGCCTTATCTTTATCTATACTAAAAACGGGAGAGATATTATAAGCGGTTGTCTCCTCTTAATCTATACTAGAAACGGGAGGGATACTATAAGCGGTGGTCTCCCCTTTATCTATACTAAAAACGGGAGGGATACTATAAGCTGTGGTCTCCTCTTTATCTGTACTCAACAGTGGGAGGGATACTATAAGCGGTGGCCTTATCTTTATCTATACTAAAAACGGGAGGGATATTATAAGCGGTTGTCTCCTCTTAATCTATACTAGAAACGGGAGGGATACTATAAGCGGTTGTCTCCTCTTCATCTATACTAAACAGTGGAAGGGATACTACAAGCGGTGGCCTCCTCTTTATCTATACTAAAAACAGGAGAGATACTATAAGCGTGTGTCTCCTCTTTATCTATACAAGACATGGGAGGGATACTATAAGCGGGTGTCTCCTATTTATCTATACTAGGACGGGAGGGATACTATAAGCGGGTGTCTCCTCTTTATTTATACGAGAAACGGGAGGGATACTATAATCAGTGTTCTCCTCTTCATCTATACTAAACAGTGGGAGGGATACTATATGCGGTGGCCTCCTCTTTATCTATACTAAAAACGGGAGGGATACTATATGCGGTTGTCCCCTCTTTATCTATACTAAAAACAAGAGGGATACTATAAGCGGTGGTCTCCTCTTTATCTGTACTAAACAGTGGGAGGTATACTATAAGCAGTGGCCTCCTCTTTATCTATACTAAAAACGGGAGGGATACTATAAGCGGTTGTCTCCTCTTAATCTATACTAGAAACAGGAGGGATACTATAAGCGGGTGTCTCCTCTTTATCTATATTAAAAACGGGAGGGATACTATAAGCGTGTGTCTCTTCTTTTTCTGTACAAGGAACGGGAAGGATACTATAAGCGGTGGTCTCCACTTTATCTGTACTAAAAACGGGAGGGATACTATCCTCGGCGGTCTCCTCTTTATCCATACTAAACAGTGGGAGGGATACTATAAGCGGTTGTCTCCTCTTAATCTATACTAGAAACGGGAGGGATACTATAAGAGAGTGTCTCCTCTTAATCTATACTAGAAACGGGAGGGATATTATAAGCGGGTGTCTCCTCTTTATCTATACTAGAAACGGGAGGGATACTATAAGCGGGTGTCTCCTTTTTATCTATACTAAAAACGGGAGGGATACTATAAGCGTGCGTCTCTTCTTTATCTATACAAGAAACGGGAGAGATACTCTAAGCAGGTGTCTCCTCTTTATCTATACTAGAAACGGGAGGGATACTAAAAGCGGGTGTCTCCTCTTTATCTATACAAGGAACGGGAGGGATACTATAAGCGGGTGTCTCCTCATTATCTATACTAAAAACGGGAGGGATACTATAAGCGGGTGTCTCCTCTTAATCTATACTAGAAACGGGAAGGATACTATAAGCGGGTAACTCCTCTTAATCTGTACAAAAAACTGGAGGGATACTATTAGTGTGTGTCTCATATTTATCTATATTAAAAACGGGAGGGATACAATAAGCGTGTGTCTCTTCTTTATCTATACAAGAAACGGGAGGGTTACTATAAGCGGGTGTCTCCTCTTCATCTATACTAGAAACGGGAGGGATACTATAAGCGGGTCTCTCCTCTTTATCTATACTAAACAGTGGGAGGGATACTATAAACGGTTGTCGCCTCTTTATCTATACTAAAAACGGGAAAGATACTATAAGTCGTTGTCTACTCTTAATCTATACTGGAAATGGGAGGGATACTATAAGCGGGTGTCTCCTCTTTATCTATACTCAAAACGGGAGGGATATTATAAGCGGTAGTCTCCTTTTTATCTATACTAAAAACGGGAGGGATACTATAAGCGGTTGCCTCCTCTTTATCTATACTAGAAACGGGAGGGATACTATAAGCGGGTGTCCTTTTTATCTATACTAAAAACGGGAGGGATACTATAAGCGTGTTTCTCTTCTTTATCTATACTAGAACCTGGAGGGATACTATAATCAGTGTTCTCCTCTTCATCTATACTAAACAGTGGGAGGGATACTATATGCGGTTCCCTCCTCTTTATCTATACTAAAAACGGGAGGGACAGTATGACCGGTTGTCCCCTCTTTATCTATACTAAAAACGGGAGGGATACTATAAGCGGTGGTCTCCTCTTTATCTGTACTAAACAGAGGGAGGGATACTATAACCGGTGGCCTCGTCTTTATCTATACTAAAAACGAGAGGGATACTATAAGCGGTTGTCTCCTCTTAATCTATACTAGAAACAGGAGGGATACTATAAGCGGGTGTCTCCTCTTTATCAATACTAAACAGCGGGAGGTATACTATAAGCGGGTGTCTTATCTATCAATACTAGAAACGGTAGGGATGCTATAAGCGGTTGTCCCCTCTTTATCTATACTAAAAAGGGAGGGATACTATAAGCGGGTATCTTCTCTTTATCTATACTAAAAATTGGAGCGATACTATAAGGGGTAGTCTCCTCTTTATCTATACTAAAAACGGGAGGGATACTATGAGCGGGGGTCGCCTCTTTTTCTCTACTCGAAACGGGAGGGATACTATAAGCGAGTGTCTCCTCTTTATCTATACTAAAATCGGGAAGGAATAGTATAAGCGGGTGTCTCCTTTTAATCCATACTAAAAACGGGAGGGATACTATAAGCGGTGGTCTCCTCTTTATCTATAATAAACAGTGGGAGAGATACTATAAACGGGTGTCTCCTCTTTGTCTGTACTAAAAACGGGATGTATACTATAATCGGGTGTCTCCTCTTTATCTATACTAGAAACGGGAAGGATACTATAAGCGGGTGTCTACTCTTGATCCTCACTAAAACGGGAAGGATACTATAAGCGGGTGTCTCCTCTTTACCTATACTAAAAACGGGAGGGATACTATAAGCGGTTGTCTCCTCTTTATCTATACTAAAAACGGGAGGGATACTATGAGCGGGGGTCGCCTCTTTTTCTCTACTCGAAACGGGAGGGATACTATAAGCGGGTGTCTCCTCTTTATCTATACTAAAAACGGGAAGGAATAGTACAAGCGGGTGTCTCCTTTTAATCCATACTAAAAACGGGAGGGATGCTATAAGCGGTGGCCTCCTATTTATCTATAATAAACAGTGGAAGGGATACTATAAACGGGTGTCTCCTCTTTGTCAATACTAAAAACGGGAGGGATACTATAAGCGGCTGTCTCCTCTTTATCTTTACTACACACGGGAGGGATACTATAAGCGGTGGTCTCCTCTTTATCTATACTAAACAGTGGGAGGTATACTATAAGCGGGGGTCTCCTCTTTATCTATACTAGAAACGAGAGGGATACTATAAGCGGGTGTCTACTCTTGATCCTCACTAAAACGGGAGGGATACTATAAGCGGGTATCTCCTCTTGATCTTTACTAAAAACGGGAGGGATACTATAAGCGGGTGTCTCCTCTTTATCTATACTAACAACGGGAGGGATACTATAAGCGGTGGTCTCCTCTTTATCTATAATAAACAATGGGAGGGATACTATAAGCGGGTGTCTCCAATTGATTTTTACTAAAAACGGGAGGGATACTATAAGCGGTGGTCTCCTCTTTATCTATACTAAAAACGGAAAAGATACTATAAGCGGTGGTCTCCTCTTTATCTATACTAGAAACGGGAGGGATACTATAAGCGGGTGTCTCCTCTTTATTTATACTAAAAACGGGAGGTATACTATGAGCGGGTGCCACGACTTTATCTATACTAGAAACGGGAGGGATACTATGAGCGGGTGTCTCCTCTTTATCTATACTAGAAACGGGAGGGATACTATAAGCGGTTGTCTCCTCTTTATCTACACTAAATACGGGAGGGATACTATAAGCGGGTTTCTCCTCTTTATCTATACTAAAAACGGGAGGGTACTATAAGCGGTTGTCTCATCTTTATCTATACTTAAAGCGGGAGGGATACTATAAGCGGTTGTCTCCTCTTTATCTATGATAAACAATTGGAGGGATACTATAAGCGGTTGTCTCCTCTTGATTTTTACTAAAAACGAGAGGGATACTATAAACGAGTGTCTCCTCTGTATCTATACTAAAAACGGGAGGGATACTATAAGCGGTGATCTCCTTTTTATCTATACTACACAGTGGGAGGTATTTCTATAAGCGGGTGTCTCCTCTTACTATACTGGAAACGGGAGGGATGCTATAAGCGGGTGTCTATTCTTGATCCTCACTAAAACAGGAAGGATACTATAAGCGGTGGCCTCCTCTTTATCTGTAATAAACAGTGGGAGGGATAATTTAAGCGGGTGTCTCTTCTTGATCTATACTAAAAACGGGAGGGATACTATAAGCGGGTGTCTCCTCTAAATCTATACTAAAAACGCGAGGGATACTTTAAGCGGTTGTCTCCTCTTTATCTAAATTAAAAATGGGAGGGATACTATAAGCGTGTGTCTCCTCTTTATCTATACTAGAAACGGGAGGGATGCTATAAGCGGTTGTCTCCTCTTTATCTATATTTAAACCGGGAGGCATACTATAAGCGGTGGTCTCCTCTTTATCTATACTAAAAACGGGAGGGATACTATAAGCGGTTGTCTCGTCTTTATCTATACTAAAAACGGGAGGGATACTATAAGCGGGTGTCTCCTCTTTATCTATACTAAAAACGGGAAGGATACTTTAAGCGGTTGTCTCCACTTTATCTATACTAGAAACGGGAGGGATACTATAAGGGGGTGTCTCCTCTTGATCTATACTAAAAACGTGAGGGATACTATAAGCGGGTGTCTCCTCTTTATCTATACTAAACAGTCGGTGGTATTTCTATAAGCGGGTGTCTCCTCTTTATCTGTACTGGAAACGGGTGGTATACTATAAGCGGGTGTCTATTATGGATCCTCACTAAAACGGGAAGGATACTATAAACGGTGGCCTCCTCTTTATCTATAATAAACAATGGGAGGGATACTATAAGCGGGTGTCTTTTCTTGATGTATACCAAAAACGGGAGGGATACTATAAGCGGGTGTCTCCACTTCATCCATACTAAAAACGGGAGGGATACTATAAGCGGTTTTCTCCTCTTTATCTATACTAAAAACGGGAGGGATACTATAAGCGGTGGACTCCTCCTTATCTATACTAAACAGTGGAAGGGATACTATAAGCGGTGGCCTTGTGTTTATCTATACTTTAAACGGGGGGGGATACTATAAGCGAGTGTCTCCTCTTTATCTATACTGGAACCGGGAGGGATACTATAAGCGGTGGACTCCTCCTTATCTATACTAAACAGTGGAAGGGATACTATAAGCAGGTGTATCCTCTGTATCTATACTAGAAACGCGAGGGATACAATAAGCGGTTGTCTCCTCTTTATCTATACTAAAAACGGGAGGGATACTATAAGCGGTGGTCTCCTCTTTATCTATACTAAACAGTGGGAGGTATTTCTATAAGCGGGTGTCTCCTCTTTTTCTATACTGGAAACGGGAGGGATACTATAAGCGGGAATCTCCTCTTTATCTATACTAAAAACGGGATGGATACTATAAGCGGGTGTCTCCTCTTTATCTATACTAAAAACGGGAAGGTTACTCTAAGCGGTGGTCTCCATTTTATCTATACTAAAAACGGGAGGGATATTATAAGCGGGTGTCTCCTCTTTATCTATACTAAAAACGGGAGGGATACTTTAAGCGGGTGCCTCCTCTTTATCTATACTCAAAACGGGAGGGATACTATAAGCGGTTGTCTCCTCTTTATCTATACTAAACAGTGGGAGGTATACTATAAGCGGGTGTCTTCTCTTTATCTATGCTAAAGACGGGAGGGTTACTACAACCAGGTGTCTCCTCTTTATCTATACTAAAAGTTGGAGGGGTACTATAGCGGTGTTCTCCAGTTTATCTATACTCACAACGGAAGGTATACTATAAGCAGGTGTCTTCTCTGTATCTATACTCAAAACGGGAGGGATACTATAAGCGGGTGTGTCCTGCTTGTCTATACAAAAAACGGAGGGGGTACTATAAGGTGTGGTCTCCACTTTATCTATACTAGAAACGGGAGGGATACTATAAGCGGTTGTCTCCTCTTTATCTATACTAAAAACGGGAAGGATACTTTAAGCGGTGGTCTCCACTTTATCTATACTAGAAACGGGAGGGATACTATAAGCGGTGGTCTCCTCTTTATCTATACTAAAAACGGGAGGGATACTATAAGCGGTGGCTTCTCTTTATCTATTATAAACAATGGGAGGGATACTATAAGGGGGTGTCTCCTCTTGATCTATACTAAAAACGGGAGGGATACTATAAGCGGTGATCTCCTCTTTATCTATACTAAACAGTCGGAGGTATTTCTATAAGCGGGTGTCTCCTCTTTATCTATACTGGAAACGGGTGGTATACTATAAGCGGGTGTCTATTCTGGATCCTCACTAAAACGGGAAGGATACTATAAACGGTGGCCTATTCTTTATCTATAATAAACAATGGGAGGGATACTATAAGCGGTTGTTTCCTCTTTATCTATACTAAAAACGGGAGGGATACTATAAGCGGTGGACTCCTCCTTATCTATACTACACAGTGGAAGGGATACTATAAGCGGTGGCCTTGTGTTTATCTATACTTTTACGGGGGGGATACTATGAGCGGGTGTCTCCTCTGTATCTATACTGGAAACGGGAGGGATACTATAAGCGGGTATCTCCTCTTTATCTATACTAAAAACGGGAAGGATACTATAAGCGGTGGTCTCCACTTTATCTATACTAAAAACGGGAGGGATACTATAAGCGGAAGTCTTCTCTTTATCTATACTAAAAACGGGAGGGATGCTATAAGCAGGTGTCTCCTCTTTATCTATACTCAAAACGGGAGGGATACTATAAGCGGTTGTCTCCCATTTATCTATACTATAAACGGGAGGGATACTATAAGCGGGTGTCTCCTCTTTATCTTTACCAAAAACGGTAGGGATACTATAAGCGTGTGTCTCCTCTTTATCTATACTAAAAATTGGAGGGGTACTATAAGCGGTGGTCTCCACTTTATCTATACTAGAAACGGGAGGGATACTATAAGTTGGTGTCTCCCCTTTATCTATACTAAAAACGGGAGGGATACTATAAGCGGGTGTCTCCTCTTTATCTATACTAAAAATGGGACGGATACTATAAGCGGTGGCCTCATCTTTATCTATACTAAAAATGGGAGGAATACTATAAGCGGTGGCCTCATCTTTTTCTATACTACACAGTGGGACAGATACTATAAGCGGCGGTCTCCTCTTTATCTATACTAAACAGTGGGACGGATACTTTAAGCGGGTGTTTCCTCTTTGTCTATACTAAGAACGGGAGAGATACTATAAGCGTGTGTCTCTTCTTAATCTATACTAGAAACGGGAAGGATACTCTAAGCGGTGGTCTCCACTTTATCTATACTAGAAACGGGAGGGATACTATAATCGGTGGTCTTCTCATTATCCATACTAAACAGTGGGAGGGATACTATAAGCGGTGGCCTCCGCTTTATCTATACTAAAAACGGGAGGGATACTACAAGCGGTTGTCTCCTCTTTATCTATACTAAAAACGGGAGGGACACTATAAGCGGGTGTCTCTCTTTATCTATACAAAAAACGGGAGGAATACTATAAGCGGTCGTCTCCTCTTTATCTATACTAAAAAGAGGAGGGATACTATTAGCGGTTGCCTCCTCTTTATCTATAATAACCAATTTGAGGGATACTACAAGCGGGTGTCTCCTCTTTATCTATACTAAAAACGGGAGGGATACTATAAGCGGTGGTCTCCTCTTTATCTATACTAAGAAGTGGGAGGTATAGCTATAAGCGGGTGTCTCCTCTTTATCTATACTGGAAACGGGAGGGATACTATAAGCGGGTGTCTACTCTTGATCCTCACTAAAACGGGAAGGATACTATAAGCGGGTGTCTCCTCTTTACCTATACTAAAAACGGGAGGGATACTATAAGCGGGTATCTCCTCTTGATCTTTACTAAAAACGGGAAGGATACTATAAGCGGGTGTCTCCTCTTTATCTATACTGACAACGGGAGGGATATTATAAGCGGTGGTCTCCTCTTTATCTATAATAAACAATGGGAAGGATACTATAAGCGGGTGTCTCAAATTGATTTTTACTAAAAACGGGAAAGATACTATAAGCGGTGGTCTCCTCTTTATCTATACTAGAAACGGGAGGGATACTATAAGCGGGTGTCTCCTCTTTATCTATACTAAAAACGGGAGGTATACTATGAGCGGGTGCCTCGACTTTATCTATACTAGAAACGGGAGGGATACTATGAGCGGGTGTCTCCTCTTTATCTATACTAGAAACGGGAGGGATACTATAAGCGGTTGTCTCCTCTTTATCTACACTAAATACGGGAGGGATACTATAAGCCGGTTTCTCCTCTTTATCTATACTAAAAACGGAAGGGTACTATAAGCGGTTGTCTCATCTTTATCTATACTTAAGGCGGGAGGGATACTATAAGCGGTTGTCTCCTCTTTATCTATGATAAACAATTGGAGGGATACTATAAGCGGGTGTCTCCTCTTGATTTTTACTAAAAACGAGAGGGATACTATAAACGAGTGTCTCCTCTGTATCTATACTAAAAACGGGAGGGATACTATAAGCGGTGATCTCCTTTTTATCTATACTACACAGTGGGAGGTATTTCTATAAGCGGGTGTCTCCTCTTACTATACTCACTAAAACTCTCACTAAAAAGGGAAGGATACTATAAGCGGTGGCCTCTTCTTTATCTATAATAAACTATGGGAGGGGTACTATAAGCGGGAGTCTCTTCTTGATCTATACTAAAAACGGGAGGGATACTATGAGCGTGTGTCTCCTCTTTATCTATACTAAAAACAGGATGGATACTATGAGCGGTTGTCTCCTCTTTATCTATACTAGAAACGGGAGGGATACTCTAAGAGGTTGTCTCCTATTTATTTATACTAAAAACAAGAGGGATACTACAAGCGTGTGTCTCCTCTTTATCTATACTAAAAATAGGAAGGATACTATAAGCGACGGTCTCCACTTTATACTCAAAACGGGAGGGATACTATGAGCGGGTGTCTCCTGTTTATCTATACTAAAAACGGGAGGGATACTATAAGCGAGTGTCTGCTCTTTGTCTATACAAAAAACGGGAGGGATACTATAAGCAGTTGTCTCCTCTTTATCTATACTCAAAATGGGGGGGATACTTTAAGCGGTTGTCTCCTCTTTATCTATACTCAAAACGGGAGGGATACTATTAGCGGTTGTCTCCTGTTTATCTATACTAACAACGGGAGGGATACTATAATCGGGTGTCTCCTCTTTATCTATACTAAAAACGGGAGGGATACTATAAGCGGTGGTCTCCTCTTTATCTATACTAAACAGTGGGAGGTGTTTCTATAAGCGGGTGTCTCCTCTTTATCTATACTAAAAACGGGAGGGATACTATAAGCGGTTGTCTCCTTTTTATCTATAATCAAAACGGGAGGGATACTATAAGCGGTTGTCTCCTCTTTATACTAAAAACTGGAGGGATACTATAAGCGGGTGTCTCCTCTTTATCTATACTAGAAAAGTGAGGGATACTATAAGCGAGTGTCTCCTCTTTATCTATACTAAAAACGGGAGGGATACTATAAGCGGTTGTCTCGTCTTTATCTGTACTAAAAACAAGAGGGATACTATAAGCGTGTGTCTCCTCTTTATCTATACTAAAAACGGGAGGGATACTATAAGCGGGTGTCTCCTCTTTATCTATACTAAAAATTGGAGGGATACTATAAGCGGGTGTCTCCTCTTTATCTATACTAAAAATTGGAGGGATACTATAAGCGGTGGCCTAATCTTTATCTATACTAAAAATGGGAGGGATACTATAAGCGGTGGCCTCATCTGTATCTATACTAAAAATGGGAGGGATACTATAAGCGGTGGCCTCATCTTTATCTATACTACAAAGTGGGAGAGATACTATAAGCGGTGGTCTTCTCTTTATCCATACTAAACAGTGGGACGGATACGTTAAGCGGGTGTTTCCTCTTTGTCTATACTTAAAACGGGAGAGATACTATAAGCGTGTGTCTCTTCTTAATCTATACTAGAAACGGGAAGGATACTCTAAGCGGTGGTCTCCACTTTATCTATACTAGAAACGGAGGGATACTATAATCGGTGGTCTTCTCATTATCCATACTAAACAGTATTTACAGCTTTATCAATACTCAAAACGGGAGGGATACTATAAGCGTTTGTCTCCTCTTTATCTATACTCAAAACGGGAGGGATACTATCAGCTGGTGTTTCCTCTTTATCTATACTAAGAACGGGAGAGATACTATAATCGGTTGTCTTCTCTTTATCTATACTAAAAACGGGAGGGACACTATAAGCGGGTGTCTCTCTTTATCTATACAAAAAACGGGAGGTATACTATAAGCGGTCGTCTCCTCTTTATACTAAGAAGAGGAGGGATACTATTAGCGGTTGCCTCCTCTTTATCTATAATAACCAATTTGAGGGAGACTACAAGCGGGTGTCTCCTCTTTATCTATACTAAAAACGGGAGGGAAACTATAAGCGGTGGTCTCCTCTTTATCTATATAATCTATACTAAGAAGTGGGAGGTATAGCTATAAGCGGGTGTCTCCTCTGTATCTATACTGGAAACGGGAGGGATACTATAAGCGCGTGTCTATTCTTGATCCTCACTAAAACGGGAAGGATACTATAAGCGGCGGCCTCTTCTTTATCTATAATAAACAATGGGAGGGATACTATAAGCGGGAGTCTCTTCTTGATCTATACTAAAAACGGGAGGAATACTATGAGCGGGTGTCTCCTCTTTATCTATACATAAAACGGGAGGGATACTATGAGCGGTTGTCTCCTCTTTATCTATACTAGAAACGGGAGTGACACTATAAGCGGGTGTCTCCTCTAAATCTATACTAAACCGGGAGGGATACTGTTAGCGGGTGGCCCAACTTTATCTATACTAGAAACGGGAGGGATACTATAAGCGGGTATCTCCTCTTTATCTATACTAAAAACGGGAGGGATACTATAAGCGGGTGTCTCCTCTTTATCTATACTAAAAACGGGAGGGATACTATAAGCGGTGGTCTCCACTTTTTCTATACTAGAAACGGGAGGGATACTATAAACGGGTGTCTCATCTTTATCTATACGCAAAACGGGAGGGATACTATAAGCGGTTGTCTCCTCTTTATCTATATTAAAACAAGAGGGATACTATAAGCGGGTGTCTCTCTTTATCTATACTAAAAAGGGGAGGGATACTATAAGCGCTGGTCTCCACTTATTCTATACGAGAAACGGGAGGGATACTATAAGCGGTTGTCTCTTCTTTTTCTATTCTAAAAACAAGAGGTATACGATAAGCGGGAGTCTCCTCTTTATCTATACTAAAAACAAGAGGGATACTGCAAGCGGTGGTCTCCACTTTATCTATACTAAAAACGGGAGGTATACTATAAGCGGTTGTCTCCAATTTATTTATACTAAAAACAAGAGGGATACTATAAGCGTGTGTCTCCTCTTTATCTATACTAAAAACGGGAGGGATACTATAAGCGGGTGTCTCCACTTTGTCTATACTAAAATCGGGAGGGATACTATAAGCGGTCGTCTCCTCTTTATCTGTACTAAAAACGGGAGGGATACTATAAGCGGTGGCCTCCGCTTTATCAATACTCAAAACGGGAGGGATACTATAAGCGTTTGTCTCCTCTTTATCTATACTAAAAACGGGAGGGATACTATAAGCGGGTGTCTCCACTTTGTCTATACTAAAAACGGGAGGGATACTATAAGCGGTCGTCTCCTCTTTATCTATACTAAAAACGGGAGGGATACTATAAGCGGTGGCCTCCTCTTTATCTATAATAAACCATTGGAGGTATTTCTATAAGCGGGTGTCTATTCTTGATCCTCACTAAAACGGGAAGGATACTATAAGCGGTGGCCTTCTCTTTATCTATAATAAATAATGGGACGGATACTATAAGCGGTTGTCTCCTCTTTATCTATACTGAAAATGGGAGGGATACTGTAAGCGTGTTTCTCCTCTTTATCTATACTAGAAACGGGAGGGATACTATAAGCGGTTGTCTCCTCTTTTTCTATACTAAAAACAAGAGGTATACGATAAGCGGTTGGCTCCTCTTTATCTATAATCAAAACGGGAGGGATACTATAAGCGGGTGTCTCCTCTTTATCTATACTAAAAACGGGAGGGATACTCTAAGAGGTTGTTTCCTATTTATTTATACTAAAAACAAGAGGGATACTACAAGCGTGTGTCTCCTCTTTATCTATACTAAAAATAGGAAGGATACTAAAAGCGACGGTCTCCACTTTATCTATACCAGAAATGGGAGGGATACTATGAGCGGGTGTCTCCTGTTTATCTATACTAAAAACGGGAGGGATACTATAAGCGAGTGTCTGCTCTTTATCTATACAAAAAACGGGAAGGGTTACTATAAGCGGGTGTCCCCTCTGTATCTGTACTAAAAACGGGAGGGATACTATAAGCAGTTGTCTCCTCTTTATCTATACTCAAAATGGGGGGATACTATAAGCGGTTGTCTCCTCTTTATCTATACTCAAAACGGGAGGGATACTATTAGCGGTTGTCTTCTGTTTATCTATACTAAAAACGGGAGGGATACTATAAGCGGGTGTCTCCTCTTTATCTATACTAAAAACGGGAGGGATACTATAAGCGGTGGTCTCCTCTTTATCTATACTAAACAGTGGGAGGTATTTCTATAAGCGGGTGTCTCCTCTTTACCTATACTAAAAACGGGAGGGATACTATAAGCGGTTGTCTCCTTTTTATCTATAATCAACACGGGAGGGATACTATAAGCGGTTGTCTCCTCTTTATACTAAAAACTGGAGGGATACTATAAGCGGGTGTCTCCTCTTTATCTATACTAGAAACGTGAGGGATACTATAAGCGGGTGTCTCCTCTTTATCTATACTAAAAACGGGAGGGATACTATAAGCGGTTGTCTCGTCTTTATCTGTACTAAAAACAAGAGGGATACTATAAGCGTGTGTCTCCTCTTTATCTATACTAAAAACGGGAGGGATACTATAAGCGGTGGTCCCCACTTTATCTATACTAAAAACGGGAGGGATACTATAAGCGGGTGTCTCGTCTTTATCTATACTAAAACGGGAGGGATACTATAAGCGATTGTCTCGTATTTATCTATTCTAAAAACAAGAGGGATACTATAAGCGTGTGTCTCCCCTTTATCTATACTAAAAATGGGAGGGATACTATAAGCGATGGTCTCAACTTTATCTATACTCAAAACGGGAGGGATACTATCGCCGGGTGTTTCCTCTTTATCTATACTAAAAACGGGAGGGGTACTCTAAGAGGTTGTCTCTTATTTATTTATACTAAAAACAAGAGGGATACTACAAGCGTGTGTCTCCTCTTTATCTATACTAAAAATAGGAAGGATACTATAAGCGACGGTCTCCACTTTATCTATACTCAAAACGGGAGAGATACTATGAGCGGGTGTCTCCTGTTTATCTATACTAAAAACGGGAGGGATACTATAAGCGGTGGTCTCCTCTTTATCTATACTAAACAGTGGGAGGTATTTCTATAAGCGGGTGTCTCCTCTTTACCTATACTAAAAACGGGAGGGATACTATAAGCGGTTGTCTCCTTTTTATCTATAATCAACACGGGAGGGATACTATAAGCGGTTGTCTCCTCTTTATACTAAAAACTGGAGGGATACTATAAGCGGGTGTCTCCTCTTTATCTATACTAGAAACGTGAGGGATACTATAAGCGGGTGTCTCCTCTTTATCTATACTAAAAACGGGAGGGATACTATAAGCGGTTGTCTCGTCTTTATCTGTACTAAAAACAAGAGGGATACTATAAGCGTGTGTCTCCTCTTTATCTATACTAAAAACGGGAGGGACACTATAAGCGGTGGTCTCCACTTTATCTATACTAAAAACGGGAGGGATACTATAAGCGGGTGTCTCCTCTTTATCTATACTAAAAACGGGAGGGATACTATAAGCGATTGTCTCGTATTTATCTATTCTAAAAACAAGAGGGATACTATAAGCGTGTGTCTCCCCTTTATCTATACTAAAAATGGGAGGGATACTATAAGCGATGGTCTCAACTTTATCTATACTCAAAACGGGAGGGATACTATCGCCGGGTGTTTCCTCTTTATCTATACTAAAAACGGGAGGGATACTATATGCGGTGGCCTCCTCTTTATCTATACTAGAAACGGGAAAGATACTATAAGCGGTGGTCACCTGTTTATCTATACTAAAAACGGGAAGGGATACTATAAGCGAGTGTTTCCTCTTTATCTATACTTAAAACGGGAGGGATACTATGAGCGGTTGTCTCCTCTTTATCTTTACTCAAAACGGGAGGGATACTATAAGCGGTTGTCTCCTCTTTATCTATACTAAAAACGGGAGGGATACTATAAGCGGTCGTCACCTCTTCCTCTATACTAAAAACGGGAGGGATACTATAAGCGGTGGCCTCCTATTTATCTGTAATAAACAATGGGAGGGATACTATAAGCGGGTGTCTCTTCTTGATGTATACTAAAAACGGGAGGGATACTATAAGCGGGTGTCTCGTCTTTATCTATACTAAAAAGGGGAGGGATACTATAAGCGGTGGTCTCCCCTTTATCTATACTAAACAGTGGGAGGTATTTCTATTAGCGGGTGTCTCCTCTTTTTCTATACTTGAAACGGGAGGGATACTGTAAGCGGGTGTCTATTCTTGATCCTCACTAAAACGGGAAGGATACTATAAGCGCTGGCCTCCTCTTTATCTATAATAAACAAGGGGAGGGATACTATAAGCGGGTGTATCTTCTTTATCTATACTAAAAACGGGAGGGATACTATAAGCGGGTGTCACCTCTTCATCTATACTAGAAACGAGGGATACTATAAGCGGTTGTCTCCTCTTTATCTATACTAAAAACGGGAGGGATACTATTAGCGGGTGTCTCCTCTTTATCTATACTAAAAACGGGAGGTATACTATAAGCGGTGGTCTCCACTTATTCTATACAAGAGACGGGAGGGATACTATAAGCGGTTGTCTCCTCTTTTTCTATACTAAAAGCGGGAGGGATACTATTAGCCGTGGTCTCCACTTTATACATGCTAGAAACGGGAGGGATACTATAAGCGGGTCTCTCCTCTTTATCTATACTCAAAACAAGAGGGATACTATAAGCGTGTGTCTCCTCTTTATCTATACTAAAAATGGGAGGGATACTATAAGCATAGGTCTCCACTTTATCTATACTAAAAACGGGAGGGATACTATAAGTGGGTGTCTCCACTTTATCTCTACTCAAAACGGGAGGGATACTATAAGTGGGTGTCTCCACTTTATCTCTACTCAAAACGGGGGGGATACTATAAGTGGGTGTCTCCTCTTTATCTATACTAAAAACGGGAGGGATACTATAAGCGGTTGTCTCCACTTTATCTATACTAAAAACAAGAGGAATGCTATAAGCGTGTGTCTCCTCTTTATCTATACTAAAAATGGGAGGGATACTATAAGCGGTGGTCTCCACTTTATCTGTAATCAAAACGGGAGGGATACTATAAGCGGTGGTCTCCACTTTATCTAGGGATACTATTAGAGGGATAGTATAAGCGGTACTATAAGCGGAGGGATACTATTAGCGGGTTTCTCATCTTTATCTATACTAGAAACGGGACGGATACTATAAGCGGATGTCTCCTCTTTATCTATACTAAAAACGGGAGGGATACTATAAGCAGTGGTCTCCACTTTATCCATGCTAGAAACGGGAGGGATACTATAAGCGGTGGTCTCCTCTTTTCTATACTAAAAAACGGGAGGGATATTATGAGCGGTGGTGTCCTCTTTATCTGTACTAAAAACGGGAGGGATACTATAAGCGGTGGTCTCCACTTTATCTATACTAGAAACGGGAGGGATACTATAAGCGGTTGTCCCCTACTTATCTATACTAAAAACAAGAGGGATACTATAAGCGGTAGTCTCCTCTTCATCTATACTAAAAACGGGAGGGATACTGTTAGCGGTTGTCTCCTCTTTATCTATACTCAAAACGGGAGGGATACTATAAGCGGGTGTCTCCTCTTTTTCTATACTCAAAATGGGAGGGATACTATAAGCGGTGGTCTCCACTTTATCTATACTAAAAACGGGAGGGATACTATTAGCGGTTGTCTCCTCTTTATCTATACTCAAAACGGGAGGGATACTATAAGCGGTTGTCTCCTCTTTATCTATACTAAAAACGGGAGGGATACTATAAGCGGTCGTCTCCTCTTTATCTATACTAAACAGTGGGAGGTATACTATAAGCGGGTGTCTCCTCTTTATCTATACTAAAAACGGGAGGGATACTATAAGCGGGTGTCTCCTCTTTATCTATACTAAAAACGGGAGGGATACTATAAGCGGTGGTCTCCTCTTTATCTATGCAAAACAGTGGGAGGTATACTATAAGCGGGTGTCTCCACTTTATCTATACTCAAAACGGGAGGGATACTATAAGATGGTGTCTCCACTTTATCTATACTAAAAACGGGAGGGATACTATAAGCAGGTGTCTCCTCTTTATCTATACTAAAAACGGGAGTGATACTATAAGCCAGGTATTTATTGGCTCCGGTAACATTTGTTTCTTGTATATATTGTTTCATATTGTTACTTGTTGGCTTCTCTGATAAGTTTCTAAAGGAAATTCTAAAAATCTTTTCTTTTTTTCCTCATTTGTTCCCAGTCAAAAGCAAATGTATAGATCAGTCAACGTGCAGCCATCTTTGCCTCATAAAGCCCGGAGGTTACAAGTGTGCATGTCCAGAAAACACAGAATTGCTTCCCGGCTCAAATACAGTTTGCAATGCAGGTACGTAAGTAAGTTTTGGCCGCCTACTCAGTTTTACCCCAAAATTAAAAACTGCTCGTACAAAGGAAATAAAGAAAATTGGCCCCAAATATTTTATTATGTACTTACCTGTTGGTTTTTTTTAAGACAGTACGCCAAAAATTATGCAAATTCGCCATTAAAACGATTTTTGATAAATTTTTACTTTCTTTCAACCTTAACACTCACCTTGAAAGTGACGACTTTGATAGATTTTCGGGTATGCTGAAAACGAATATCAGGTGCTAGTGCTCTTACTGATCTGCGCTATTTTTAAATCGTATTTCGAAATTTAATTAAAGTTTTATGATATGTTTTTATTCAATTGTAAGGTTAAAGTATATAATAGGTACAAAACACCCTCCCCTCCCCATGTTAAGAATGGCTTTTTAAATAATAACGTTATTATTTCAGCACGGATCAATAAGTGCACTAGTACCGAATATCACATTAAAAATTGGCTTAGACGTCTAGCTTTCTGGATATTAAGACATTTTTTCCCAATGTATTACTTAATAAATGTCAATGGTGTTCGCCATTCTTAACATGGGAAGGGGGGATGTTTTTTAACACACATGCTCGCTCGTTAGTACTTTTCAGTTGGAAAAAACATGGCCTCCAGTAAAAGCATAATGGATTACATTTGATAATAATTGTCTTAATATTCAGAAAACTACTTGTCTGCACCAAAATTAAATGTTATATTCGTCTCCAGCATATTCGAAAACCCATTATAATCGTCACTTTTACCGTACATGCTGAGGTTGAAAGAAAGTTTTAAAAAATGTGTTGTTATATTGTTAAAAAACAAGAAAAAAAACACATTTTAATGGCAAAATGTCTCGTCTGCTTACACTGAGGTCAACAGCCAAGGGACATAATTCAACACACATTCATCATAATAATACCGGCTAGAAATCGTTTATCGATCAAATTTTGTTTTACTTTATAAAAACAAAAATACTGCATGAATTTGCATAACTTTTGGTGTAAAGCTATTTTTTATAATCTAACGGGTAGGTACATAATAATTTTTTTGTGAGATTATAATTTTTTAATATTGGAGTAAAATTGAATGAGCGCCATTTTTTTTCTAATGAGTTACTAGTTATTATGGCTAACAGCCACTCTAAGGTGAAAGATTAGTTTTTTATTATTGAATATTTCAACGTTGTATGTTGCTGTTATGCTTTAAACGGTTTTATTATTTTTGTACGACAAATCAAGGCACGACAAATGTATGACAACTACTCCTACTGATTCTCTATTGTGTGATATTTAGGCGTGTCAAATTAGGGCACAACAAATATCTATTTTATTATTATTATTATTATTATTATTATTGCTGCAAGGAAGGTTGGCTCCCTCTACCGTGCTAGAAAACTACTTACGCCTGCCAGTATCCTATACCTCTATAAGGCAACCATTCGCCCATGTATGGAGTACTGTTGTCACATCTGGGCTGGTGCATCTGCTGCTTGTCTCTCGCTCCTGGACAGGGTTCAAAAAAGAGTCGCAAACCTGATAGGTCCTGAACTGTCATCTGGGCTTCAACCTCTGTCCCATCGACGAGATGTTGCATCCCTCTGCCTGTTCTACAAATACTTTAATGGTGAATGCTCTGACGAACTGCAAACACTTGTACCTCCCCGACGTAACTACCCCCGACAAACCCGACAAGCTACTAAGTCTCATCCCTTTACAGTGGAGATCCCTAGGTGCAAGAAAGCCTTTTACTCCAATAGTTTCTTCCCCAGAACTGCGGGTCTTTGGAACTCCCTTCCGGGATTCTGCTTTCCCAACTGCAATGATATGCAGAAGTTCAAGTGTAATGTTAACAAACATCTTTCTACTCTTCTCCCTTCATAATGACCCCGCTAATTAATTCCCTAATAGTAGCCCCCTGCTTCAAAGTGGCACTGTGCCTTGTTTGGGGTGAAAATTGAATAAAAAAAAAAAAAAAAAAAAAAAATTATTATTATTATTATATATTTACTAGCAGGCTACCCGGCGTTTCTCGGTCGTAAAATACACATAAATATTATATTTTAATTTATGCAGAATTCTATAGGTATTAAGCGTAACATTAAATTCCTTTAAAAAAAAATGAAGTAGAAAAATGGAGACATGTGCATGCGAGTCTTATGTTTTTTCTCCTAAACATTTCACTTCTTGTAAGTAAAAATAAAATACTCTTGCTAATATCGAAACCAAAACCTAGAGACAGTGAGCGAAGCACGATAACCATTAGACCAGTTTGGCACGATCTTTAAAGAATGTTTTCAAACCTACTTATTCTTAACATAAGTAATCTCTTATGGGAACGATTCGCACATGCGCAGTCATGAAACAGCTGACAAACAAATAAAAATCCACTGACAGTAAGTACCAATTTTTCAATTTTTATCTCTTGGCAGCTTTTTTACAAAGGAGTCACCACTTATCAAGGCCCAGAGGCCACTCGAGGATGGATAAGGATTAATAAGTGTACAGTCGTCACTGAGACAATTTTGTAGTAATCGTTAGTAGTGGAAATTTGGTAAATTGGATTACTTAAGTGGAACGGCTCATCAAGAACTTTTTTATGTTGAACTTGAAGACGACCACATTATAGTCAGCTGGAAAGCAGGCAAACGGAAGACAGTTCCACAGATTTGCAGTTCTAAGAAAGAAGCTTTGTTCATGGAATCTACATTTAGGTTTAGGCACAGATAAAGAGTGGGGGAAATTATTGATAGTGTTTACGATTAGACGAGTGTTTCTCATGAACGTCTGGCGAGGGGACCATAGATTGGAGCTCAAATAAGCACTTGCTTTGAAAATAACAATAGACTGGCTCGCAACGTCTCTTCTGTGAGAAAGAGGTTGCAGGGAAGTGAAAACAGCATCCCCCACTAGGCGATAAAGTTCATTTTGAATTCTGTCAAGGCAGGATAAGGCCTATCTAGCAGCTCCTGCCCAGATGTGGCAACAGTACTCCATCCTTGGATGTACCTGGCTCTTATTTAGGTAGAGAATTGCATCAGCAGTGAGATATCTACTGGATCGATAGAAGGATCCCACCATTTTTCCAGCGACCTCTGATGTATGTGTTCCATTTCAGATCAGGAGTAAAGGTCAAGCTCAGGAGCTTGTCAAAACATGGAGCTTTCCCAAGATGAGAGCCATTCATTTCAACTGATTCCAGATGGGGATCAGAGCGTTGATGATGTAAAGATAGAAATTTGGCATTAAAAGTAACCAGCCACCTCTTTCCCCATTGTACCACATGCTGCTCAAGATCAGAGGAAAGAGAATCAGAGAGAACTTGGTCGTTTACGGCCTTTGATGTACTGCCATAGATGGTAGTATCGTCAGCATACATGTCTACGAATGATCTAAGGATGTGATTTGGAAGATCATTGATGTAGATTAGGAAGAGAGTTGGGCCCAGGATGGACGCCTGAGGGACTTCAGCATTAATAATATGAGCTTCTGATTTCTGCCCATTAACCACTGCTCTTATGAACTTATCAGACAGAAATGATTTCATTGTAACTGGAGCAGATTAAAACCTACTAAAAAATTTTCCACATGTCTGAATACCCCATATACCAAGTTTCAAGTCTGTAAATCAAAAATTCGTAGGGTATATAGGTTAAGAACTGTCCTCACACACACGCACATTTTTACCTTTATAGATATACTAGCAGATGTACCCGGCGTTGCCCGCTATTAAACATAATATTAAACTCCTTTAAAAAAAAATGGGAAGAAACTGAGAGATGTGCATGCGGATTTTATGGGTTTTTTTTAAACAGTTCAATTCTTGTAAGTAATAAAAAAAACTTGATCTGAGATTGAAAACAAAACCTAAAGACATTGCGTCAAGTATGATAATCATTAGGCCAGCTAGACACGAAAATGGAAGTATTTTCAAACCTACTTACTCTTAACGTAAGAAAGCTATCATGTGAACGATTCGCGCATGCGCAGTCATGAAACAAACAGACAAATAAAGTTAACAATAAAGTTAACAAGCAGATAAATACATATAAATAGATATACCAAATTTCAAGTTTGGAAATCAAAAAATTCATAGAGTATATAGATTGAGAAGTGTTCTCACACGCACACATATTCTCACCTTTATAGATATAATAGCATGGGTCCTCGGCGTTGCCCGGGTGTTTGGAGGCGTATGCTGAGCAAAAAAAATCAAAAACACGGCCAATTTTTTTTAATTTGACCCCTATTATGACCCCTTAGCATTTACTGTTTTGGGCTCAAATCAAGTTATTAAGTTAGATCCATGTCCAAGAAACCTATATCTAAAATTTCAAGTGTTTAGACACAAAATTGTCGGAGAAGTTTGGTAAATTTCTCAAATGTCAAATCGTTGGACTTTGACTCCTTAACAGCCAAATTTCTGGCCGAAAATCGATCACATAGATTTTTCCAAATCTCAGTACCTTGTATATCAAATTTCGAGTATGTAGACTTAAAATTGACAGAGTTATTGCGTAGGGAAATGTACACAGACACACAGACACGTTCACTTTTATAGATATATAGATAGATTTTCGCTAAAACTCTTTGTAAAAAATAAGCAAGTTTTTTTTTTTTTTAAATAGGGGATAATATTTTTAAAAATATACCTACGAACCGAACATAAAAAATTTTCCCTTCAGTAAAAATACAAATATATTGGTTTACTTTTTTTAAATCGTAAATGCTTTCTTTTTTTCTTTTTTATCGTAGATGCTTGTTTGTTTATTCTAATAGTAAATGTTAACAAAAAAAATTACAACGAAAAGTAAATATATAATAAAACAAAAAATTATTTAATTCTTTTCAAATCTCGGCCTGTCAGTTCGAAAAATAAAACTTGTTTATTTTTTATAAAGATTTTTAGTAACAAAAAAAACAAAAAACATGTCAGTCCGTCTAAATAAAAATTGGTTGCGTCTTCATGTAAGAATACCAAGTGACTCGAATGACCTGTCTAAATATCACGCAAAAAGACCATCGGCACGGGCAGTTGTTGTGCCTTGTCTCACATTTGTCGTGCCTTAATTTGTCTTACATAATTATTAAAACGCAGATTCTATGAACAAAGCTTATTTCCCAGAACTGCCAACCTATGGAACACTGTTCCGCTGGCCTGCTTCCTGGTTGAATACAACCTAGTAGCCGTCAAATCCAATGTAAACAAGTTCTTGTTGAGCCGTCCCAATAAATAATCAAGTTCTACCCAATTTACACCATTAGCAATTACTAAAATACCACCTTACATTCATTAACTCTTATCTCGAGTGGCCTTTGGGCCTTGATAAGTGGTGAAGTAATCTCCTCCGGCTGCAATGCACTTGTACCATTCCAACAACTTTTGAAAGGCCCCATGGAAGTCCTCTTATGTGAGTGTGTCAATGACCCTTATCACAGCCTCTTTCATCTCCTCAATTGTCTCATAACGATAGCCGCTAAGGCTTTTCTTGGGTTAAGGGAATGACTAAAAGTCACATGAAGCAAGGTCTGGACTATAGGGAGGGTGAGGAACTATCTTGATGCCCAACTTAGTCAAATAGTCTGTGACAAGGACGAAGTTGTGAACTGGTGTATTAATACAAATCTTCCACATTTTCAGTTCCTCGTGAATAATTGTGTGTACAGTTCCCACACTGACATCAATTTCTTGCACTCTAAAATCAAGTAGTGTGGCTTTCTTCAAAATTAATAATATGTCTTTCTTCAAAATCAAGTAGTATCTCTTTCTTCAAAATTAATAACATGTCTTTCTTCAAAATCAATAGTATGTCTTTCTTCAAAATCAATAATATGTCACTCTTCAAAATTAATGTCTTTCTTCAAAATAAATAACATGTCTTTCTTCAAAATCAAGTAGCATGTCTTTCTTCAAAATGAATAATATGCCATTCTTCAAAATGAATAAAATGTCTTTCTTCAAAATGAATAAAATGTCTTTCTTCAAAATTAATAATGTCTTTCTTCATAATAAATAATGTCTTTCTTCAAAATTAATATGTCTTTCTTCATCAGGTGGTAAACGCGACGGGTAAACTCTGAATCTCCTAAGTGCATCCTCACCAATTACTGCCTTCCATAGTTGTTGTCGTCTCACCACGTCTTGGCCAAGTAAGCCTCTGGCCGGCTTTGGGTAAGATTGAAACCGCTATCTGCAGACAATTCTCACCTGGAATCTTAGAGATCCAACGTCTCTATCCACTGCTGAGAATACAGTTAGGAGATTCGGAGTTCCTATCCCGTTGCGGTTACCACCTAATGAAGGCCAGAGAAATAGTTAGCCAAAACGTCGTGAAACAACTTGTTGGGTAGTGGTGTTATTTTTAGAAGCTACCAAATGTGCGACTATGTTTCGTTATTCTTATTTAGTGTTCTTGTTTAGATGACGACTTATATATTTGTTGTTGTTCATGTTTGTGAGCATCTTAGAGTGATCATGTTGAATCTTGTGAGATGGAGACATTGGTGAGATATCGATAGGTATATACAAAGAGACAGACAGTTCTGTATATATGAGAGACAGGATACATATAAAGAGAGAGATAGTTATTATATATGTATTTGTTGTTTGTGTTAGTCTGTTCATATTGGTGTGCAGATATATCGCATATATATAAAGAGAGAGACAGTTCTGTATATATAAAGAAACAGGGTACATGTTAATACAGGAGAGTCCACGGCATGTAATACACAATGAGAGGAGATTTGATATATAGATAGATAGACCGAGAGTTTGACATTTATACTTTTGACAGTTCTGTGAACGGGAGTGTTTCTATAACATTTATACTTTGACATATATACTTTCTAACACATATTTTTTAGATGATGATTTTATCAAAGTTCTTATAACATAAATGGACAATACCTTTTCTGTTGAATAACAACACAAAGACGCAGATACAAAACCACATGATGACGTCCTTTATTTCATGACTGGTCCTGATTTCGCTCGAGGAATTCAAAGTTTCTTAACATGGCTTTTCTTTAACGTTCGCTTCCAAGGTTTTGTGTCAGCAGCTGTCTCTGACCTCTCTCTCTCTCTCTCTCTCTCTCTCTCTCTCTCTCTCTCTCTCTCGGCTCTTCTCCCCTCTTTCTCCCTTCTCTCAGACTGCATCTAAAACTCTACCTATATTGAGAACTCATCACGTCATCGCATGATTAAACATGTGCTCATCGAGCACGTTGCCTTGACATGCGTCACGTTGCAAAACATGCCACACTGACATCCCCAAATTCAGTAACCTATTTTTCGAGTAACCTCTTTACAAAATATGTTTACAATTTCAATTGACGATTAAATTCCTTATTTTAATTTTCACAGAAACAAATTTCATCATTACATTCCTTTTCCAATAAACAGATATCTAACTATTTTGTGTGAGCTAAACAATTGCGATTCCACTATCCTGATTTTCAATAACATTCTGTATTTATTTTAACTAATGATTAGAATTCTCAATTCCAAATCTAGCTTCGCAAGTTCGAATCCTTGACTATCCTATTTCATATTTACTCACTTACAAGAACAGGCTTCTGTTATTGTAACAAACTAAGAAAGATGAGGATAATAGTCTGCAATAAAAAAATAAATAAAAGCATTTACTTTTGAACAAATACATTTGGTGGATGATTAAATCTTTGAAACATATCTTACTCCTCATCTGGTGGCATCACATTAATGAAGAAAAAATCATTCCTAATTTATATATTAGTACAATAGCGTTATTTTCTGTGTTACACTTACATCCGGGTCGTTTAATTGTTATGTACTTCCATTTCTTATCATAAATAATTTTACCAAGAATTCTTCATAAGTTTTGGTTTCGGTTTCGGTCTCAGCTAATGGCACTTGAGTCATCTATTTTTTGACATTCCTCCATTTTCTATACTCATTTCCTTGCCACCCCTCTCTTGCATTCCTCTTCTAGAACGCATAGAACTCACCACACTTTAGTCACCCCCATCGCTTCGCTCTAGCCTCAAAATAACCCCTCCTTATATAACAGCCACTCATTCTCCCTACATTTTTTATCTTTTTTTTTTCATCCTTATGTTTTATATTTCATCTATCTTCCCTCTATATTTTATTTTTATTTTTAAGGTTATTCTACATTGCCATCCTAATGACAGAGGAGGAGGAGGAGGAAATGAATGAAAGCTAGAACAATTCACAGATATAATTACAAAATCAATTTACAGATATAATTACAAAAACAATTTACAGATACAATTACAAAATCAATTTACAGATATAATTACAAGAACAATTTACAGATACAATTACAAAATCAATTTACAGATATAATTACAAAAACAATTTACAGATACAATTACAAGAACAATTTACAGATACAATTACAAAAATCAATTTACAGATATAATTACAAAAATCAATTTACAGATATAATTACAAAAACAATTTACAGATATAATTGCAAAAACAATTTACAGATACAATTACAAAATCAATTTACAGATATAATTACAAAAACAATTTACAGATATAATTACAAAAATCAATTTACAGATATAATTACAAGAATCAATTTACAGATACTATTACAAAAATCAATTTACAGATATAATTACAAAAACAATTTACAGATATAATTACAAAAACAATTTACAGATACAATTATAAAATCAATTTACAGATATAATTACAAAAATCAATTTACAGATACAATTACAAAAACAATTTACAGATACAATTACAAAATCAATTTACAGATATAATTACAAAAACAATTTACAGATACAATTACAAAATCAATTTACAGATACAATTACAAAATCAATTTACAGATATAATTACAAAAACAATTTACAGATACAATTACAAAATCAATTTACAGATACAATTACAAAAACAATTTACAGATACAATTACAAAAACAATTTACAGATACAATTACAAAAACAATTTACAGATACAATTACAAAATCAATTTACAGATACAATTACAAAAACAATTTACAGATACAATTACAAAAACAATTTACAGATACAATTACAAAACCGATACAGAAAACCAAGATGAAGAATTCGAATCATTTGTTTAAGAATATATTCTCGAATAGCCGAGCGGTTCAGTATTGTTGAAGAAAGCTAGCCAATAATGAGGTTGGCTCGTCAAGTTTGATGACTGTCGTTCGGGTCATTTGAGTATGTGTAAATATTAAATGATAGAAGTGAAACTGTATTATCTTTTTTTATATAAGAAAACGTGTTTTTGAGAGAGAGCATTGACTGACGCCATGTTGTTTGTTGTCAAGCGATGTTCAGAAAAGACATTCCAGTAATCCAGTTTAAGTTTGGGAAATCCAATCAAATAATGCCACCGTAAGGAAGCGTTCAGTATTTATGCATGGTAGGTATAATGGGTAAATTTTAAAAGTATGGAATGAAAAGATAAAAACTGATGATGCGATCACTATTATGAAGCCAGTGTAAGACAAGTTCCGGTCTCTTCTTGGTGAATAACAGAATATATTTTAAAGAAGATAAAATCACCTTCAAGCTTCTCAAACTATGACTATTTTGGGAAAGTGGCCTTCATCGGAAATATTAAAGGAGTTTATGATATTAAATAAAATTGACCGATTAATTTACAAAACATGCAGCAGGTATTGGCAAGTAGTGTGAATATATTGAATCTATATATGGTTTCTGTGTATGCATTGCTGTAATGTTTTTTTCTAGGCGGGAAAAATCGTCTCTAATTTATTACTTAATATATATATATGTATATATATATATAGTAATTTATAAAATATATATGGTGATTAAGCTACAATGATAATCGCCATATATACTTTATAAATTGCTAACTAGCTCTACCTACGTATTGAGCACTTTTGAAGTAAATACTTAAAGTTTACGCATAAATCTATACTTTCGTATATTAATTTTATGTGAGTAAATGAAGTAGTTATATATATATATATATATATGTATGTATGTATGATACGCATCAAGTGCGCTTGAAAGCTAAATTACAACACAATTTTCAGAAAATAAATAAATATTTTACTTGTTTGACATTTATAATTTAAATATATTTTGGAGTCAAACTCCATCCTCAGTATTTTGTTTGCTTCTTCTTCTTTCTTGCCATTTTATAAAGTTGGAGAAAGAAAAGTCAGTACTAAAGATCAGCGCGTTATTTCTCAGCAGTTGTATTTTGAAATGTCGGGAATGGTGCGTTGACTGCGCGAGATTAACGTCAGGGTGTGAGTTCAGTTATAGAAGCGTTGATTTAAATCGACGCTTCTATAACGGAACTCACCCCCTGACATACATACATACATACATACATACATACATACATACATACATAAGAACTTGAAACATAAAGATCTTTTCCAAAATTACTGGATTCAGCATTAAATAATCCGAAAAAGGTTGATATGCCGTAAAACAACCCAACCAAACAATATGATTTATTGTGAACGCCCAGATTCATTTTTATTTGTATAGATGCTTAAATATAAAAATGAAATTTAATCGTTCTTCTTTTGTTTTTTACTCAGCGTCTGAGACTGCTGTGGAATTGTCCCATTGCCATTGTGAGAATGGTGGTACCTGCGTTAAAAAGGATGAAAAAACATACGTTTGCAAATGCTTGACTGGTAAGCTTTTTATTTATTAATTTATTTATTTATATGGAAATCGCTCCAGATAAGACATGAAGCCACTTGAGCTAAAAAAAATAAATAAATAAATAAAAATACCGCTACAAGATTTAAAAAAATAACAAATAATAAATGAATAGATTCCAAGCCAGATAGCAGCAATCTTACCCCTTTGTCAGAAACATTGCCCTTGGAATGTGAGGACTAAACGACAAAATAAGGGAAGTGAAAGTTACGAGGCTGCCAAAGGTAAACTTTTGCATCTACAGAAATTATTTCAAACTAATTTTTAGTTAATCAAGTTGAGAATCTTTCTCGGATTCTCCTGACTCATTTTTTCCATTTAATTCTTCGGTGGCTGATACCCCCCTCCCCATATATATCAGGTCGGCGCAAAAGTTTTTGTCGATTTAAAATTTCATTTTTAAAATGAAAAACTGTATTATTTGAAAATCTTTATTCATATAAATAAGGGCCTTTGCACTTTATAATTTGATTCCATCTGTCAACAAGCTTATAAATGCCTCGCTTGTAAAATTATTTAGGTTTTCATGTGAAATATGAATTTATTAATCCATGTTCAACTTTTTTTTTTTTACAAGGCAGTCATCATTTATCAAGGCTTGAAAGTCACTCAAGGATAAGGGTTAATGAGTGTCAGGTGGTCACTGAGACAACAGTTTAGTGATGATTGTTAGTGGTGGAAATTTGGTCAGTTGAATTACTTGGGTTGACGGGTCATCAAGAACTTGTTTACATTGGACTTGAAGACAACAATATTGTAGTCAGCTGGAAAGCAAGCAAACGGAAGAGAGTTCCACAGATGTGCAGATCTAAGAAAGAGGCTTTGTTCATGGAATCTACGTTTAGGTTCAGGCAGAGATGAAGAGTTCGGGAATTTATTGATAGTGGTTTCAGCTAGACGAGTGTTTTTTTTTGTAGAGGAAAATTGTTTTTTTTTTTATTTTGACTTTGCAGAACGTGATTAAGTTCTGCAAATGGAAAGAAAAAGCAATAACATCAATACTTGGAGCATTTTAGGTTAATTTTCCTTGCTCCTCTGCCTCTCTCTTTCTCGCTCTCTCTCTCTCTCTCTCTCTCTCTCCTAACTCAAATCAGTTTAACAAGGAAAAAGCAGGAAGAAAAGGCTGTCAGTATTGCACTTTTCTTACGTCTTGCTTCTTTTCCCAGCAGCAGCCGTTCATCATCATCATCATTATCATCATCAGAGCACAATCTTGTGCACGAGATATCGTTTCTGGCTATTTAGTTGCTGACACTCGAACTCTGGCGTAACTTTTAATTCCTTTTTAAAATGAATGAAATAAAAAAAATAAAACGGAAAAAACTGAGATATGTGGATGTGAGTCTTATGTTTTTTCCTAAGCAGTTCACTTCTCGTAAGTATAAAAAAAATAATACTCAAGAGAAAAATCCGATGACCTCCCCCACAAACCAATTGTTCGATTTTTACCTCTTAACAGCTCTTTTTCCGGATGAAAAGCGATTAAAAGTTTTGCACATGTCTGAATACCCTTTATACCAAATTTCCAGTCTGTAGATCAAAAATTTGTTGAGTATATAGGTTGAGAAGTGTCCTCACACATACACATATTTTCACTTTTATAGATATATATATTAGTTCAAAGATATTTGCTATTATTCCAGGTTTTTATGGGAATGACTGCACCTCGCTGACCCCAGAAAAACTTACAACACAGATAAAATATACAAGTAAGTACTAATTTTTATGTTAAGTGCCAGAGTTCCCATGCTGTCAGAAATTACTGTATACTTTTGTTTTTTTAAAGAGTTCTGAATTTTTTAGATGAGAAATGATTGTTCATATTATCTGGATTATTTGGACTACTGTTCTCATCTTGAGTTGTGAAAATGACACTCAAGATGAGAATAGTGTTGGAATTTATCAATGTTGGCAGAGTTTTTAACTGTTATATTGTGAAAGTTGTAAGAGTCGTCTCCCTTTAACAGCTTCAAAATTATGCTTATTTTTCAGTGATAAAAGCTTTTTAAGTAACTTGGAGTTGCTTCCCTTTGTCTGTATATATAGATTGTGATTACGTGTAGATATCTCTCTTCGTCTCATAATGTAAATAAAAGCAAATGTTTCTCCGTGTCTGCGTATTAAACGAAAAACATGTTTATATGTGCATTTCTTTTTTGTTGATGTCTGTTGCCTTCCACGGTGTGAATCCCACTTAAAACAAAGTATGTTTTATTTGATTCTTAACTTTAATAATTAACCATCAAACAATAGTCTGAATAATCCAATTATGTACTTTTTATTATAGTTATTACCTTAAGCTATTAGTAAAGTTACTGGGACATTAACCTATTAGGGGTGATACTGGATTAATAGTAACTAAGTAGTTAACGACACTGACTGAAAACCTTGGCGTGTCTAGTTCAAACCCACACTTGACCTTGTGTCTCACCTCCAGGAAAGGAGGCAAATAAAAATAAATACTAAGTACTAATTACTGATCAGGCTCAACTTTGCTTTACTTCAGTGACCTAAAGAAAACCAGTACATCATTACGATTATAATCGTATGTTAAATTTTATTTTTTAATCCTTTGAGATGAGACTTCATAATCTGTGAATTCATTCTTTTACGGAATGTAATTCTCATTTTCATAGCTGTTGTTTCACACGATTCATCCAACTCATCCTCTGGCCTTCTTCAGGTGATTAATCGCGACAGGATAGACGCAGTGGATATGGTTCCAGGTGAGCATGGTCTGAAAGTAGCGGTTCCAATCCTACCCAAAGCAGGCCAGAGGATCAGTTGGCCAAAAACGTGGTGAGACAACAACTATACAAGGCAGTAATTACTGGGGATACAGTTACAAAAGTCAGCATTCCTATCCCATTGCAGTTAATCACCTGAAGAAGGCCAGAGGATGAGTTAACTAAAACATGGTGAAGCAACAACTATGAAGATGGGGATAACAGCCCACAAAAGAATGCATGCACATTTTATTTATTCTGGCCTGCATAGCTCTAAAAAGTTAGCGATATTGACCCCTGTTTGCAAACTTTGAAGAGCTCTTATTTAAACTGAGCCAAAAGTAGAACGTAAGATGATTTGAGCGAAATTGTGCTTGAAATATAAAAAAAAACGGTTTCTTTAAAAGACACGAAAAGAATATGCTTGTCTTCTTCTTCTTTGCTGTTCAATTCTATCATCAACTAAGTCACTTTCCGGAAATGACGGGGAATAGATGATGTCGTAAAAAGAAACACGACACGTAGAAAAAGGTCAAAGTTCATGGCTAATATGGACAACAACATTTTCGTTAACATGTAAATATTGGAGAAGAAAACCAGACGATAATATGTCCAGAAAATATGGACGAGGAAAAGGTTGGCGATTCCATTTGTAAAATTGATGTCCCATTTGCTGGGAACAAAGAAAAGTTCATGCTAGAAAAATGTTTGTATCTACGTTCGCTGTTTAAGAGCAGAGCGAATTCATGTGTGTCTGCATGTATGTGCGTGTGTGTGTATGTCAGTGTGTGTGTGTGTGAGAGAATATTGTAATGGTATCAATCCACATACGTGCAGTTGGTCGTTATGTTGGATCCTTGATGTCGTTGTTATTTTTGTTGTTGCTGATGTTGTTGAAGCAATTGTTGCGATTATTGTTGTTATGGTTGTTGTCATGATTGTTATTATTGTTGAAGCAAATGTTGTGATTGCTGTTGTAATGGTTGGTGTCATTATTGTTGAAGCAAATGTTGTGATTGCTGTTGTCATGGTTGTTATTGTTGTTGAAGCAATTGTTGTGATTGTTGTTATCATAGTTGTTATCATTATTGTTGCAGTAATTGTTGTAACTGCTGTTGTCATGATTATTGTTACTGTTGTTGAGCAATTGTTGATTTCTGTTGTCATGGTTGTTATTGTTGTTGAAGCAATTGCTGTGATTGTTGTTGTCATGTTTGTTGTGATTGTTGTTGAAGCAATTGCTGTGATTGTTGTTGTCATGGTTGTTGTGATTGTTGTTGAAGCAATTGCTGTGATTGTTGTTGTCATGGTTGCTGTTATTGTTGTTGAAGCAGTTGTTGTGATTGCTGTTGTTTGTAACACTGCTGCTACAGACACTCTCTATTGGTTATTGTGTAAAAGATGGGACATGTTTCATTTAATATTTCTGGTTTGTAAACGGAACGTGGGTGTGATGTGAAAAGTCTTTTTCAGCTTAACGCGGGTGAGAATATTGCAGAAAAATATAAATGATGCTTTAATAAATCTGAAAGACAACGTTATTAATTATCATGCTTAATTAATAACAATATGCATCAAATGAATTATATTGATTTAAAATGCCCGTTCTGATATGTCTATTTCTGACCTGTGTCAGCTATGTTTCCTGTGTAACTCCAATTACCATTATTCTTTTGGTTTTTATCTACAGAGGTTGCTGCCATTGTTGTGCCTATTGTGTTGTTAATACTTATTGCAGCCGTTGTGCTGGGCGGTTTCTTCTTCATGAAAAAACGAGGGTGAGTTGATCATCTTATAAAAAGCGAATTTTATTTCTGTTACAAAATTATTTTATTATAACTATCATGTTGACAAGAAAGTTTTTGCGATTTTTAACTTTTAAATTCAGATGAACATATCCTGGCTTAAATAAAAAAAATTATTGATCGAAATAAGCACCATCAGAATCAACACACTTTACCAACACAAAATATGTGTATTCATGCCTGTAACGTAAAAATCTTGCGTTTTGGTGGCGATGAAGTCGCTGAAGGTGTTTTTGATATCGCTTAGGTTTTTTAAGCATTTCTCACACACAGTTTTCTAGATGCTTAAAAAAGTGGTAGTCGGTAGATGAGAGGTCTGGAGATGTGGTGAATGAGGCAGAGATTCATAGCCCAATTTGTTTAACTTCTACCGGTTACAAATCACCAAACAGTCACCATAACCTTCTTTCTGTGTAACTCTGGCTTCAAGAAGTGTTATGAAGCTTCGTCGGCATCCAACCACTGAGCTGATTATCGCTGGTTGTTGTAAATAACCCACTTTTCATCACAAGTCACAACCCCGTCGAGAAACGCCTCGTTCTGGTTTGCATAAAAGAAAGGAAGATGACACTTCATAACAGCGTTTCTTTTGGTTGTCATTCAATTCATGAGACACCCATTTACCAAGATTTTTGTCTTTCCAATCTCTCTCAAATTGTTGGAAATCTTTGTATATGTTACGTTAGAAGCAGGTTTTTTTAACAGTTGTATGTGGATTGGCTTTGACTAAGGCTCTTAATTGATTGTTGTCAACATCCGATAGTCGAATACTACGCTCACCAACTTCAAGACTCTCATCGTAGTCACAAAATTTCTTAAACCACCATTGTGCTGTGCGGTCAGTAGTGGTTTCTGGGCTAAATGTTTCATTGATATTGCAGCTGTTTCAGCAGTTTTCGGCCTAGCTTGAATTGAAATAAAAAAATTGTGCGAATTTGCTTTCTTTTTTTTTTGATCTTGTATTCAACGTTCTGAAAAGAAGACATAATTGTTTTAAAACGATTGTAATTTAAACGATTAGATAAAGTGAAAAACGCTCTTTAAAATGAGATATAAAGTAAAGGTGTTATAACGAAAAGTTATTTGAAAATACATCATTTGAAATCAAAATTAAAAATTCTGCAAGAACTTTATTCTCAACCTAATAGGTTAATTTTATACTGCTTCGGAATCTATAGAGAACAAAGACACAGACACAAAGTGTCTTTTACACACACACACACACACACACACACACACACATATTTAACTAGTTGACTGAAATATACTCATGATTGTGTAGCAATAACTATCATACCATTTGTAGTATGCTTTTCAAGACAAGTAAAATTAAAATAGATTTAATATATTAATATATAGGATACTCTCTGATGCGAGTAATTGTTTTTGTTTTGATTTTTTTTACATGGAGGTCACCCCTTATCAAGGCCCAGAAGCCACTCGAGGATAAGGGTTATTGTGTGTACAGTAATCAATGGGGTAGTGTTGCATTATTCGTTAGTATTGGTGTATTATTCGTTAGTATTGCAAGCTTACTTTCTTTGCACCAGTATTGGCAATGTCTTCAATGTATTTGTTTCAATTCATGTTACCAGTGAATGTTAAGCACTCTCTAAACGAATCGAGTCAGAAAGGTAGAAGCTTAACATGCCAGCAATCTATTTTAAATATTATATCAATCAATGAATCTGTTTTGCCCTTAACTCCTCTTATCAAACCATTAAAAGAAAAGAAAATGTATTTAGGCATGATTACAAAATCAGAAAATTGGAAGAGAAGTTGCAATTACCTTTTTATTTTTTATTTTAATGGCGTAATAAACTCTTCTGAGAAGTTAAGGGCAGAACAGATTCATTGCTTGATATAATAATTAAACAAATGATTTTGCGCTACGAAACAGTTACTGTCAAGAATTGTGAATGTCAATATACTTAAAGGAATAAATTGTAAGATGGTCAACATCATGAAATTTGGAATATAGACTTTTGTCATTTGTTTGTTACATGCATATATATACACATATATGATGATTACAACGTCTTGTCAGACGAGTGCCACTCCCTCAGATACTGAAAGTCCATGAGCCTGAAAATGACTTATTTAGTTCTGACGGCGAATTCACACACTCAAGCAGACATGACACTGAAGACGGTCATTGGTATACATACATACATATACATACATACATACATACATACACATACATACACACATACATATCTATAAACATACACACATACATACATACTTACATACATACACAATACATAATACACATACATATACATACACGCATGCATACATACACATATACATACATATGCATACGCACACACATATACAAATACAAACACCCATATACATACATATACACATACAAATACGTACACATATGCACATATACATACATTTACCTACATATACATACGCATATATATATGCATTTATACACAAACATATATATATGCATATATACACATACATATGCATACATACGCACAAACATATATATATATACATACAAACGCACATAAACATATTTACACACATATATACATAGATATACATACATATACAAACACATGTGCATATATAAACATACATACACATATGCATACATACATACAAACATACACACATACATACATATGATGATGGCAGATCACTTATTACATGTTTCCAGCATTTCAGGCATACACGCATCACAACTTTTCCATCGCCACAGGACAATTTTTATAGACAAATGCCTGAGGGAGTATCTATACCAAGATGATGTTACAGAGTTTTAGCTTTGTACAACAGCTAAATCTCTCTCTCTCGGTTCAAAATGTTAACATCCAGCAACAAGTAAGAGCAAGCTAGCCAGCAACAAGTTAAACTGCAGACCAGTTTAATTTAATATATATATACATACACACACACATATATATATATATATATATATATATATATATATATATATATATATATATTACAGATCTGATCTATCAGATATTGTCTGAATCTTTTTGTCCCAATCACTGCCACACTTTGATTAACAATCCTATTTCTGCTGCTTTTTATGCATCTTAGTGAACAACTTCCTATAACTTTGTTTTACTGATATTTACTTATTTCCTCTTTTTCTTTTACTTCTTTACACTGACGGAGTGGAGTGGTGCCGGATCGTCCATATTATCACATTACTTGCTTGATTATCTATCATACAACCTAAGCACTGCCTGTATAATCATTCTTCCGCCGATTGAAAAAAAATTAAAATACAAACTAAAACTGTAACATTTTTATCTGATCATTTCTATTTTTTTTTTTTTTTTTTTTTTTGCCAGCAGAAAATTTTTTTTAAACAAGCCCCAAATTACAGGTGCGTCCTTGCCTCACACCCAGTTGGGTGCCGTATCATTTCAAGATGGCGATGACGTCAACATCGGTACACCACCTCTCAGCTATGACATCATGTCGGGTCAAGAAGTTGTAAGTAACCTCTTTTATTTCTCATAGTGTTTTTTTTTTTTTTTTTTGTCTTTTAACTTTAGGAGGGAAGGGTCATCGCTTATCAAGGTCCTGTGGCAACTCTAGGAGATAAGTGTTAGGTGAGACAACAAGATCAGTTATGGTGGAACATGATCACCATGCTATAGGATGTTCAGAAAGTCACTGAAGAGTTAAAAATCTTTGTCATTTTACCTTCGATGATTTTTTTCTCTATTTCAGATATTTTACAGATAATATTTCGGAAATTAATTCTGGATAAGTATAGCCCTGAACAACGTACGCATGTTGTGAAATTGTTTTACCCAAATCAAGCAATGCTTTGGCGACAACATTATCTCTCGCTATGGCAATGTCAAATGGTCACCACACCCCCAGACTTGACTAGCCCCGACTTTTTTTTTGTAGGGATATCTTAAACAATGAGTCTATGTCAACAAACCTCAAACCCTGCAAGAATTGAAGGAAAACATCAGGAACGAAATAAGGGAGTTAAATCGCAATCCAGAGATTCTGCAATCTGTCATAATGTTTCGGAAAGAGCACAAGTATGCGAAGCTGAAAATGGGCAACATGAAAAAGACATTATTTTTCATGAATAAAGATTGTTTGAGTTTTGCATTTTTTTTTTTTTAATTCCCAATGTCTTAGTCAGCTTGTGTTAAAATTACAGAAAGATATCATCAAAAATAAAGAATCTATTTAAATTTAAAACCTGTCAGTGACTTTTTGGACACCTTGTATAAGCTGATGTAAGCAACTTTCTAGTATGATAGAGAACCCACCTTCCTTGCAACCTTCTCAATATATTTGTTCCAATTCATGTTGCTTGTGAATATTAAACGAGCTTTCAGGCAGTGCATTATCAGTCATGGCGATCGGTGGTTGAGAAGGTTTCTTGCAATTCTCAAATGAAAACAGTTTAGTCTTTGCAGCATTGAACGTTACCATCCATTTATGTTCCCATTCCATTACAGACTGAAGATCTTCCTCTAAGGTTTCAGCCATATGTGTTCATTCGTTTTCCCCTTGTATCTGCCATAGAACATGGTGTTATCAGCAAATATACCCATCTCGAAGTGGATTTTATCAACAAGATCATTTATGAATAGCAGGAATCCCAATATCAACCCCTGCGGTACATCTGGATTTATATCGAGTTGTTTTGACTACAGCCATTGATGACAACGTTGATTTTTCTCTTGCATAAGAAGAATTTAATTATATTAATTATTCATTCTGTTTAATTTTCATTGGAAGATCTTTGTGCCAGACCCTGTCAAAAGCCTTAAATATGTCTAGGGCTACTGCCCTCGCCTCCTCTGTCTTATCCAGTGTGTGGTATATACGTCCAGAGATTACAGTCAGAATATCTGTAATAGAACGAGTTTGCCAAATCCATACTGTCGGTCAGAAAGAAGTTTATTATCTGTGGTGGTGGGCTCGTGTTTGATTGATTGAGAGCTCAAAGATTTGGGCAAATAGAGGGAAGGGTTAGGGTTAGGGTTAGGGTTAAGAGACTAAAGGGACGATAATTGAGTGGGTCAGTTCTTGCATCAGAATTCTTACCATAGAAGCGCGATTGTCCGGCAGTCAGGAAAGCAAGATTCGATTAGACCTTTGCTGAAGAGTTTGGAAACAACTGGGGCAACTTCGGTGAGCATTTTTTAAAGTAATATAGCAAGGATAAGATCAGACCCACACACCTTTGAGGTTTTTTATGGCATGATGAACATGAGAGGGAATGATTTTCAAATCATTGAGTGTGGCTTTGATTTAAATAGTTTATTCAAAAGTTTTGTATATATATAGAGAGAGGAAGGCCCCAAAACGGTGCATATTCTCTCCTGATGACCCAATAGTATCTATAAGACGAAATACCCTCCAAACATGACTATATAAAGTTTTAAAAGATATGCTATGAAATACCCCCAAAAAGCATCATCCTATAAAACTTAGACGAGGAAAGCCCTAGAAAGGCGCTTTATCTCTGATATGAAATTTATCCGAAAAGAAAACAGCTAATAAACATCAGTATATACAGGCTGTTTCTCTCAAATACAACATCTTCTGTTGTTCGCTTGCTTCATAACGAGTTTCTACTACTGTTCAGGTAGTAATTTTTATCATATATATATATATATATATATATATATATATATATTAAAAAACGCACTCTACATAAAAAATAAATCTTGGTCGCGAAAACCTGCACATGTCTATTATTTTATATTTATGACGAATCCTTTCCAATTAAAATCCGTTTAGCATTATGCATGTGCAATTGGGAAAAGCAAACACACTTGATATGTGCCAACATTATGTGAATAAACTAAATCAAAACAAAATGGCCACTGAATTTTATTTGATGCCGTTTTTATCTAAAAACGAAACTCGAATTATAACTAAAAATGATTTCTGATTTGATAATATTTATGAATAATAATATAAATTAATAATATTAAAAAAAAAAAAAAAAAACATTTACGACGGCTATGTTAAATTTTTCTTGCATTAATCTCTGGCCGCGACCGTTAAACATTACCAGGTTTTATGTTTTATTTATTTATATTTTATTAATTCAATTTTTTTTTTTTTTTTTTTTTTTTTAGAATCCTCTCGAGAGTGAATACAGTTCGGAAAATCCGACATGTCCAACGAACTTCAGCAACCCCATGTACGGAGTTGAACGGCTACAGAAGAAAGCTCCTTCAGCCCCGGGTGCAAGACAACAAAGCCCTGAAGCCAAAACAAGCGAAAAACAAGCAGAGAGCACAAAATCAAAATCCAAAAACGAAAATTTGTATGTGACCTTAAAAACAGGCCGAGCGTTCGATCCAACGGAAGACACGGATAAAGACACGGCCGGATTGGTTAAACTTGGGGAACTATAGGAAATTTAAAATAAATAAATAAAATTGTTCGGTACTGCTTGAGCGTTGAGTTCCATGGCGACCAGCAGAATTATTTAATGGTCGCTCCTTTGGTCCCCCTCCCACCTTAGTCAAGGCTTAATGCATGCGCACGTAACATTTTTTATTTACTGACGTTGGCTTAGTAACTTGATAATTTCGTAACCCTTAAACGGATACCGGAAGATTTAAATTGGTTCATTATTGTTGTACCTATTTACAATGCCTCCCCCCGGGACAGAGTTAGACAGCAGGGGCGTTTTTTAACGTGGAGAAAAGGTACAAAAATAAAAAAAAAATGTCTCAGTCGTGAAGGACTGCGTGCTTCTCCACCGAAAGAGAACAAGAAATGGAAGTACAGCACTGCAGCAGTGCAGTGCAGCGCAGCACTCAGTGTAGCACTTTGATCTTGGCCAAGTTGTAATGAAAACAAAAAGTTTCATTCACACAAAACCAAAAACACATACTAATGATAAATGATTTATTATTCATTGAAATGTACTCATTTTTAAGTGAAAAAATTCATAAAAAATAGTTGTTTATGTGCGCGTGTAAAAATGTTTGTAAAAGTAAGAAATAATTTTAATATTCATTTTAAAAAATTGGTAATTTTTTTTTTTTATTAGGTCCACCTTATAAACACCCTCAACCTCCTCATGTTAAGAACAGCTTTCGGAATAAACACCATGAGGGGGGGGGATATTTAAAATTTAACTGATATTTGTTGTCAGCATACCCACCCGCAAATACTATTTAAAAAAAAAAAGAGAGAGACAGGTGTAAAGTGCCCGTTGCATAGAAGTAGATTTATTTATCAATGAAAGTTGTCATTTAAAAAAAAAAAATTGTGGAGGTAGACCTAAATATAAATGTTTACCAAAAACTTATCCGCTCATGTAAATTAAAAACGTTTGTAAAAGTGAGAAATTATCAATACATAGTTTAGTTATTTATTTTTTTTTTAATATTAATGAAAAGAGTTAAGCTAACCTAAGTAAATACATGAATTACAAATGTTTGTAAAAGTGAGAAATTATTAATAAATGTTTAGTAACTTTTTTCTTTTAATATTCATAGAGAGTAAAACTTTTTTTCAATATTCATTTCATGAAAATAGTTAAGCCAACGAAAATAAATAAATAAATGTTTGTAAAAGTGAAAAATTATCAATAAATGGTTTAGTTACTTTCTTTATTCATGAAAAGAGTTAAGCCAACATAAATAAATAATGTTTGTAAACGTGCGAAAGGCAACGTAAGTAAATAAATGATAAATGTTACGTGCGCATGCGTTAGCTTTGACTAAGGGGAGGACTAAGGGAGCGACCATTAAATAATTCTGTTGATTGCCGTGGAACTCAACGCCCAAGGAGTACCAAATGTTCAAGGAGAGTCGTTCGATAATGAGGATTGTTTGGTTTTTGTTTGTTTGTTCTTTTTGCAGATTCGACTCAACAATTTTTATAAGAAATATTTTTTTTCATTCCACTTAAAATACAAAATTATTTTACAAATAAAATTTCTATTAAAAATATAAAATATTCTTCGGCATTTTTTTTTGTACTTACATGAAACTTACGGAGCATTTTTTATCTTTTTAATCTTTAAACTTTTTATTTTTATTTTTTATTTTTAATAAGGATTTCTTTGCAGTGAAAAATAAAACAATTTGCGCGTTTTAACGCCACAATCTTGTACGTTGTGATATTTTGAGTACAAAACAGGATCCGAATGAATAAGTAAAAAAAAAAAAGGAGTAATAACGAAACGGTTGAATATATATGAAAATTCGGTACTTTAATCTAGGCATTAAAAAATGAAAATATATAGATAAAAAAAGGGGTAAAACTATACAAACACCGTGACAGCGAATTAACCCTAACCCTAACCCCTAAACCTAACCCTAACCCTAACCCTAATCCTAACCCTAACCCTAACGCTGTCACGGTGTTTGTATAATAATACCAAAAAAGGGGGGTACCTATATACATAGATTCGAAAAAGTGGTCATAAAACAAATATATAACAAATAAATGCTATCAAAGACGAGATAAGTTACTTTTCTACCAAACTGGATGAATTTTTAGTATTTTTATTTAATGTAAAGTGTTTATTCGGCTCGAAAAACATACAGTGTTTACCGATGTATTTGAAAAATGCAAATGGCGGCATGCTTGCTGTTAAACAAAAAAAACTATACAAAATACTGTTAAAAACTCGCTCAATATATGTTACCGTGACATAGGCGGACATATATTCGGTTGGTTTCTAACAGTATTTTGTATAATTTGTTTGTTTGAACTCATTTTACCAGACTTATTGAGTTCAATAACGAGCATGCCGACATTTTTCTTTTTAAAATATATCGATAAACATTGTATGATTTTTCGAAGAGATTGCGCGTTTTAAAGTGAGTAAAACCACTAAAAACCTTACCAGACAGGTAGAAGAGTAACTTATTTTGCCTTTGATAACATTTATTTGTTATATTGGTATATATTTGATTTTTGACCACTTATGTGTATAGTAATACAAACCCCCAAAAAGTTATATTGTACGTATCCATTACGGAATGAAGATCTCCGAAAAAGAAAATTTACTTAATTTGATCGAGTAGTTTTCTTTTTTTTTTTTTTAACATCGGAAAAGCACGTTTTTATGACAGCGCGTTGAAGGTAGCCAACTTTGATTTTTTTTTTTTAACACGCAACTCAGTTTAAAGCGCCGACCCCCCCCCCCCAAAAAAAAAGAAACACTTGATTAAATTATGTGAATTTTTTTTTTCGGAGAACTTCATTCCATAACGGATACATACAATATAACCTTTTTTTTATATTTTTTAATGTCTTGATTAAACTGTACAAGTACCAAAAATTCTATTACTAATTACTCGCTAGGTTAGCATGTTGGATATCGTCCTAACGAGTGTAAAATTGCTACTTGCGAGACATTGGCTTCAGTTCGTTGGTTGGAAGCCACTCGAGGATAAGGATTAATAAAATTGTTAGTTGTAGCAAATTATTTCAACCCGCCCTGTAGAATACTCCCCAAATCTTCGACTTCATGAATTGTTCCTATTTCAAAGAGAAACAAATTATTCTCTATCATTCAAAGTTGATCACACAGGTGTATGAAAGAATTTGTTCATATTAACTTCTAACTAAAAACTCCCCACGCTATGCGCTTTCTTATAATATTCATTTCTTGTAAGAATTGTATTCCAGTAATAAATTATAAGCACTGGGAGTTACTTATTGTTTTAAATGGAAATCGCTCCAGACAAGGCAAGAAGCCACTTGGTGTAAGGAGCTAAAAAAAAACACTATTCAGCGTCAAAAACTTGCCAGCGATAACTTTTCGATGGGATAGATTCTGACCCAGAAAAACAGCAATTCTTCCCTCTTTGTCAGAAATATCGCTCATGGAATGTGAAGAGTAATGGACAAAACAAGGGAAGTGAGAGTTGCACAGCTGCACAAAATAAACCCAAGATCCACATTCTAATCTCCTTACAATAATGATGAATACTTTGAGAGGCTCGAAATACAGCATACACCTGTGAACATACACGCGTGCACTCATACAACTTGACACAGCAGACCCTCTGTTCCCAAGGACCATCGAAAGCCAACTACCTGGATGCTTTATAAAAAAAATGAACTGATATTTAACTCCCATTTTCCTTCCTCACTTTTTACCATTTTTTCTTCTATTCTCCTGCGATTACCTTTGCGCAGAGGCACAGAGGCTGTTCTTGGCCTTCGGGTCAGGAGCGAAAAAGGAAGTAATCAGTTCTGGTCATATTGGACAATTACTTTTTAAGTCAATTAGTTTGGTCAATGTGAGGGAAACCCTTCATATCAGACAATTGCTAATTTTGGACCCTGCCAGAGTGCCCCCTCGGGGGAACTGGTTTTTCCTCCCCACACTAAAAAACGGCCTTGTGCTTAATTTGCTCAGTGGGGAACCAAATAAATAAACACCCTTGACTGGTTCTAACCTTTTGTTGGTGGTCACTATTTTAACCACATAGAGTGTTTGACCAGAAGATAACATCAAGACGGTCTCTATTTATAAGGGTTTTATCTGGAGCTCATCTTGGAAAATTAATTTTCCTACAAAGCCCAATCCCATCGTAATATTCCAATTAAACGAGGTACTTATGTTTGAAAAGAGAAAGGTTGTGTCGAGCGCATCCAGAGAGCAGATGTGTGTTGAAAATATAGAAAAACATAAGAAATTTCCTTCTGACCTTCCTGTTCGTCGGCTAGTTTTTAATAAGTTAGGAAAATTTAGATGGAAGAAAGCAAGTTTAAGTTACATATTATAAGGAACAATGTTTCTGTCTCTCCCCTTGTTGAAAGAATATTCTCTCCCAATAAAACCTTTAAATTCTCAACAAGTCTCATATTTTCATGTATAAAGCAATGATGGAAAGGATGAAGCCAGATACACGTATGTAGAAGATATTTAATTGCATTGTGCTTCTTGATTGCTCACCGTTGCCTTAAGGAGAAGTGCTTTCCAACACCCTGGAAAACCTCATCAGTATGCCCTGTATTTAAGAATTCAGGTGAAAAGTCATCTTCCTCTCAGTACAGACCAATAAGTCTCCTGTGTGTCATGAGTAAGTTGTTGGAATCCATATTAAATAAAGAAGTAGTCAACCACCTCAACAGAAACAACCTTCTTAGTGACATGCAATATGGTTTCCACTCTGCAAGATCTACAGCAAATGTGCTAACGGTTATATCACATAGGATTAGTGAATCTCTTGACAAAGGTTTCCTTTCCAGGGCAATTGCTCTTGACATATCGAAGGCCTTCGATAAGGTATGGCATAAGGGCCTACTTCACAAGATTTCCAGCTACGGTATAACTGGAAATGTTTTCTCAATCATTAAATCATTTCTCTCTGATAGGTTCATAAGAGTAGTGGTTGATGGGCAGAAATCAGAGGCCCACAGTATTAATGCTGGAGTCCCCCAGGGGTCCATCCTGGGTCCAACTCTCTTCCTGATCTACATCAATGATCTCCCAAAACACATACTTAAATCATTCGTTGGCATCTATGTTGATGACACGACCATCTATGTCAACACATTAAAGGCCGTAAATGACAAAGTTCTCTCTAATTCTCTCTCCTCTGATCTTGAGCGCATGGTACAATGTTGGAAGAGGTGGCTGGTCACTTTTAATGTATCCAAAACCAAGCTTCTATCTTTACATCATCAACGTTCTGATCCCCATCTGGCATCAATTGAAATGGATGGCTCTCGTCTTGTTTTGTCATGTTTTGACAAGCTTCTGGGTTTGACCGTTACTCCTGATCTGAAATGGAGCACGTACATCAAATCTGTTGCCAGGGATGCTGGGAAAATGGTGGGATCCTTCTACCGCTCCAGAAGATATCTCACTACTGATGCAATTCTCTATCTGTATAAAAGCCAAGTACGTCCAAGGATGAAGTACTGCTGCCACATCTGAGCAGGAGCTGCTAAAAACAGCCTATCCTGCCTTGACAGAGTACAAAATAGACTTTGTGATTTAATGGGGGATGCCCTTTTCTCTTCCCTGCAACCTCTCTCCCACAGAAGAGACGTTGCGAGCCTGTCTTTGTTTTATCGTTATTTCCATGGTAGGTGCTCGTCTGAGCTCCAATCCCTCGTCTCCCCTCGCCAACCTTTCATGAGAAACACCCGTCTGGCTGAAACTACTGTCAATAATTTTCCCCACTCTTTATTTGTGCCTAAATCCAAACGTAGATTCCATGAGCAAAGCTTCTTTCTTAGAACTGCACGCCAGTGGAACTCTCTGCCGCTTGCCTGTTTCCCACCTGACTACAACTTGGACGTCTTCAAGTCCAACATAAACAAACTCCTGACAAACTGCCCCCTTAAGTAAGACACTCTATCAAAACCCCAAATACTAATGATTACTACATCATCATCATTGATTATTGTACACGCAATAACCCTTATCCCTAAGTGGCCTTCGGGCCTTGATAAGTGGTGACCCCCCCATGTAAAAAAAAAATTAAAAAATAAAAAATAACAAGTAGTGAGTATGCATTTGTTGAATGCAAAAGCATGTGTGAGAGACTTTGTGTCCCCATGTGTTTCCACGTGCACCTCTTATGTTTCTTCATTTAACATCCATTGAATATTCTATTGGTATAACAATGTTACAATTGTAAAAGGCTTCATCAGAAATCGCACAGCAACCTATTGTAGTATTATATTAGCATGTCAAGGCAACCTATTGTAGTATTATATTAGCATGTCAAGGCAACCTATTGTAGTATTATATTAGCATGTCAAGGCAACCTATTGTAGTATTATATTAGCATGTCAAGGCAACCTACTGTAGTATTATATTAGCATGTCAAGGCAACCTATTGTAGTATTATATTAGCATATCAAGGCAACCTACTGTAGTATTATATTTGCATGTCAAGGCAACCTATTGTAGTATTATATTAGCATGTCAAGACAACCTACTGTAGTATTATATTAGCATGTCAAGGCAACCTACTGTAGTATTATATTAGCATGTCAAGGCAACCTATTGTAGTATTATATTAGCATATAAAGGCAACCTACTGTAGTATTATATTTGCATGTCAAGGCAACCTATTTTAGTATTATATTAGCATGTCAAGACAACCTACTGTAGTATTATATTAGCATGTCAAGGCAACCTATTGTAGTATTATATTAGCATGTCAAGGCAACCTACTGTAGTATTATATTAGCATGTCAAGGCAACCTATTGTAGTATTATATTAGCATATCAAGGCAACCTACTGTAGTATTATATTTGCATGTCAAGGCAACCTATTGTAGTATTATATTAGCATGTCAAGGCAACCTATTGTAGTATTATATTAGCATGTCAAGGCAACCTATTGTAGTATTATATTAGCATGTCAAGGCAACCTACTGTAGTATTATATTAGCATGTCAAGGCAACCTATTGTAGTATTATATTAGCATATCAAGGCAACCTACTGTAGTATTATATTTGCATGTCAAGGCAACCTATTGTAGTATTATATTAGCATGTCAAGACAACCTACTGTAGTATTATATTAGCATGTCAAGGCAACCTACTGTAGTATTATATTAGCATGTCAAGGCAACCTATTGTAGTATTATATTAGCATATCAAGGCAACCTACTGTAGTATTATATTTGCATGTCAAGGCAACGCCAAAAGTGTGCTTGTCGACAATTATTATGATTATTCAAGCCAAAAAGTTTTGTCAGCTAAAATGTTTTAGAATAGTCAAAATATTTAGAATAAGTATTTTCTTACATTAATTTAGGAATGTTAACTTTAAAAATGTTATAATAACAATTTCATCGACAACTTGACAAATAATAACATGTAAAAACATCAGGTGATTATCTTCGTGACATACACTAATGACATCATTTATAGTGTGAAATTGTCTTTTTGAGATATGTGGAAATTAGTTAGAGTTAGTCAGAGTCGGGAGAGGGATAGAGATGGTATGTTTCACCATTTGCCAATGCAAGGAATGTAACTTTAAAATGTTATCATAAAAATTTAGTTGACAATTAGAAATAATAAAATGTGAAAACATCAGGTGATTATCTTAGTGACATATACTAATAACATAACGAGAAAGCTTGAAAGAAGCATATCAGTTAGTGAAGAGTTGGGAGTCAGAGAGATCAGACGCGGTCAGTAGTCAGAAGAAAAAAATGGTCATGGACCAGTAAGAATCTAGGACCAGTGTTGTAGCTTTCCAATGAGGGAAACATCCCAAATAAAGCTGCTATAAATACCATCAAGACTTTCAGTTGTACGAATCTTTATTTGCAGCTTTTCTGAGGATCCGTCAAATCAAAAGCAAAGATAGGCCAGGTATGTTTCACTCGACAAAGGCTTCCTTTCTAGGGCAATTGCTCTTGACATATCAAAGGCCTTCGCCAATCTTTCACGATAAACACCCGTCTAGCTAAAACCACTGTCAGTAATTTTCCACACTCTTTAACTGTGCCAAAACCAAAACGTAGATTCCACGAGCGGGGCTTTTTTCTTAGAACTGCACGCTTGTGGAACTCTCTACCGCTTGCCTGTTTCCCACCTGACTACAACTTGGATGTCTTCAAGTCCAACATGAACAAATTCCTGATGAACCGACCCCTTAAGTAAGACACTTTATCAAATCTCCAATACTAACAATTACTACGACACTATCCCATTGATTACTGTACACGCAATAACCCATATCCTCGAGTGGCTTCCGGGCCTTTATAAGTGGTGACTTCCATGTAAAAAAAAAAAGTGTAAAACGGTAGAGACTGTTATTTGTCCCTTAATGTTATAACTGTTATATGTCCATTGTTAAACAATCGCTAGACGATTAATAGGCACATTCATATCTAGGCATTAAATATATACACACGTCATATAAGTGACTGTGACACGTATATACACACTTATAAAATCTAACAATCTAGAAGACACAAATATATATATACACCCACCGCTACACAATCGCTTACCATCAATCATCTCAAATGCTCCTATGTGTGTCTTACATTGATATCAACAGACCAAGAGTGTGTGGTTGGCTGCCTAAGATATGAAGGGAATCGATTAATGACAAACCTGCTCGTAGTCGGCAACACAAGCAAAATGGTGAGGCAAGTTGAAATATTTGTAAAGAAGATGGACGGAATGTTACGGGAATGATGACGAATACGATGAGAGGTTTTAAAATCTTCATATACCACTAAAAACAACAGCTGACCCAGAAAACAAAAGCAATTCTTCCTCCTTTGTCAGAAACATCGCTTAAGAAATGTGAGAACTAAAGGGTAAAATAAGACCCTTATCCCCGAGTGACTCCTGGGCCTTGATAAGCGGTGACCCCCCCATGTCAAAAAAAAAAAAGAGGAAGCAAGAATTTCGCGCCAGCACCCTCCTCCATTGTTTCTGTTAGAATCAGTTTATCCTTTTTTTTTTACCATATAGTTATCACTTGTTCACCAGTGATAACAAACATGTGCAGTGAGTATGTGTTTGTTGAAGCACACAGCAGAGTTTTTCCTTCATCTTCTTTTCTCATTCTCATCATATCGTCTTGGCAATTGCCTAGGGTGCAAGAAGTGGTTTACAAGTGCTCTATGTGTCCCCATGCACCTCGTGTTCCTTTGTTTAACGTCTGCTCAGGCCAAGATCATGTTCTGATGCTATACTTAACTTTTTCTGTCCTCACTCAGTGAAGGAGAAATCCTAAATGACTGAGACAATTTTTATTTTTGTTTCTATTCAGAGTGCCCCTTTTTGGGAAGCTGGATTTTCCCCACATTAAAAACTGACCTTGTGTCTAACTCTGCCCTCGTGGGAAGGTAAGTAAATAGGAACGTCTGTTGAACATTCTATTGCTTCTGAAGATACTACAACATAAAGGCCACTCAAGAAAAAGGGTTAATCAGAAAAGCTAATTTATTTTATAGGACGGCTCATCAAGAACTTGTTTGCGTAGGATTTGAAAAGCTTAACTTAGAGTCAGTTGAGAAGCTTCTTAGAGTCAGTTGGGAAGGCTTAAGTGAATGGCAAATCCTGGCGCTCATATCGAAATCAAACCCTATGCTATACACTTTCTTGTAAGAATTACATTTCAGTACTAGTGGCTGCATTGTGTCGGCACACACAACGCCGAGTCAAACACAAAATTGAGTACACTCAACATCGTCTTACTATCAACGCTTACCCTGTGAATTCGGAGTATGGGAAATTCCCATATGCACAAAACAAAATCACTCAAAAAGCAAAAATACCCTAACTAAGGGTAAGAATACTGAGTAAACGTTGGATAAAATGATGGTTAAAAAAACTTGCCAGGATTCGAACCTGAAAGCTTCTGATCCGTAGTCAGACGCGTTATCCATTGCACCACAAGTCCTGTCCGTATGCTGAAAGATGTTACCATGAACGTATACAGACAGCGCTAAATTCCGTTGACATGGGTAGGTAACTTTTTCAACAAGTTTACAAAACAGTCCAAAAACCATATTTTCGGGCTTTTTGTGTGACTCAGCATTGTTCGTTATGAACCATATATAGATAAGGACAATCTAGGGACTCACATCTTTCAGGGAAAAAAAGAATTTTTGAATTCGGTGCATCCGTTCAAAAGTTTTATTGATACATATACACACCCACATGAATAAGAAAATAAATAAATATTTAGAATGTTATTAAAAGTATAGATAAGAATCCAGGTATGTATGAGGGGCGTGCAATAAGTAATGCCCCTGACCCACTTCCCATAGCAGTAGAGCAACGAAACTTGGCACAGTTATTAATCTTTCTCTACATAGGAACCACCAAGAGTTATGCATTTCTCCCATCGTTTTATGCAGCTCTGGAGACCGTTTTTGTAGAACACCCCAGGTTGGTCCTCCAACCACGACATGACTTCAGAAATCAAGGCTGCATCATCTGGGAAACGCTTTCCTTTCAAAAACAACTTCATGGCTGTGAAGAGGTGAAAGTCAGAGGGTGCAAGGTCAGGAGAGTAGGGAGGATGGGGAAGGATTTCATAACCACATGCTTGTGCTTCTGATCTGGCGACATGCAAGTTGTGGACCGGAGTGTTGTCCTGCAGGAGGAGGGTATCTTTGCTGATCTTGCCCCACCTCTTGATTTTGATAGCGTCCCTTAATTTCCTCAAAAGTGAAGCATAATAGGCTCCTATAATTGTGGTACTCTTTGCCAGGAAATCTGTCATCACTACTCTGTCCTGGTCCCAGAAGACTGTGAGCATGACCTTGCCAGCAGAGGGCTGCACCCTTGCCTTCTTTGGATGTGGTAAGTCCAAGTGCTTCCACTGCATTGACTGGGCTTTGGTCCCTGGATCATAGTGATGGATCCAGGTTTCATCCTGTGTAATCAGTCTTTTGAAAAACTTTGACTCATCTTCTTGGCACATCTCCAAATTCATCCTCGAGCACTCGACACGTTCTCGCTTCTGGAATGGTGTGAGCAACCTGGAAATCCATCTGGCAGACACCTTATGCATATGAAAATGGTCATGAATGATAGTTTCCAAAGACCCTGTACTAATCTTGACATCTTGGGCTATTTGGCGAATAGTAATGCGCCGATCTTCCAAAATGGTAGCCTCAGCTTGACGGACAGATGCCTCATCAAAGACAGAAGTGGGGCGACCAGGTCTGGGAGCTGTTGCCACAGACTTCCGGCCATGTTTGAATTCACGATGCCAGCGTTTTACAAGGTCATATGATGTGGCATTATTACCATAAGTTTCTTTCATTTCATCAAAAGTTTCCTGTGGTGTGCGTCCTTTCAAATACAAAAATCGGATCACTGCTCGACATTCAACAGGCTCCATTTCACACCTGACTCGGTTCAAACACCTGTAAAACAGAAACCACAATTAGTTCAGAACTGTAATTTGCCACATAACCCGTAGAGATATAAATCATTGCACATGCAAAATTTCAGCTAGATCAGACAACTGGAAGTGGGCCAAGGGCATTACTTATTGCACACCCCTCGTATGTTTCTTAGACATGAAACAATCTGAAAAAAAATTATTATTTCAAAATTATCATCAGGTACTTCAATTGTTTACCCCCCCCCCCCTCCTTCAACTATATAAATTTTACACCCTAAGTATAAATATACCCTTGGTTGAGAACCTCTGGTTTAGAGCATCTGGTTTCTTCCTTAAAGAGTCTTTCTTACAGAAGAGATATTGCTAGTCCTTTTCTGCTCTGTTGCTATTTTCACAATAGGTGCTCGACTGAGCTCTAATCGATGGTTCGGTATGTAAAACATTCACAACGAGAACTTGTCTAGTTACCACCATCTCTTTTTTCTTTTCTTTTTCTAAAAGTTGTGCTTCAGTTGAATTACAAAATGTCTCACTTGATGCTATTCTTATGAACACTTAATAATAATGTTCCAATCACTCCATATATTTAACACATGATGAAGCGTGTAAAACAGATGATGATAAAAAAAATGGCGTCAGCAATCTGTACATTCAGAAGAACAAGATCTGCTAATATGATTGCTTTCCGTAGGTTTTGAAGTGCCGTAAAATGGCATGTCTATATTTTAATCTTATCGTAAAACATGGCTGCCCATCTCAACAATTGCTGACCCCGTCTTCCCGTTCTGCCATGTCATCTTGGCGATTGCCAAAGGTGCGAGCAATGGTTTACAAGTATAAAAATATACAACAAGAGAAAACACAAATTATGGCACACTCTGTATAAATTAGTGTGTGTGTGATATCATCATGAAAAAGAACCCTCCAAATACTAACGTCCACATCTTAGTTAAGTTTCAGTGTATCAACTAAGACCCAATCAAGATAATCTGGCTGTCGAGGCCATCACTATCATTCAGTTAAAGTCAGCTCATATCAGGTCGGCTCTGAGTCACAAACCATCATCAATTGTTCCAAACTTAAAACTCTTTCTAAACTAACTCTAACTCCTAAATTTATTGACTCAAAATCGGAAATCCTATATCTAGTCTTTTATCTTATTCATCATCACACCCGATTAATAGAAACCATCTACTTTCTGCGCTTGCCCCTATCAGTCACCCCCACTTAACTATTCAGAAACTGATCACCGACTGTAAGGCGTCCTCCTGTCTTAAATGGGCAAAAGATCTCTATCATCCACCACCCCCATCATCTTTTTACTAATCTCATTTCCTATACACTTATTCATGTTGAGCTGTTCTCTTAAATAGTTAAATTCTCCTCATATGTCAGATTCATGAGGCTCAATAATATGGCCTTATGCCTTCCTTGGATATGTCGGAATTCATGAGGCTCAAATAATATGGCCTTATGCCATTCGTTGAATATGTCGGAATTCATGAGGCTTAAATAATATGGCCTTATGCCTTCCTTGGATATGTCAGATTCATGAGGCTCAATTATTTTGGCCTTACGCCTTCCTTGGATATGTCGGATTCATGAGGCTCAAATAATATGTCCATATGCCTTCCTTGGATATGTCGGATCCATGAGGCTCAAATTATATGGCCTTATGCCTTCCTTGAATATGTCGGATTCATCAAGCTCAAATAATATGGCCTTATGCCTTCCTTGGATATGTCGGATTCATGAGGCTCAAATAATATGGCCTTATGCTTTCCTAGGATATGTCGGATTCATGAGGCTCAAATAATATGGCCTTATGCCTTCCTTGGATATGTCGGATGCATGAGGCTCAAATAATATGGCCTTTTGCCTTCTTTGAATATGTCAGATTAATGAGGCTCGAATAATATGGCCTTTTGCCTTCCTTGGATATGTCGGATTCATGAGGCTCAAATAATATGGCCTTATGCCTTCCTAGGATATGTCGGATTCATGAGGCTCAAATAATATAGCCTTATGCCTTCCTTGGATATGTTGGATTCATGAGGCTCAAATAATATGGCATTATGCATTCCTTTGATATGTCGGATTCATGAGGCTCAAATAATATGGCCTTATGCCTCCCTGTGATATGTCGGATCTATTAGGCTCAAATAATATGCCTTCCTTGGATATGTCGGATTCATGAGGCTCAAATAATATGGCCTTATGCCTTTCTAGGATATGTCGGATTCATGAGGCTCAAATAATATGGCCTTATGCCTTCCTAGGATATATCGGATTCATGAGGCTCAAATAATATGCCTTCCTTGGATATGTTGGATTCATGAGGCTCAAATAATATGGCCTTATGCCTTCCTTGGATATGTCGGATCTATGAGGCTCAAATAATATGGCCTTATTCCTTCCTTGGATATGTTAGATTCATGTGGCTCAAATAATATGTCCTTAAGCCTTCCTAGGATACGTCGGATTCACGAAGTTCAAATAATATGGCCTTATGCATTCCTTGGATTTGTCGGATCTATTAGGCTCAAATAATATGGCCTTATGCCTTCCTTGGATATGTCGGAATTCATGAGGCTCAAATAATATGGCCCTATGCCATTCGTTGAATATGTCGGAATTCATGAGGCTTAAATAATATGGCCTTATGCCTTCCTTGGATATGTCAGATTCATGAGGCTAAAATAATATTGCCTTACGCCTTCCTTGGATATGTCGGATTCATGAGGCTCAAATAATATGTCCTTATGCCTTCCTTGGATATGTCGGATCGATGAGGCTCAAATAATATGGCCTTATGCCTTCCTTGGATATGTCGGATCCATTAGACTCAAATAATATGGCCTTATGCCTTCCTTGGATATGTTGGATTCATGAGGCTAAAATAATATGGCCTTATGCTTTCCTAGGATATGTCGGATTCATGAGGCTATAATAATATGGCCTTATGCCTTCCTTGGATATGTCGGAATTCATGAGGCTCAAATAATATGGCCTTATGCCATTCGTTGAATATGTCGGAATTCATGAGGCTTAAATAATATGGCCTTATGCCTTCCTTGGATATGTCGGATCTATGAGGGTCAAATAATATGGCCTTATTCCTTCTTTGGATATGTTAGATTCATGTGGCTCAAATAATATGTCCTTAAGCCTTCCTAGGATACGTGGGATTCACGAAGCTCAAATAATATGGCCTTATGCATTCCTTGGATTTGTCGGATCTATTAGGCTCAAATAATATGGCCTTATGCCTTCCTTGGATATGTCGGATTCATGAGGCTCAAATAATATGGCCTTATGCCTTCCTTGGATATGTCGGATCCATTAGACTCAAATAATATGGCCTTATGCCTTCCTTGGATATGTTGGATTCATGAGGCTAAAATAATATGGCCTTATGCTTTCCTAGGATATGTCGGATTCATGAGGCTCAAATAATATGGCCTTATGCCTTCCTTGGATATGTCGGAATTCATGAGGCTCAAATAATATGGCCTTATGCCATTCGTTGAATATGTCGGAATTCATGAGGCTTAAATAATATGGCCTTATGCCTTCCTTGGATATGTCAGATTCATGAAGCTAAAATAATATTGCCTTACGCCTTCCTTGGATATGTCGGATTCATGAGGCTCAAATAATATGTCCTTATGCCTTCCTTGGATATGTCGGATCCATGAGGCTCAAATTATATGGCCTTATGCCTTCCTTGAATATGTCGGATTCATCAAGCTCAAATAATATGGCCTTATGCCTTCCTTGGATATGTCGGATTTATGAGGCTCAAATAATATGGCCTTATGCTTTCCTAGGATATGTCTGATTCATGAGGCTCAAATAATATGGCCTTACGCCTTCCTTGGATATGTCGGATTTATGAGGCTCGAATAATATGGCCTTTTGCCTTCCTTGAATATGTCAGATTAATGAGGCTCGAATAATATGGCCTTTTGCTTTCCTTGGATATGTCGTATTCATGAGGCTCGAATAATATGGCCTTATGCCTTCCTAGGATATGTCGGATTCATGAGGCTCAAATAATATAGCCTTATGCATTCCTTGGATATGTTGGATTCATGAGGCTCAAATAATATGGCATTATGCATTCCTTTGATATGTCGGATTCATGAGGCTCAAATAATATGGCCTTATGCCTGCCTTGGATATGTCGGATTCATGAGGCTCAAATAATATGCCTTCCTTGGATATATCGGATTCATGAGGCTCAAATAATATGGCCTTATACCTTCCTAGGATATGTCGGATTCATGAGGCTCAAATAATATTGCCTTATGCTTTGCTAGGATATATCGGATTCATGAGGCTCAAATAATATGGCCTTATGCCTTCCTAGGATATATCTGATTCATGAGGCTCAAATAATATGCCTTCCTTGGATATGTCCGATTCATGAGGCTCAAATAATATGGCCTTAGGCCTTCCTTGGATATGTCGGATTCATGAGGCTCAAATAATATGGCCTTATGCCTTCCTAGGATATGTCGGATTCATGGGACTCAAATAATATGGCCTTATGCCTTCCTTGGATATGTCGGAATTCATGAGGCTCAAATAATATGGCCTTATTCCTTCCTTGGATATGTCGGATTCATCAAGCTCAAATAATATGGCCTTATGCCTTCCTTGGATATGTTAGATTCATGTGGCTCAAATAATATGTCCTTATGCCTTCCTAGGATACGTCGGATTCACGAAGCTCAAATAATATGGCCTTATGCATTCCTTGGATTTGTCGGATCTATTAGGCTCAAATAATATGGCCTTATGCCTTCCTTGGATATGTCGGATTCATGAGGCTCAAATAATATGGCCTTATGCCTTCCTTGGATATGTCGGATCCATTAGACTCAAATAATATGGCCTTATGCCTTCCTTGGATATGTTGGATTCATGAGGCTCAAATAATATGGCCTTATGCCTTCCTTGGATATGTCGGCTTCATGAGGCTTAAATAATATGGCCTTATGCCTTCCTTGAATATGTGGGATTCATGAGGCTCAAATAATATGGCCTTATGCCTTCCTTGAATATGTCGGATTCATCAAGCTCAAATAATATGGCCTTATGCCTTCCTTGGATATGTCGGATTCATGAGGCTCAAATAATATGGCCTTATGCTTTCCTAGGATATGTCGGATTCATGAGGCTCAAATAATATGGCCTTATGCCTTCCTTGGATATGTCGGATTCATGAAGCTCGAATAATATGGCCTTTTGCCTTCCTTGAATATGTCAGATTAATGAGGCTCGAATAATATGGCCTTTTGCCTTCCTTGGATATGTTGGATTCATGAGGCTCAAATAATATGGCATTATGCATTCCTTTGATATGTCGGATTCATAAGGCTCAAATAATATGGCCTTATGCCTCCCTGTGATATGTCGGATCCATGAGGCTCAAATAATATGGCCTTATGCCTTCCTAGGATATGTCGGATTCATGAGGCTCAAATAATATGGCCTTATGCCTTCCTAGGATATATCGGATTCATGAGGCTCAAATAATATGCCTTCCATGGATATGTCGGATTCATGAGGCTCAAATAATATGGCCTTATGCCTTCCTTGGATATGTCGGATCTATGAGGCTCAAATAATATAGCCTTATGCCTTCCTTGGATATGTTGGATTCATGAGGCTCAAATAATATGGCATTATGCATTCCTTTGATATGTCGGATTCATAAGGCTCAAATAATATGGCCTTATGCCTCCCTGTGATATGTCGGATTCATGAGGCTAAAATAATATGGCCTTATGCCTTCCTAGGATATGTCGGATTCATGAGGCTCAAATAATATGGCCTTATGCCTTCCTAGGATATATCGGATTCATGAGGCTCAAATAATATGCCTTCCATGGATATGTCGGATTCATGAGGCTCAAATAATATGGCCTTATGCCTTCCTTGGATATGTCGGATCTATGAGGCTCAAATAATATGGCCTTATTCCTTCCTTGGATATGTTAGATTCATGTGGCTCAAATAATATGTCCTTAAGCCTTCCTAGGATACGTCGGATTCACGAAGCTCAAATAATATGGCCTTATGCATTCCTTGGATTTGTCGGATTCATGAGGCTCAAATAATATGGCCTTATGCCTTCCTTGGATATGTGGGATTCATGAGGCTCAAATAATATGGCCTTATGCCTTCCTTGAATATGTCGGATTCATCAAGCTCAAATAATATGGCCTTATGCCTTCCTTGGATATGTCGGATTCATGAGGCTCAAATAATATGGCCTTATGCTTTCCTAGGATATGTCGGATTCATGAGGCTCAAATAATATGGCCTTATGCCTTCCTTGGATATGTCGGATTCATGAAGCTCGAATAATATGGCCTTTTGCCTTCCTTGAATATGTCAGATTAATGAGGCTCGAATAATATGGCCTTTTGCCTTCCTTGGATATGTTGGATTCATGAGGCTCAAATAATATGGCATTATGCATTCCTTTGATATGTCGGATTCATAAGGCTCAAATAATATGGCCTTATGCCTCCCTGTGATATGTCGGATTCATGAGGCTAAAATAATATGGCCTTATGCCTTCCTAGGATATGTCGGATTCATGAGGCTCAAATAATATGGCCTTATGCCTTCCTAGGATATATCGGATTCATGAGGCTCAAATAATATGCCTTCCATGGATATGTCGGATTCATGAGGCTCAAATAATATGGCCTTATGCCTTCCTTGGATATGTCGGATCTATGAGGCTCAAATAATATAGCCTTATGCCTTCCTTGGATATGTTGGATTCATGAGGCTCAAATAATATGGCATTATGCATTCCTTTGATATGTCGGATTCATAAGGCTCAAATAATATGGCCTTATGCCTCCCTGTGATATGTCGGATTCATGAGGCTAAAATAATATGGCCTTATGCCTTCCTAGGATATGTCGGATTCATGAGGCTCAAATAATATGGCCTTATGCCTTCCTAGGATATATCGGATTCATGAGGCTCAAATAATATGCCTTCCATGGATATGTCGGATTCATGAGGCTCAAATAATATGGCCTTATGCCTTCCTTGGATATGTCGGATCTATGAGGCTCAAATAATATGGCCTTATTCCTTCCTTGGATATGTTAGATTCATGTGGCTCAAATAATATGTCCTTAAGCCTTCCTAGGATACGTCGGATTCACGAAGCTCAAATAATATGGCCTTATGCATTCCTTCGATTTGTCGGATCTATTAGGCTCAAATAATATGGCCTTATGCCTTCCTTGGATATGTCGGATTCATGAGGCTCAAATAATATGGCCTTATGCCTTCCTTGGATATGTCGGATCCATTAGACTCAAATAATATGGCCTTATGCCTTCCTTGGATATGTTGGATTCATGAGGCTAAAATAATATGGCCTTATGCTTTCCTAGGATATGTCGGATTCATGAGGCTCAAATAATATGGCCTTCTGCCTTCCTTGGATATGTCGGAATTCATGAGGCTCAAATAATATGGCCTTATGCCATTCGTTGAATATGTCGGAATTCATGAGGCTTAAATAATATGGCCTTATGCCTTCCTGTGATATGTCAGATTCATGAGGCTAAAATAATATTGCCTTACGCCTTCCTTGGATATGTCGGATTCATGAGGCTCAAATAATATGGCCTTATGCCTTCCTTGGATGTCGGATTCATGATGCTCGAATAATATGGTCTTATGCCTTCCTTGGATATGTCAGATTTAATATGCTCGAATAATATGGCCTTATGCTTTCCTTGGATATGTCAGATTCAATATGCTCGAATAATACGGCCTCTGCCTTCCTTGGATATGTCAGATTCAATATGCTCGAATAATACAGCCGTATGCCTTCTTTGGATATGTCAGATTTATGATGCTCGAATAATACGGCCTTATGCCTTCCTTGAACATGTTTGATTCACGATGTTCGAATATGTCAAATCCACTGTTCTCAACGGATAATCTTGTATTGAATTCTACCCTTCTGGGAAGACACGCACACTGCGACAAAGGTAAATATATGTTGCACTCACATATTTCAGCAATATAGCAATTTCCAGTTTTGAGTCAGCATTTACTCGCATATGACGAAATGATTCGTTTCATGTCACATCGAGACTATAAGTTTATTGCTTTTCTTTCTTCACCAGCGAGAGCATTTTGATAGTAATAAAAACTCATCTTTATTTTTATGCCTTTCTGCAGTCAGCCAAGTTCTATGTAGCCCTCTCCTGTTAACGATTGACTCAAGACTAATTTTTAATTTCTTTAATCCTCCACGTGTGTATACCCATGCATACGCAAGGGTTAAGTCAATTGGACCATGCTTCGATGCCATGCTTAAATTCTAAAAATACTTTAGACTTGCTTGCTACAAGTCTAGACATGATGATTGTCACTTGGTTATCAGGTGTTATCAAGCGTCTTTCTGTACAGAGGTTTGTCAGGACACTCTAGCAAGTGGATACTTTTCCTCATAAGTAAATCTTGACCAAATATTCAAAATCACATGGTGTTCGTGGCCCAAATAAGATCTCTTTGGTATTGCTAATTAACACTAGCTTTGATGAGGAATGGTGCACCTTCTCAAAGTGATGTTACCTAAAGCAAAAGCATAAAGCTGGATATTCTACCAGACTAGATAAATTATTGTCTTGGAATCCAGTAAAACCAAGAGACTACAAGAAAGATATACTATCACATATTTAAATGGTCGATTGGGGAGAAGAAAATTATGTTCTCAACTTCTTTACTAACTCAGTGAAAATATAAAGGAGAACTTTAATGGAATATTTGAATACCCATGTATCTTGTACAGAGATCCAGTATTAGCCCCAGGAAAGGGTCCCCTTGATATCTGAGAACTTCAGCTGAAGTAAAATGAAACAAAACATGGATATCCATATATATAAAAGGCAAATGCAGCACACGCATTTTTGTATGTCCAAGAAAGGCTTTTTTCACCGGGCTTCTCGGGGAGGGGGGGTTACTATGTCTTAGAACTCTTTATATACCTCCTAGATCATAATATGTATGATTTGCAAACACGCGTCACGCCTAGATTTATTTACATCGACTTTTATAAAATTCTTGTTATTTCGGCTTCTCACGTGTTCGTTGGGCTTTTTCGTATAAAAGCGAAACTGATCTGAAGCAAAGGTGCCGGGAACATCCAGAAAGCAATTGGCGTTTGATCAATGTGGAGGGAAACTCCTTATATCAGACAATTGCTATTCATATGGACACTCTTCTTTATGGGGAGCTGGTTTTACCCCCCCCCCCAACATTTTGGCAAAACAAAAAGTTGGGAAACAAAACCCAAAAAAACTGCCTCACTACGGGACTTCTATAGCGTGATCATTAATATCACGCACATGTCAATTTAACTTTTTAATTGTTAAATTTGAACTCTGTTTAGTTACTCTCCCTTTGTGGGTGAGTGGGTAAGTTGTCAGATTTTTTTCACACTTTCTTTTCCACCTTCACCTCAATGTTCCGGGTTCGATCCTACTTACTTACCAAAACCTTTTTTTTTTACCACCCACCCCCAACACACACACACCTACAAACACCCGAGCACCCCCGCTAGTCTATTATATAAATCTCACCTGTCTGTTAAAATGTATGTATGTATGTCTGAAACTTTCGACAGAGGCGACAGATTTTCACAAGATCGGTATCGGTTTGAAGCTCGGCCTTCAGACAACAAATATCGAAAAATTGGCCAAAAACATTAATTCTTTCATCCTCAACTGGGCACTTTTCTACAGGGAGGGGTCGGTTTTTTTTCACCGCTGTTTTCGAAAGTCATCCTCTCTTTTCGATTAATTTAAACTTTTGTCATTTCCAGTTTGGCGTTTTTCCCCTCCTTCTCAGTATGGGTTCAAGCCTGCCTGCCTACTACCATATTTTTTTTTTTTTTGCTCAACACACACCTTCAAACACTCAGGCAACGCTGGGCACCCAGGCTAGTATTTATTTATTTATATATATATATATATATATATATATATATATATATTTTTCAAATGCATCCCTGTCATATCAAAGAAACAACTGTTAGTTTTATATATCAAGCCTTTCTACTCGCGTGATAATAAGACTTCTCAAATGCACTTGTGATCTTAGGCTGTGTAAGGTGTTAACTTTGGTCAAAATCGTCTGTTCCTTCTTTCATTGGATTATTTTGATTATTGATAATTATTGAACACATTCCAATACAAAACTATCTAAGAACACTGCCAGGCACATGAAGTACTTTTGTGTGAAATTTCATAAAAATCAGCACCAGCCATAGGAAACTATCACACACACACACACAGAGAAAACGATATATATATATATATATATATATATATATATATATATATATTAGGAAAACTTAATAAAAATTAGGAGACAACTTCTTGTATGTACATGTGTTTCTCACCTCTATGTGACTTACACATTATTATTTTTTATTTACTATTAATCAATTATTTTACAAAATACAAAAAAAACAATGCGAAGGCATAAAACAAAACAAAATTTTTAAAATCCTATTTAAAAAAATAATTTATTTACGAAATTAAATCCACCAGTATGCATTTCGGTTAATTTGTTTAAAAAAAAAAAAAAAAGTCAGCCATTTTTTTTTTTTTGTTAATAGTTGAAAAAAAGAAGAATGAATTACTTCATGACCCTTCAAAATGTGAAAGGAATTTGGAAGCATTTAAAATGGTTAAATAGAAAGTCATTTGAACTGGCTTTAAATATTCTTAGCAAATCCTTGTGTTTTTCAAAGACGAAAGTTTTGGAAGCTATTTACACCCAAAGATTTTATAAATATAGATTAAAACATGACCATAACAGAATTAGTTACAGCTTTATATAACAATTTGGTTCAATTAAGAATTTAATGACCAAATAATATTGTAATACATTGTCAAATCCTATTAATAAATAAGAAAAAAATAGGTATATTCATATCATTTGGATTTTCTTGACTACTATTCTCATCTTTAGTGTTATTTTCACAACATTTCGGTTAATGTAACCTCAGGCCATCTTCAGGTGTATGTTGTCGGATCCTGAAATCTTTCTGCCAAACTAACGAATCTACACAGAATTTTGAACGGAACCTTTTATTTAATCCACGGGGATAGCATGCTATTGTTCTATCAGCCATAAACGGATAAAAGTTCTTAGTAATTCGCAATTGTATTTTGAGTATTGCCTGCACTGAGGATTGAACCATCCACCTCCAGAATAGTGTAACTTACTAAATTTTGTAAAGTACTTTATCCATTAGGCCATGGATACTTGCCAAATTCAGTTGTAAAGTTATACTCTTCTGGTGGTTGAAGGTTCAATCCTCAGTGCGGGCAACACTCAAAATACAATTGCAAACTACTTAGGGACTTCTACCCAGTCATGGCTGATGGAACGAGAGCATGCTACACCCATGGATTAAATCAAGGGCTCTGTTTGAAATTCTGTGCAGATTTGCAAGTTCGATAGAAAGATTCCCAAAGTTCAACAAGATATACCTGAAAAAGGTTGGAGGTTGCATCGATCAAAGGATTGTGAAACAAACATTCCAGATGAGAGCAGTAGCCCAAAGAATACAAATAATCAATCCTCATCTCAAAATTTCAGAAACAAAAATGGCAGAGTTAAAAAAAAAAAAAAGTATTCAAAACAAAAATAAAATTAAATAGAATCCCGGTCAACACCGGATAGATACAGCTTATTATTAAATAAAGAATTTGACTCTTTATTTTTCTTACAAGTCACATTTTCATAGATGATTTGCTGATCAGGATAAAATCCAAAAAGGGTGTTTGTGTAGAATCTTTTAAACCAACACATTTCAGGTGGAAAGATTATTCCATACTCACATGTAATGTTGAAATTATTATAAATTACAAAAATTATAAAAAATGGTCCAGTAGATGTGCTAGATGTGTTTTTAACAAACAAAAAAAATCAGCCACAACAATGTTCCTTTTAAAAATGGAAGACTCTTCATTTAAGTCAATTTAAGCCAAGGGTTAACTCCCTTGTTTGTCATACTGAATTAGTCGCGTAACTCTTCCACATTAAAACATACAATAAAACTCGATAATTTGATAAATTCTGTTTTTTGTTTTATTTGTAATTATTTTTCTACTGGATCATTTTTTGGAATTTATACTAACTTCACCATGACATGTAAGTACGTAATAATGTTTTCACCTGAAATGCGTTCATTTAAAAGATCACCAATTTACACAAGCACCTCCAAAAGTGTAAATTAGATGATATTAGGATATCCTCAAATCCGGTTCATGCTGATTATATGTATATTAATGCAATGCGATGTCATCTGATGCAACCCAGGTCAGCTAATAGCATTTGACCTAAACTTTCCAAAGCCAGAAATTTGGGATCCCTTTTGTACACTAGCATGACCAAATAATTGAAGACAAACTTATTTTTACCCATAGCTGGAAAGGGTGGATCTATTTTTTTTTTACTCCCCTCAGTGACAAGTCAAGTGCAATGAGTTCGACTTTACTGCGTTTGGTTTTGTAAGTCTAACAGCATATCAAGCTTTTCGGCTTATTTAGCGCCAAAAAAATCATCCATAGAAAATGATCACTGAAGAGAAGTTGAGTTCTTATTTTGAATTCAACCTAATTAAAAAAAAAACCCAGAAAACTACAGAAAAATCTTTGATATATGTACCTGTCACAGAACAAAGATGTCATATTCCAAAAATCATATTAATTCATCATATAGTTTTATTTTTAATAAAGAAAATCAAATTTTATGAGTAAGCAAGAAGGGACTATCTCACATCGCCATCTTGAAAAAAAATCTTAAAGAAAGTCAGATGAGTTTACAAGAATTCAAACTTGCAATCGATTTCACATTAATTGCTTTAAATTGTTTAAAAATAATTTTCTTCATATAAAAAAAAAAAAAACTTGGTCAATTTACATTATTTTTGGAATATAACATTTCTGTTCCGTGATGGGTATATGCATCATAAAAATTTTTCTGTAAGTTTTTTTGTTTAATTAGATTAAATTCTAAATAGAAACCAAGAAACTGTTATTTTACCCATGGCTTGGGGTTCATACCTTTCCCCACGGCATGAAAAGTGAATACAATAAAATTGATTGGATTTGATCTTGGGTTTAGCTGGTTTCATAGTCTGCATTCGTACCCATCTGACCATGTGTCTCGCTTGCAAAACGTTTGTATATTAAAAGCAGTACAACAATCCAATCAGATTAAAATAAAACTTGGAACTGATCCAGAATTTGACCCATGGTCACGTCGGCATTCTACAGTAGTTTACGGTAAACTGTTAAAAAAGCATCAAGAAAAAGCTGATGCGATTAGCCAATCAGCAATTAGCAGATGAGGTTTTCATTACTAGGGAAAAAATAAATAAGCAATATTTTTCTGATATTTTTTTTGTAAAAAAAAACGATTTTTTTTTTCGTCATTACAAAAAAAAAACAACAATTTATTTTATTGAAACTTTTTTTTCAAAAAATATTTTCTTAAATACTTTTCATGGAAAGAAAAAAAAAATTTGAGTTTCGTTCATAGTTGTTTCTGTTTTTCATCTTAAAAAAAACTTATTTCTCTGAAACAACAGTATTTGTATCAGCTTTTTCCAGCAAATTTTCTGACTATTTACTGTAAATTACTAGATGTCAACACAATTTTTTGGTTTTTGGATCAGTACCAAGTAAAAAAAAATTTTTTTTTTTTTTCTTTTATTTACTTACAAATCATATTTCTATCGATTATTGTTTATCAATAAAATCCAATGAAGATCAATAAGGACTTGAATCCAATCTAGTTTTAAATTAGATCAGATTCAAAATGAATGTGATATTTTTTTTATATAAATACACTTGCTATTTTACTATTTCTTGAAAAGGAAAATATTATCATCACTATAAATTTCAAGTCAACCTAGTAAAACAATATTTATATTAATTTGTCTAGTGAGACACTCCGATATAAAGACACAATACATGGTTAAAAAAGGGGACAGGAAATAAGTAGAGAGATGTTGTGTTAAAAAGGTATCTTCTGTAATATGTAATCTGAACACTTCGCCTGTCGCCATAAAAATACGGAAAAATAACCCCGTGTCCACATGAAAAATATATGTTCACTAAAAGAAAGGTTTCCACATTGAAGGCTTTCAATTTTTCGTCTTATTTGGTTATGGTTGGAATATGAGGTGGGATTCTTTCAGAGCCATCTTTAATCTCATTTGATCTCCGCTTTAGTCTTTGTGCCAACGATGATGAGTTTGCCATCTCGGAGACCAACCAGAATGTGGGTGTTGCCTGGGGTGGATGCTATGCATTGGATTGGAACCAGAAGGGGAATAGTTGTCAGCAAGGTCAGACTGGAAAGAAAAGAAAAAAAGAGAAAATTAAATAAAAACATAGATAAATTAAATTTCAAAGACCCCCACAAAATAAACAAAACAAAATGGACGCCTTCAAGTTGACATCAGTTGGTTTTGATGTAATCTACCTGTGCCTAAAGCTAAATGAAAATTCTATGAGCAAAGTTTCTTTCATAGAACTGTCCATCTGTGGAATACAATACCGTGTGGCTGCTTCCCAGCTGATTATAACATGGCTATTTTTAAATCTAATACAAATAAGTTCTTGATGAGCCATCCTATTACATAATCAATCTCTACCAATGTTCCACCATTACTGATCATGTTGTCTCATCATCTACCTAAAATTGAACACTTATCTTCTAGTGCTGGATATTGGCAGGTGACCCCGGAAAGAGAAACATCCGATGGGTTGCACACATGCAAATAGATTCCATGTGGGGAATGTGGGACTTTCCACCATTGTCTAATGCAACGCATAATTTGAACCAGAAATATGTGAGAGGATATCGGTCAAAGAATTAAAAGGTACTTGTACAGTTTAATCAAGACATTAAAAAATGAAAATATCGGAAAAAAAAAAAAGTTATATTGTACATATCCGTTTTGGACTGCAAATCTCCGGAAAATTTTTTTATTTAATTTGATCGAGTAGTTTTTTTGTTTTTTTTACAGCGGAAAAACATGTTCTTATGAGAGCATGTTGAAGTCAGCTAATATGGGATTTGTTAAACACGCCACGGGGAGATAACTCCAGTTAAAGCACCGACACTTCCTCCCCATCTTTATTACTAGCTTTTCTTCCTAAAAATCGAACCCTTTGCTCGGTATCATAACAAATTGTTTTTTCGCTCTAAAAAAAAAAAAAAATAGTTGATGAAATTAAATGAAATTTTTTTTGTTGAGAACTTCGTTCCATAATGGATACAAGCAATATAACTTTTTTTTCGATATTTTCATTTTGATAATGTCTTGATAAAACTGTATAAGTACTGATTAAAACAACAGACAATGCGAAATATTAAACATTTCAATAGGAAAAGAATGTTTACATAAATAAAATCGACACAAACTGAAAGCGGGCAGTCAGTCAGAGAGAAGCAAGGCTGTCACATTTCTTCACCGTCAATTCATAAATTTAGCAAGGAGGAGAGGAGAATGTCTTCTTTTGTTTTACTACTACTCCCTCTATTCCTCTACTCTCACCACTTCTTGACTTATTTACCATTTTTTCCCTAATCTATTTTTTTTTAAGTAGGATATTTTTTTTATTTACAAAACTTTGTGACACTTTTTTATTATACAAATGAAAAGAATATTGAATTTCAAACAAAGCAAATAGTACCTATGTCTCAAACATATCCAAAAATTACGAAAAACAATAAAGTAGAAAAATAATTATTCATGAAAAAAGAAATTTGCGAAAGGAAGCGAAATGACTATATTACGTTTACTAAAAAAGAGATAAGTTGACAGGGGAGATAATTAAGTTCTGTTGCTTACATCACGTGATGTCGGACAAAACTTATTCCGCATATAAACTTTATTTGAAAACTGTTTTTCATGAATAATTATTTTTCTATCTTATAGTTTTCTGTAATTTTTGGATATGTTACTATTTGTGACATGACAATTATGTAGGTATCATTTGTTTTACTTGAAATTCAATTTTTTTTTTGTCTGTATAATATAGAAAATGAGTTCATTTGTTACGATTATTTGTGAGGTTCTGGAAACCTAATCCATCCAAACATAGCACTGCAAGGGGGAGATAACTCTCCTTTCATTCTCTATTCCCCTTCTCCCACCACTTCTTGTCTCGTTCACCTTTTCCTCCCTAATCTAAAAATACTCAATGTGAAAGCAAGATTATCAAACTTTTAGTGTTATACTAACTGGCTTTGTTGACTCACTATCGTTTCGTAACGTTTGTTACTTGAATTACAAGGTACCTTCAATAAGTTTACAGACTTTTTTTGTACATGCATTTAAAATTGTCGTAGACTTCTGAAAATTCAGTATGTTATCGCTATATGATATACTATATGTTTTGTCACCAGATCTATTCAATCTTTATAGTGAAAACACACTGAGAGAAATTGAGGACATCAAAGGAATAAGGTTGGGTGGACACAACATTAACCATCTAAGGTATGCAGACGAAACTGTTAATAGCACAATTCAAAGACACCCTCTAACACCCTACTAAAGCCTGAAATTCACTAACCGTGATGTTAGTGAATTTCAAAAATGCAATCTGAACATGAGGACACTTTAGAAGATATGCAATAAAATTGTTTTAAACTTGGACAAAAAAATACCACAAAAACGTATGGAATGCTTCAGACTGTTTTTGGACCATCTTGCATGAATCGAACATCAGTTTTTGAGTGGCATAGAAGATTCAAGGAAGGCATGGAATCTGTGAGGGATGATGAGAGGTGAGGGGGGAGTAAGAAAGTCAGAACACTAGAGTTGATTGGTAAAATAAATAATTTCATGGATAAGAACCTTCGCGTGTCTATAGAGATAGTAAGTGCACAGTTTGATGTCAGTATGGGAACTGTACACAAAATTATTCATGAGGAACTGAAGATGCAGAAAATTTGCGCAAAGTTTGTCCCAAGGGTGCTCAGAGAAAATCAGACTATTTAACCAAGATGGGCATCAAGACAGTTCCTCATCCTCCCTATAGTCCAGATCTTGCTCTCTGTAACTTTTTTTTATTCCCTAAACTCAAGGAATACTTTAGATGCTGTCATTATGGGACAATTAAGGGGATGAAAGAGGCTGTGACGAGGGTCATTTATGCACTCGTGCAAAAGAACATCGATGGGGTCAAGTTGCTGGAACAGTACAACAAGTGCATTGCAGCCAGAGGGGCTTAGAGTTTCATGTTTGTACTATTTATAAAAGTGCGCATATGAAAAGAGCCTGAAAAGTTATTGAAGGCACCTTGTACTTGAAACATTGATTAAAAATAAACATTTCATTCATAACTTTGTTGTAAACACGATACAAAATACTTCTTGTTTATTCGTATAGATAAGCATTTAGGTAATTCCGACATAAATTTATTTATATTTCAAATGTGACGGTAAAAAAAGGAAAAGAAAGAAGAAATCAATTTGTCTTGTTCACTTACAATTTAGAAATAGTTAACGACTTGTTGGAAATGAAATCTCCTCCTCTAAAGAAAGGAACATTTGAATACAAATGCTAAATAATTTGTCCAGGAAATAAAACAATATTGCAAAACATAACTACGAGGGTCGTTCTATTTTTCTTAACTAAAAAGAATTAAGACCTATGAAGACAGAAGTGTTAAAATTAAAACGAGCGACTTTTTGAGCTTCAGAATTTATCTTTGTATATAGTCACCACCATTCTCAATGCGTTTTTACCAGAAATTCAATGATGCATCTCTGCTTCTGACACACATCTATGAGAGATGTTGCTTTCTTAGAGTCTCACACCGTCAATATCTGCAACAGAGATTAAACTTTTAAGTCATGAATGCAATAAGCTTAGTCATTAAAACAATGCAATCTCCTCTCTTCCATTTGGGGAGAATAAAAAATAGGAGGCATTAATTTTGGGACATCCCCTGCGTTTGTTATATTGAAATCAGAAAATTAATTTGATAAAAAATAAATATTTATTTAATAATATTAATATAAATAATCTAGATATTAATACGATAGCGCGTGTGTTATTTTCTGTGTTACGCTTACATCCAGGTCGTTTATTTGTTATGTACTTCCATTTCTTGTCATAAATAATTTTACCAAGAATTCTTCATAAGTTTGGTTATAACTGATGCCACTCAAGTAATCTTTTTTTATATAAATAATTTTATCAAGAATTCTTCATGTTTTGGTTTTGGCTCGATTATGGCTGAAGGAAGTTATGTATATATATATATATATATATATCATTCAATAAAATAAAAAGCTATAGCAAACATCTAAATGACTACTTTAAACACAGTTCCTGATTTCAAAAAAAGAAAAACTAAAAGATTCATCTGCCTTACTTTTAATGCTAGGTTTATTTATGGTGTCTTTTAAATTCAATAAAAATCCTCCTAAATTTGCTGATGAGGAGACCGTGCTTACCAAAAAAACTATATATAATTGTTCTACATAACTTCATGTATACCACAATAAAAAGCACGGATTTCCGAAACGATCGTACAGATAATTGATTTTGTTGTTGTTCCTTCTTATGAAACTGATTTTTAATTTAATTAAAATTTGATTTTTAAATTTAAAAATATTTTTTTTTTTTAAATTTTTAAATTATAAATCACATTACTTAATATATATATATATATATATTTCATAAGTTTTTATTTTGATTTCAATTCAAGCTAATGCACCCAAGTCATATAGATATATTTTTTTTTAGTTTTAAAATCACAACTTTATAATATCTAAAAATCGATAGAACATTAACTCTATAATAATATATATGAAATCTGCAAGAATTAAAATATCATATTTAAGCATACTTTATGACCTGGCTTTGCCGGGCGTTTGTGCTAGCTTAGATAAATACTTTTGCAGTTTTAACAAAAAAACTACAATAATATCAGAGCGTCTCCATTTACACTGAACATCTACAGAATGTTAAGATCAATATATTACATATGAATGAGTCCCCTGTGGAATTTCCACAGGTCCCGCTAGTAGCAAATTAATAAAATTGTGAATTTTTTTAAAACCAATATGAAACTTAGTTAACTTAGTGGCTAATATTGCTCATAAAAAGATGGTGTATCTATTGTGTGCAATCGAATTAACTAGAAATAGATTGTTTTGACATTACTGTTAGCGCAAGAAACATCAACATTTGCGCTAATTCATTCTGAAAAAAATTTATTTTTTGCATATTTTTATTGCAATTTCTTTGTAAAATATTTAGTGTAAAAACGGAGAAAACTGATTTTACCAAAAGTGAAAGCTTTCTCTCTCATATCTTGACTCACCATTTGCCATTCGGCGACAAAGCTTAAATATATAACACCTGCTACAGTTTGAGTAGAAAAAAATAGAATTTATCAAATTATTAAGTTTTAGCATATGTTTTAATGTGGAAGGACTGTGCAACCAATTCAGTATGACAAACAAGGGAGATAGGCCTTGACTTAAATTGAGTTAAATTAAGGGTTTATCATTTTAAAAAAACATTCTAAAACAGAATGTAATTGTGACTGAGGTTTTGTTAAAAATACATCTAGCACATCTTAACTGGATTCTACTGGATCATTTTTCGTAATTTTTTGTAATTTATGCCATCGTAATTTTGTCATAACACGTAATTACGTAATAATGTTTCCATCTGAAATGCATTACAAGCAAAAGACTAAGCTTGTTTCCTTCAATAACTACAAGAAACCTTCTCTACCACCAATAGAACACACTGCCTGAAAGTACTTCCTTTGAACTCTTCGGCCTAACATTTACAGGGAATATGAACTGGAATATATACATTGAGAGCATTTCCAAGGCTGCTGCAGAGAAGGTGGGCTCTCTCTACCGTGCCAGAAAACTACTTACGTCTGAAAGTATCCTGTGCCTCTATAAGGCCACCATTCGCCCATGTATGGAGTACTGTTGTCACATCTGGGCTGGTGCATCTGCTGCTTGTCTCTCACTCCTGAAGTCGCCAACCTGATAGATCCTGAACTGTCATCTAGGCTTTAGCCTCTGTCCCATCGACCAAATGTTGCACTCCTCTGCTTGTTCTAAAAATTACTTTAATGGTGAATGCTCTGACGAACTGCAAGCACTTGTACCTCCTCGACGTGACTACCCCCGACAAACCCGACAAGCAGCTAAGTCCCACCCCTTTACAGTAGGGATCTCTAGGTGTAAGAAAGCCTTTTACTCCAATAGTTTCTTCCTCAGAACTGCAAGTCTTTGGAACTCCCTTCCGGGATACTGCCTTCCCAACTGTACTGATGTGCAGAAGTTCAAGTGTAATGTGAACAAACATCTTTCTACTCATCTCCCTTCATAATGCCCCCGCAAATTATGTCCCTGATAGTAGACCCCTACTTCAAAGTGGTACTTGCCTTGTTTGGGGTGAAAATTGAATTTAAAAAAAAAAAAGCTGAATTTTGCTAAAAAGTGAAAAAAATTTGCTTTTTTTCTTGAGTCTGACCAAACTGTGTTTTCTTCACCGATAGGTGAAATATCAAGAAATAAATACCATTCACATCATTGCTTAACAAATTATTGCAACTATACTATAATAGTGAAATTTGGAAAACAAAAAAAATTAATTTAAAGAAAAAGAAACAAACAAAAAATGTTATCTACTGACTTTTTTTTGTATCAATTTCAACTAAAAGAAATGATATCTACTTAATTGTCATGTCAGAAGTATTTAAATATTACTGCATTATTTAAAAAAAAAAAAAAAGTTTTCAATCATTATCATCAAAGAATGTTGCCATCTTTTCTGGAGAACACTTGACATTAACAAAGGAAGTAACTCAATTATGCTAAAAACAAATATTTATGATTGTTAACGCACAATTTATTAATAAAAATTTTTTTAAAAATCAATAATTACACACAATTTGTCTCCCCTTGGAACTCTTCAGTGTTGGTTTTTAGCCAAACATTTTCACTAATTTTATAAAAAAATGCTTTCTTTAATAATTTTTTCTACCCCATCGTTTTTCTTAATTTTTTTTTTCTTAATATTTTTGGATAATTATTGTAATATGACAATTAACTAGAGACCATCGGTTTGCCCTGAAATTCAATATTAAAACTTTCAAATTTTTCTATTATAAATGTAGTTGCACCAACAAATTAAAATTCCAAAAATACAACAACAATTAGATTAAACCTATTTTGCTATGTATTCTCAGCCAGAGAAGGAGCATGCTTCAATATTGAATGACAATAGTGATGCGACCATCTGTATCCTTGTCAATGACCATATATATATATATTAGTGTTTAAAATCGGAAGATTTGGAGGTTTCAGAATCGGTATCGGAAAAATTGATGCATATTTTCCAATGCCAAAACGATTCTTTTAACTGTCTTCTTTTTTTTTCTGATTTTGTTTAAATCAAAATCTTCTATTGCTGGTAATGATGATAAAACAATAAATATTTATTAATTTTATATTACCCATAAAGCTAAAATTAATAGATCATCCCCCACAGTGTATTTTGACGGTTAGAAAAATATCTGCAAATTCAGTATATTTTTAGGAAAATCGGGGGTGAAATTCAATCTTATAGTTAAATAATTAGATTTGTAAAGAATCAGAATCGGGAAAAATATTAGAATCGTCCCATCACTAATATATATATGATAAGTCATCTTTAAAGCGAAAAGAAAGAAAAATGTTGCACTGACTCACCCAAACAATTCATAAACCATTAAATGTCCTTGATCATTGCCAGAAATCAGATAATTTTCTCCAATTATCATGTCAGTGATTGGATACGCCACTTTTTGTTGGAACAAATGTTTGCCATTCACAGTGTATAAATGCAGAGAATATTGATCCTGGAATTAAAACAATACCAATGTATATATAATTATTACAAAAGAAATATTTTTATGAACAGCAATTTATACAGATTGATGTAAAAAGCAACATAGAATTTTCATGAGGTTCTGACATCTATATATATATATAAAAGCGAAACAATAGCAATGTATATATAATTATTACAAAAGAAATATTTTTATGAACAGCAATTTATACAGATTGATGTAAAAAGCAACATAGAATTTTCATGAAGTTCTGACATCTATATATATATAAAAGCGAAAATGTATGTATGTATGTTTGTATGTGTGTTTGTGTATCCGCTAAAAACTTTTGACAGACACAACGAAAACTCACAAACTCGGTATCATATTGAAGCTCCATCCTTCGCTCGAAAAATATTGAAAAATTGACCAAAAACGTTCATTTTTTTTTCACCCCAGAATCAACAATTTTCGACAGGGGGTGGGGGGGTAGGGGGTCAACAAAAACGGTCCTCTCGTGACGACGACCGGTTCTACGCATGCGTCAGATGACGTCATGATCCGATTTACTTTAAATAATTGAAAAATTGACTAAATTTCATGTACGTCGCGTTAGCTCAGTTGGTTAGCACGTTGGTTCATTATGTAAACTTTTTGGGTTCGAATCGTAGTGTGAGATGTCTTCTTTTTTTTTTCCGATTTTTTAAATTTAAATATTGAACCAGTGTTATTTAAGCCATTTTTCACGTAACGTTCGTTTTTCTGTTTTTTTTTTACTTCGCTTATCCACCCCTGACCACACACCCAAAAACACCCGGGTACACACCGATTTTTAAAATTTTAATATCGAAACAGGCTTATTTAAGCCATTTTTGACGTGTTCGTTTTTCTGTTTTTCTTTTTTCGATTTTTACATTTAACATTGTTTGTTTGCCTTACATTAGTTTTTTTTGTGTTTTTTGTTTGCGATGTTATTATTACCCCCCCCCTCGGTTAAGTTTTAACGTTGTTTTCTTTTTTTACTTTGCTTATAACCATGCTTTTTCCGCCGACGCTCACGGGGGGGGGGGGGTACTATTGCTTATAACTGTTTATATACCCCTTAAATAATAATATCTAGGATTTGGGAACGCGGGTCGCCTCTAGATTTATTTGCGTCGATTTTTACAAAATTATTGCTATTTCAGCCAGTCTTGTGTTCGTTCAGCTTTTTCGTATAAAAAGCGAAACTAATTCAAAGCAAGGCACTGTTCGGGAAACGTCCAGAAACAATCAGCTTTGATCAATGTGGGGCCAAACTCCTTATATCAGACAATTGCTATTTAATCTGGACAATGGGGAGCTGGTTTCCTAAGTCAAAGTTGGGTAAACAAACCCAAACGCTGCCCCGCATCAAAAGTTAACTCCGTGACTTTTATTTGACCTCATTAATGAGGTCAAATAGAAGCGGCAGAGTTAACTTTTATTGCGGACACGTGTCAATTCTGTTTTTAATACTTAAATAAATAAATTCAAACATGTGTCTGTTAGTATTTCGTGGTGGCCCAATGGTTAACGTCGCATGTTTTTTTTCACACTTTCATTTCCAACTTTGCCTCAAGGGTTCGAGTTCGATCCTCATACTTTCCTACCAAAACAATTTTTTTATTTTACCCTCCCCCCCCAGTTTTGATTTACCCAAAACCACACACACACCTCCAAACTTCCGGGTAACGTCGGGTACCCCCCCCCCGCTAATTAATATATATATATATATCTATAAACACACACACACACATATATATATATATAGAGAGAGAGACACGCACACACATATGCATAGAGAGATATACACACATACACGAACACAGATATTTATATATATTCAAAGCATATTCTTGAAATTATAACTTTTTTATATCTCAAAAGATAGTATCCAAAGATATCATAGGAGTTCTAATACGATAGTGGATGCTCAATATTGTAAATAGAGCATTAATAAATATATATATATATATATATATATATACTTCAGAATAAAATTATCCAACAATCAGCTGGCATGGAAACCTGTGATTATAAGATTTACAAAATATTACTGGCAGTAATATTCTATAAGTATTATCCAATCTAAATAACAATTGCTCGATATACAAGATAGAGCATATAAATCAAATTTTTGTGATTCAATGAATTTAAAAAATTTATGATGTGAAATGTTTGAATTTCAAATCAAAGATTTTTATTATTCTATGTAAGGCAAAGGATATATTAGAAATATTTTAACTCCTTATACTATAGGGTTTCGATGATAGTCATCAAAACCCTATAGGATAAGGAGTTAAAATATTTCTAATATATTCTTTGCCTTACATAGAATAATAAAAATTTTTGATATGAAACTCAAACATTTCACGTCATAATTTTTTTAAATTCATTGAATCACAAAAATTTGATTATATATATATAAAAGCAACCACAACAAAACTATTATGTAATACTGAACATACTAGTTTGTTTATTTAATATTCATAAACCCAAAGTTCAATCACAATGTAAGCCTAGCTATCACTCTAGCAACAAAAACGTATTTAAGAATCAAGCAATGTTTACAACATTGCTCTAAAATGTAATGGGTATAATAACATCAAAATCAAATACAAGCAACAGAACACCAATAATTAGAATAAAATGAAAAATAGAAGAAAAATAAATATTATCTGGTTTACGCCACCCTATAATCAGATGCTAAAAACTAAACTTAACAAGAAATTCCTAAATATCATTGAAAAACATTTCCTGTAATTAATTCCTTACACAAAATATTTAATAAAAATAACTTAAAACTGTCCTGTAGTTATTGCGGAAACTAAGAAATAATGACCAAAGCACACAATTATAAGATACTAAATGAGAGCAGTAAATAAAAAATAGCAAAAAAGTGATGAATATAGCAACACTAAATATAACAAAAATTACTAGAAACCAAACTAATAGAAATAATGAAAAGAAAAGCTGTAACTGTAGAACTCGTGCATTTCATCCACAACACAATAAATGCCCAACTAAAAGCACTGTTTATCAAGCCACAACATTTGCCAAGGAAAGTCTGAAGTACTACATTGGTATGACCTCTCTAGATTTTAAAATCATATTACGATCATAAAATAACTTCAATTCAATAACAAAGAATAAAAACAGTACTAGCGATTCATTACTCAAAACTCAAAGAAAGTGGATGCTCACTCATAATGAGGTGGAAGATAATATGACAGGCTGATAAATCAAAAATTTTAGATGATCCATATAGACTGTGTTTGAATAAAAAGTTTGAAATTCTTAACTTTAAAGATCCTCAAAATCTATAAAACTGTAAAAAATGAAATAGCAAACAACTGTATACACAATAAACTTTACAATGAATAAAATATAAATAAACTAGTTATATATATCCGGTGTTGCCCAGTCAAAACATATTGCTGGGCAGAGGATTTAGTAACATACTATTTAAGATACACCATTTTCGTCTATGAAAATTAAACGGGAAATAACTATCATAGCATGAAATAATTTTCATAGCTTAAACAGGAAATAAATCCCATAGCTTAAATAAATAAACTTACTTCCGTTTTTAAAGACAACTGATTTTGGCTAATAAGAATTGATAAACTAAATTAAATTAAAAATAAATTAAAATCAACTTTGAATAATATTTCTAAATTGAACGATGAAAACAATTCTGTTACAAGAAATAATTAGTAACATCGAGTGTAGATTTCCTTTGAATAAATAAAAATTATAATGGAATGAAAATATGTAAACATCCGTTTTCAGTACGAAAATTAATTTGTGGAACAGCGTGCCTTTTGTATGTATTAATCAAATTGTCAGCAAACAAACAAACAGACAGACAGGAATAAAAACTTATTATAGTAGATGAAGAAAAAAAAATCAAACAAACTAAAACAACAACAAATAAAAAAAAAAGAAATAAAACTATCTCAAACATACATATGTTCAAATAAGACCATCTGTTGATTCAACACATTCACAAAAGGAATACAATACAAAACAAGATGTTAAGTAAAGGTGTCAGTTAAACTATGGCTTGAGAGAAGTCCTACCATTGGCTAATGATCAAATTAACCAATGGACGAGAATAGTAGTGAATCTAATTAGTTAGTTAAACAAAACACAACATGGATATATAATAACACTCAAAACTGACAATTCAATATAGTGATAAAACATAGATGCTTCTTTATAACTTAATTAACATAAATATATTTTCACAACTTATATATATGTAAAAAAGCACTGTTGAGAGTATAATATTACTTCAAATCAAAGCAAAAACTTAGGCCAAAAGACAACCATCTAGTTAAAATGAAACATATATCTCCCCGCTGTGACAGCTTGACCAGGCAGGATCATACTTCCCTTCTCTTTCCCCCCTCCCTTACTCCCTTTCTTTACTACACTTCTATCAAAACCCCTACTGCTTGCATTCACAAACTATACACCCCCCTTTCTCTCAGAGTGTAAATCACCCCGGATATATTTTTTATATACAAAATGAATGAACCGTGAATCTTTACGGTTCCAGGTGAGCATTGTCTGAAGATAGCGGTTTCAATTCTACCAAACGTTGGCTAGAGGATTAGTTGGTCAAAATGTGGTGAGACGACAACAACAATTAAGAGACTCAGCCTTTCTATTCCGTCATGGTTAACAACCTGACGAAGACCAAAGGAACAGTTGGCCGAAATGTCGTGAAACAACAACTATAAAGATGAGGACAACATCTGCAAATAAATAAATAATTAAAGTTTTATTCCTTAAACAAAAAGAAAAAAATCGTCCAATCTAATGCAATCATAAGTTACAGTTTTCCATTTTGTCATCTACTTGTGTACTTAGGATTTTCCATCAACTGATTATACAATATATATATATATATATATATATATATATTTGGTAAAAAAATAAAACATTATATATATATATATATATATATATATATATATATATATATACGTGAATTTAGTTTAGAAACAAATGGCTACACATAAGCATACATGTTTGGCCTGACGAAGCGATTCCCGTACTGGGTTTTCGCTGAAACATGTATGCTTATGTGTAGCCATTTGTTTGTAAACTAAATTCACGTATTTTGGCTCTGTCTAAACATTGAGCACTCTTTTGGTGGACACACTTAACAAACAAATAATTACTACCAATACAATATATATATATATATATATATATATATATATATATATATAAATGTGAAACATGATAAAGGAAAGAATGCACCTTGTTTACTTACCCCTGTTTCAGATGGTTTGTTTTGCTGACAGAAAATGCAAATTTGCCCGTTTTCTGCAACGTCCAAGAGAGGAATGTGCAGGTCATCCATTGGATCACAATATGGCTGTAATGTGCGCATGTAATGACCTTTCCGCACCGTATGTATGATCACCGTCCCATCCTGAAGAAAAAAAATAATATTATATATATATATAAAAGTGAACATGTGTGTGTGTGTGTGTGTACATTTCCCTACGCAATAACTGTCAATTTTAAGTCTACAGACTCAAAATTTGATATACAGGGTACTGAGATTTGGAAAAAATTTTGTGATTGGTTTTCGGCCAGAAATTTGGCTGTTAAGGGGTCAAAGTTCAACAATTTGACCTTTGAGAACTCTACCAAACTCCTCCGACAATTTTGGGTCTAAACACTTGAAATTTTAGATATAGGTTCATTGGACATGGATCTAACTTAATAACTTGATTTGAGTCCAAAACAATAAATGTTAAGGGGTCATAATAGGGGTCAAAATTTAAAAAATTGACAGTTTTTTTTTTTTTTTTTTTGCTCAACATACACCTCCAAATACCGGGGCAACGCCGGGCTGAAATGCTAGTATATATATATATATATATATATATATATATATATATATATATATATATATATATATATGTATGTAGCATGTAAATATATTCATGTCAAGTAAGCTACACAGAAGACACATTCATTATAATATACTACACAATATAATATGCCTATATCACAATTACCTGAGTTTTAAATCATCAAAAAATAATTATATTATTTACACTGTTGACTTGTCTATTTTCCTTGTTATATCCATTTCAATAAATATGTATAATTGTTTTCTATATGCAATTTTACTAATTACGGGTGGGGTGGGGTGGGATGGGGGGGCTCTTAAATATGATATTTTAATTTCTCCACATTTCGTATATATTATTATAGTGTTGTGATTCAAAAGTAAAAAAAAAGTATTTGGTTGCCATCAGCTGGAATTGAAACCAAAAGCAAAACTGTAGCATTCAAAGTTGGTGATGTTACCACTTTACCAACATGACACGCATAGGAACTGATTAAAATTTATGAATAAACTAAGGTGAATTTTGACCCCTTAAAAGCTATTTTAACCGACTAAAGACCCATAAAAAACATTCCGTAAAAAATACAATCATTTGAGGCCCCTAGTGCCCCTCTGCGACTTTTAGTTTCAGTAGAGATAGAGTTTGAAAATATGGAGACAGACAGACAGACATAGTGAGTTTTATAAATTAGATGATAGCAAATAGTAAATAACCCAAAGTTTCAACTGAGAAAGAAATATTTGTTAAATGTTATCATTTCATAAGGGAATACCCTCTTAATGTTCATTTTTTTTTTTTAAATACTATTCTTTTTATATTGGTAACTAGGGGGGGGGGGTCAGCTTTGCCAGGACGTAATATAGTAATTTCATTTCCTTTCATAAATTTCTTTTTTCATGAATAATTATTTTTCTATCTTATCATGTTTCGTAATTTTTGAGACCTGACAATTATGTAGGTACCGTTTGTTTCACTTGAAATTCAAGATTTTTGTTTATTATTATATTATAGAAGCACCTCAATTAAGGTTGTAGATAAGTGGAAAAACAGCATGACATCAATGTTCGCCGACATGAATTGATAATAAATATTTACCCTGGAGGCAGAGACAGCCATGTCAAGTTCTGCGGAGATGTAAACAGCAGTAACTTCATTGTCGTGTCCATATAGGATTTGGCTGGGCTTTGAAGACAGACTGCAGGAGCAGCCTCCCTGAAAGGCAGGGGGAAAAAAGCAACAGAATTAGATTTATATTAAGAAAGAAATTTAATACCTTTATTTTTAATCCATTTTAAAAAGCAAACTTTTATTCTTTTTTTTTTTCTTTCTTTTTTTAAATTTTCACCCCAAACAAGACACAGAATGTTTTTCCCTTGCTTTTATAATTTTTTTTAAAATTGATTATGCACATAAAAAAGGCTAATTTCATTTTCTCCACCATTTTTATCCTATCTCTCTCTCTCTTTCTCTCTCTCTCTTTCTATATATATATATATATAACTACTTCATTTATTCGCATAAATTTAATATATGTATAGATATAATTAAAGTATAGATTTATGCGTAAACTTTAAGTATTTACTTCAAAAGTGCTCAATACGTAGGTAGAGCTAGTTAGTAATTTATAAAATATATATGGCGATTAAGCTACACTGAATATTCTGCGTTTCATCCAACTATAGGATTCGTCAGGCTTATGCGCATAAGCCTGACGAATCCTATAGTTGGATGAAATGCAGAATATTCAGTGTAGCTTAATCGCCATATATATTTTATAAATTACTAACTATATATATATATATATATATATATATATATATATATATATATATATATGTGTGGGTGTGTGTGTGTGTATGTTTCTTTTAATGGATTGATAGTTACTATTTTTTCTGAGGAGTTAAGGGTAGAATAGATTCATTGACTAATAATTTAATAGGACATTTTGCACTACAAAACAGTTGCTGGCAAGAATTGTGCATATCAACATAATGAAAGGAATAAATTGCAAGATGGTCAATATCATGAAATTTGAAAAATATACTTTTGTCATTTGTTTGCCATATGCTCTGTAATTACATTGAGCTTCATAAATTAAAGGATTAGTATTAATAAAAGGTGAAATATAATTGAAAAAAAAAAATCACATTTCCACAGAAATATATGTATGTATGTATGTATGTATGTATGTATGTATGTATGTATACTAGCAGGGAGAAAGCAAGTAATCAATCAATTTGATTGAAAATTGAGCGATTTCACCAATATCAATGACAATAAAAATATGAGAGTGTGAAACATTCCTTTATCATTATTCAATCCCAAGCAATGTCAGGTCTCCCTGCTAGTATATATTCAATCTTCAAAACAGTTCTCATGGCTAACAACCGATGATCTCTATAGGAATGTTAATATTATAGTTCTATGTGAGGATAGGTATAAATGTCTGGGAGCAGACTACTATGGCAATTGCAAGGAATTGACTTATAATTAGGGCTATGACAAGAGAAAATCCTTTTCACTATTTTGACTCTCGAGTATATATCAGTTAATATCTTTTATGTTTTTAGATGAAATGATGTGGTTCTCAATTGATTAACTGTGTCGGATATATACATGAGAGTCAAAATAATGAAAAGAATATTCTCTTGTTATAGCCCTACTTAGAAAATCAGGAAAATTTCCAATAAAGCACTTAGGACTATAGACATTTTCAAAAAACATGTAGAACAGTTTTAACATTGAAAGAAGAGTACCAACCTGCATCAAAACTTTCCAAATCATACAAGTCGTGTCTTTGGATCCCGTAATAAGGTAACTGCCACAATAATCCAATGCTAAGCAGGTTACAATATCTGCAATTAAAAGAACAAAAAAAGGGAATCTTGAACTACTGGCTGAAGTACCTGTCTATTGCAGGGAGAACAAACAAACTTATATTATGATTGTTTGAAAGGAGAGAAAAAAGGAATTTGTTCTCCTCAAAAATCCCTTGGTACCGTTTGATATCCACTTCACCACCATCACTTCCCAAAAGCTGATAAGAATCTCTATAGGTAGTGATCCTGTGAGATTTATTTATTTATTTGGGGATCACCACTAATCAAGGCCTAAAGGTCACTCTAGTATAATGGTTAATGATTGTTAAGTAGATGGTGAGATAACACCGAGATGATCAGTAATGGTGGAACTTGGATAGAGTTTAATCATATAAGAGGACAGCCTAACAAGAACTTGTTTACATTAAATTTTAAAACGACCATTTTATAGGCAGTTGGGAAGCAGCCACACGGTATTGTGTTCTACAGACAGACAGTTCTAGGAAAGAAGAGTGTAAAAATAAAGTGCCAAAAATAGGCTCTGGATGATCCTCTTCGTGTGTGACCTTTAAGGGCAAATGTCACATAGCCCACTACACAATTCAGATCATTACCTTTCCAATGTGCCTTCATTTGTTAAATTCTGATCAATAGTCGCTGAGATTTGGAACTTATAAAATTGCCAAAAAAGGTGATATATATATATATATATATATATATATATATATATATATATATATATATAGTACAACAGGTGATATATATATATATATATATATATAATACAACTGGTAATTAGTAAAAACCTGAAGAAAGTGCTCAATACTATTGCAGAGCAAATATGTGTTTTATTTTTTTATTACCGTTTTAAACACATACATATATATATGGATATGGATATGGATATATCTATACTCGTAGCCAAATTGAATATTGAAATGCCCATATTTTTAGTTCTATGGGACAAAACTACATGAAAATTTGCAGACTTTTTGAAGATAATAAAACTATTCTATGGTTAAAATTTTATGACAATTGGTAAAAAAAAGAACCTATATTTCAAACCAATAAAATATGCCAAAATATATAGTGTTCTGGCAAGCCAGTTTTAGTTGTGCTGCTTTGGGCTAAATTTTGCTTAGATTTTTTTTTGTTTGGTTGTCTCCCCTGTGGCCTTGCCAGGCCACTAATAGAAGATAACCATAATTTACACATTGGTCAGTAGTAGTAGTAGTAGTAGAAGTGCTAGTATATTTGCAAACATAAATATATAGCTCTTTTCTTTTCCCAGCAAGCTCTTTCCCACAGAAGAAACGTTGCAAGACTGTCTCTGCCCTATCATTATTTTCATGGCAAGTGCTCGTCTAAGTTCCTGTATATGGTTCCTCCTTGTCAAACTTTCACAAAAAAGACATTCAACTAGCTACATCCACTATATACGATTTCGGCCACTCTCTATCTGTGCCTAAATCTAAACGTAGATTCCATGAACAAAGCTTCTTTCCCAGAACTGTCCGCCCATGGAACACTGTTCCTCTGGCCTGCTTCCTGGTTATAACATGGTAGCCTTCAAATTCAATATAAACAAGTTCTTGTTGAGCCGTCCCCATAAATAATCAAATTCTACCGAATCTACACCATTAATAAGTACTACACTACCATCTTACATTCATTAATCCTTATCCCCGAGTAGCCTTCAGCCCTTGATAAGTGTGACTCTACAGTAAAAAAAAAAAAAAAACAAGCCGCACGTGCGTGGTCCCCCTCTGTTGCTGCATGTGAGATGACACCACAAAAAATAGTGAAGAAATGATGAATGTGAGAAGTGTGAAGGGCCAATGTTGCCATCACATTTTCGCCAAGTTTCAGAAAAATCTAATGAATGGAGCAAAAGTTATGAGTTAAAAAGTTTCATCTTTTTGCAATTTTGCAGCATTTGTGACTCCTTTTGAGCTCCTGGGAACGCTGAATCCCGGTTAAAATGGACAACCGTTGCAGTTTCATGCCTTAAGACATGTATATTTGAATTCAGCACTATGGAAAACTACTACATAGGTATACATATCGAGTAATATGAAAAAAGAGCTCCAAAAAGGCATGTTTTTTAGCCCTAAAAGACCCAGAGGGATGCGACCAAGAGTTTTGCCAGGGTCACCCATACTGAATTTATATTAAGAACAATAGCCTCTACATTTTGGCCAAGTTTCAGGAAAATCTAATGGATGGACCAAACGCTATAGGGCAAAAAGTGTCATTTTGGGCCATTTTGGGGCATTTTTGACCTCTTTTGAGCACCTAGGGAAGCCGAATCCCAGTGTAAATGGATAACGGTGCAGTTTAAGACCTTAACATATGTATATTTGAGTTGATCACCGCGAAAAACCACTATATAGTCAGACATATCAAGTTTTTGTTGAGAAATATGAAAAAAGAGCCACAAAAAGAGGTGTTTTTAGCACTGAAAGTCTCCGGGGATACAAACCAGAATTTTACCAGGGTCACCCATACTGGATTTATATTAAGAACACTGCGCTCCACATTTTGGCCAAGTTTCAAAAAAGTTTAATGGATGGATCAAAAGTTATGGGGCAAAATGTGTCATTTTTGGCCATTTTGGGCCATTTTTGACCTCTTTTGAGCCCCTGGGGCGCAACAGGAATTTTTGTAAAAAAAAGTTTTTTTTACTGTGCACATCTATTTAATGAAATACAATTTGTGGCAAAATTTCAGGACGGTTATCTCGCAATAGTCCGAACTAACAAATGCACGGAAGCACAGACGCGACTGAAAACATAGGTTCCTCTCCAATAAATCAGGGGACCAAAAAAAAGCTATGGTTGGTAACGATGTAATATTAGCACCACGGAAGGAGAGAGAATTGAGAAAGGTAATTTGAAGAGAAGGGAACATTTACGTAGAGAGCAAAATTTTCTGGGAGATGAGTGTGCATACAAAAATTTAAGAAATGAAAAAAAAAAAACAGGTAATTGAGAAAAACATTAACAATATGAAAAGTTTCAATTAAAAGAAAAAATATTTATAATTATTTAAAAGATGTAAAAAAAAAAATTTATTTAAAAAATTAAATTTTTTTTAAATTTTAATTCGGAAAAATTTGGAAACTAAAGAAAAATAAGATTAAAATAATTAAAAAAAAAAAAAAAATCTGGAAATGAAAAACTATTTAAAAAAAAAAAAAGGTGCTTGTCCAGATGTTTTAAACCAATACATTTTGCAAAAAAGATTAAGTACTTTGTGTCATTTCGAAATTAGTAGAAATTCCAAAAATTATTTAAAATGATCTCGTAGAAAAATAATTACAACTTGAAATAAAAGTTATTGTGTTTAGCAATTTATATAGTTATATAGTTTTATCATACGTTTTTATGTTGGAGCGTTTGTAAGAACCAAGGGTAGGTAACTACAATTCATAATTTTGACTAAGTATATACCACCATTTTTAAACACAAAATCTCAGAATGTAATTGTGGCTGATTTATTTTAAATACTTCCACAGTGTGGAACGATAAAATTGACGCCCTAAAAAAAAAAAAAAAAAAAAAGATGACATGATTCCATTTCCATTTGATAAAAATCGGTTTTCTTTTTTTATTGCAGACCATCAACTAGTTGGCCAGTTGTGTAAAAATCCCAAGAACGATAGGAACTTTCTATCACGTCTGAAAGTGACACAATGTTCAACAAGCAAGATCGGAGATGTGCCACTGTAAACTCATTCTCTTTACTGATCCAAGTTCTGACAACAGGACCATTACTAGCACCCTCAAAATGCAAATACGGATAACAGGGACATGCTCAAGGTGATAAAAACAAAGTTTTCGGCTATGGTTATGGTCTTTGGTGTGATTTCAAGTGAGAGTCACATCATGCCACCTCACACCTTTGAAGTCGGCTTGAAAGTCAACATCCAAATGTACCTGGATGTGCTGAAGAGTTGATGCAATGAGATGCCCACTAGCATACCCTAGGTGTGCCAGCAAGACTCGACGCCAGCCCACAAGTCCAAAGAGACCCAGGCTTGGCGTCAGAATGCGTGCTTCGACTTTGTACCCTTCTCTCACTGGCTCGCCTCCTCCCCCGAACTGAACCCGCTGGACTATTTCGTTGGTCATACGTTAAGAACATCACCAACATGACCTCCCACAGCACCAAAGCCAGCCTGATTGACGCCATCCGCTGTGTATCTGCCAAGCTACCGCCGGCGCTTGCGGAAAAGGCATGCTCCCAATTCCAGACCCATATCAAGGCGGTGATTGAGGCTGAAGGTGGTTACATTGAATACATGTCAGTTCTACTACACAAGCAAGTTACTCGAATTGATTTTTTTTTTCAATAAAAGTCTTAAAATAAAGTTGTAGTGTTGTTGTCTTTAGAGCGACAAATTTATTGTTCCACGCTGTAGCATAGCATCTACTGGATCATTTTTGTGTAATTTTAAAAAATTTATACAATTTTTGACATGACGTGCAAGTATGTAATAATGTTTTCACCTGAAATGCGTTGATTTGAAAGATCACCAATCTAAGCAAGTACCAAAGTGAAAAATTCAGAAAAGGAAAAAACTTTTAAATGTTGGTTTCATACTTATATGTCCCACAATGTGATTGACTTTGCGTAATTTGTTGAGCTGAAAAACTTGCAAGCTGTTGTCCCAATAACCACCAATAAATAAAAGCTTTGCATCGTGAGACACAACAAACAATTTGGGATCAATTTTCAAGCTGGGATTAAATGTCCCCTGCAGCCGTTTCTTTGTTCTGGAAAAAAAGAAAAAGACGTTTTATCCAAATTTATTTAAAAAATAATATACAATATTTTCTGTCAAAAATCTGAAAAAAAAAAAAATGTTACATTTTCCAAACAAAATAATCCTGCATTAAAAATCAAGCAATGTTTTTATGCCCTAATTAATCCTTTGTTGACAGGTGGGATCCCTAGAGACCCCAGTGTGTCACGTGTTTTTAAAATATCTTTCGCTATTTACTGAGAAAAAATACTCATGTTCACTGAATATAATCATCAGGTTTATGGACATTCACAAGTATTAATCACTTGGGAGAATTAATTTCAATGAAATTGCAACCAAAATATAAACTCCTAGAGTCCTTAGAAATCTCACCAGGCTTCCATTTCTTTATTTCTGTTTTCCTTTGGTGCAATTTTAAAAACTTGGTTTTTCAAGATTAGATCATTTTGCATAATCTACATATCAAATAATTGTTCCATGTTATTTCTGATATAATTTATTAATTTTTTTCCTGCAGGAATTTAGTGCAAATACAATAATGATTTATAAAAATGTAATTTTCTTTTAATAAAGGCGTTTTGCAGTAGTTTTCATTTCTTATATACACATGGTCCTCTTCAATAACACATTAGGCCCATATAGAGAAGTGATTACCCATAGAAAGAATTTGAAGTGAAATAGTCAGTTTCAGTTTAAAGTGTAAAAAAAATGTTATATGCAATCCTGCTCAATTGTGACTTTGTGAAGTTGAACTATTCCAAAACAACTCTTTCTCTAGGAAATGAATATCTACTTGCGTTGGGACGATTAATCAGAATCGGTAAAATCAGAACTTTTTGGGATATCAGAATCAGGAAAAGTTTTATATATTTTCCTATGATTCTTTTAATTATTTTTTTTTATTTGATTTTGTTTAAAAACAAAATCTTCCCCTGCTGGTAGTAAAAATAAAATAATAAATATTTATTGATTTTAAACTATTAGTAAAACTTAAAATCTATAGATCACCCCCCCCCACAAGTGTGTTTTTACATTTTAATAAATATATCGTTAACCTTTCAGCCTAATGTATCACTGGTAGAATACTTAACATAATTAAATCCTTCTTAGATAAGAGAAAAATCCAGTTTGTCCTCGACGGTCATACATCTAAACCATATGATATAAATGCGGGGGTGCCCCATGGTTCTATCCTTGGACCTCTATTGTTCCTGATATTCATAAATGACCTCCCTGGCAAAATTGCCTCTGAGATGGGTATATATGCTGATGACGCTACACTCTATGGCAGGCACGACAGGAAGACGAATGAACACATTTCTAAAGAAATGGCAGAAACACTAGAGGAAGACCACCAATCTGTGGTGGAACGGGGACAAAAGTGGTTGGTTGCGTTCAATCGTGGCCTTCGTTATAAAGATGGCCGGCCAGCTGAAAAAATGACGTCATCGCCGAGGTCCCAACAAGCAAGATATGTGGAACTCTTAGACTGTCAATAATGAATAGTAATTTTTACAGACAGCGTTACAAAACTTCAAAATTGGATTAAAATAAAGAAATAAAGAAAGAACACGATTTATACTGAAACTCATCTAATATTAATAATAAAAAAATAATTAAAAAAAAAACACAAGTTATTTGTTTAAGTATATTATAAGCAATTGAATATTTCGTTGTATTATAGATTTTAAAGATTAGAATGCGTTCTTTAATTACTTATAAATTACATTTTAAAAAAGTGAAGCAACACGATTTGATTTGAAATAAACTTGAAGTTTATTTAATATAATTAAATGAAAATCATGCATGTAAGATTATGAATATTTGAAGCAGAACACAAGCAAAACATTTGATATGAGTTAAGACAATAAACAAATATTAAAATTAAACTTTTTTTTAAAGCAAAATGAATATTTTTTTTAAATCAAAATGAATATTTTTTAATCAAAATGAACCACAATATTTTTTCAAAATCAAAAACAATATTTTTAATAAATTCATGAAATATTGCACAGTAAAAAAATTAACCTAAAGAAAAAATCATGTTTCTTATTTAAGATTATTTCACCACATAACAAAAATAACATGCAAAATCATTTTTTTATATCCATATTTTCAGTTTGTTAAAATACGTGGGTTTGTATTACTGTACACATAGATTCGAAAAAGTTGTCAAAAAACAAATATATAACAAATAAATGTTATCAAAGGCAAGATAAGTTACTTTTCTGCCAAACTGGATATATTTTTCGTGTTTTTATTCAATGTAACATGTTTATTCAGCTCGAAAAACATAGTGTTTACTGATGTATTCGAAAATTCAAGATGGCGTCTGATTCTCTCTTTAACACGGTAAGTTTGGGAAAAGGTGTTATAAATACAAAACCGGATAAAATACTGTTAAAAACTCGCTCAATATATGTTACCGTGACATAGGTTGACATATATTCAGCGGGTTTTTAATATTATGTTGTATAGTTTTTTATTTATAACACCTTATCCCAAACTTACCGTGTTAAAGAGAGAATCAGACGCCATCTTGAATTTTCGAATACATCGGTAAACACTATGTTTTTCGAGCTGAATAAACATGTTACATTGAATAAAAACACGAAAAATATTTGGTAGAAAAGTAACTTATCTTGCCTTTGATAACATTTATTTGTTATATATTTGTTTTTGACAACTTTTTCGAATCTATGTGTACAGTAATACAAACCCAATTACGTTAATGAAATGAATTGTACTTATTTACTATGCCTCCCCACGGGACAGAGTCAGACATCAGGGTCGTTTTTTAACGTGGAGAAAAGGTACAAAAATAAAAATTGTCTCAGTCGTGAAGGATTTCTCCTCCACCGAAAGAGAACAAGAAATAGAATGCAGCATCTGGAGAACAGATACTACACTTTGATCTGGTCCCGAAGGCCAAGACTGTTTAAGACCACGAGTGAACGCGCATTTTTTTTTTTTTTTTTTTTTTTTTAGTTTAGTTTCATATATATATATATATATATATATATATATATATATAAAATAAGTATTTTTAAATTTTATCTTTCTAGCTTTAAAAAAAAGTTTAAAAATTTTATCAGCCGGCATAATTTATTTTTAAATATTGAAAAATTTCAGGAAAATTAATTTTTGTTAGATTTTTAAACGTGTGTCAACAGCTTAAAAAAATCGTGTTTTAAAGAGTCGATGTTGTCTCGCATTTTCATTAGTTTTGTATGCTGTAAAAAATTTTTTTTTAATATTAGCAATTTATTTGAAGCTTCTTCTTTTGAATGGTAGAACATTTAGGATGATAATATTGAATTAAATTATAGTTACATCGTGTTAAATACAGGGGGGGGGGAGCACGTTAAAACTTACTTTGCTGAATGGAGATGGTGTAAAATCTTTTTTTTTTTTTTACTGCATTATAATTCTTTATCTTTCGGAAATGAAAATACTGTCACTTTTTGGTCCTTTACGATAATTTCCTCAGCAAGTTGGAACGATGCACTGTGAAGGCATTTTAATAAAAAAAGAAATATTACACTGACTTCAAGACGTTACGAATGCCTACCGGTGACTACCGGTGTCACCGGTATGGACTATCCGTGATGACGTCAGCAGATTAAATTATTTTTGCCCACCGGCCATCTTGTCTTTTAAGACGGTCTTGGTTCAATGCTGCCAAGACTAAACTAGTTTCATTCAATAATTACAAGAAACCCTCTCTACCACCTATAGCAATGGCCAACGACTCTTTATCTGAGAGTACATCTTTCAAACTCCTTGGCCTAACGTTCACAGGAAACATGAGTTGGAACAATTACATTGAAGGCATTGCCAGGGTCGCTGAAAGAAAGGTGGGCTCTCTCTACTGTGCTAGACAACTACTAACACCCGAAAGTATCCTGTACCTCTATAAGGCCACCATTCGCCCATGTATGGAGTATTGCTGACACATCTGGGCTGGTGCATCTGCTACTAGTCTCTCGCTCCTTGACAAGGATCAAGAGAGTCGCAAACCTGATAGGCCCTGAACTGGCATCTAAGCTTCAGCCTTTGTTGCATCGACAAAATGTTGCATCCCTCTGCCTTTTCTACAAGTATTTTAGTAGTGAATGCTCTGACGAACTGCAATCACTTGTGCCCCCACGACGTGAGCACCCTCGACAAACCCGACAGGCTGCTAAATCCCACCCCCACACTGTAAAGATTCTTAGATGTAAAAGATCTTTTTACTCCAATAGTTTCTTCCCCAGAACCGCTAGACTCTGGAATTCCATTCCAGGTCCCTGCTTCCCCAACAGTACTAACGTGCAGAAGTTCAAGTGTAACGTGAAACGACATCTTGCTGCCCAAATCCCTACATAGTACCCCAGTAGTTGTTGCCCTTGATAGTAGCCCCCTACACCAAAGTGGCAATTTGCCTTGTTTGGGGTGAAGATGTAATAAAAAATAAAAAATAAATAAAAAATAATGTAACTATCAAAGGGCTAGAAAGAATTTGAAGTCAAATAGTCAGTTTCAGTTTAAAGTGTAAAAAAGTGTAATATGCTTGATTGTGACCGTGGGGATCAGCTATTCAGAAGCAACACTTTCTTTAGGAAAAATGGATATTGTTAAGATGAATGAAGAATACATTTAAACCTTCAGATCTTTTGCTATTTACTAAGAAAAATACCAATATTCACTGAATTTAATCAATAGTTTTAGTGTGATTCTAAAAACTTGGTATTTTCCAAAGCTTGATCATCAAATTTGATTGACATGCAAGTTAGTCTATGCCCAAGAGAACCAAAATCAATTCTTTTTTATTATAAACATTTTGTGGTTTACATTTACTTGTTTGATTGAGAACAAATGTAATTTTTTTTTTTTTTTAAATAAAAACATTTTTCAATATTTTTTATTTCTTACACAAATATTAAGAAAAAAAAAATACTTCTGCCAACTGCATTACAAAACCGCCTACTCTGCAAGAGTTGATCGCAACATTTACTGGCAAAAAATTGCTGAAAACATGGAGCAAGCCTCGTCAGTAGGTGATACAAGAAAGCTGTACAGTATTCTTTGATCAACTACAAAACCATACAAAGTAATCTTAAATCAACAAGGCAAGCCTATCCTAAATCTTGATGAGCACTTCCAGTGTTCACTGCTTGTTGCTTAACCATTCCAGTCAAACTTTTCAGATTCCAACCGTTCATTATGCAGTTTATGCCCATGTCATCACTAGGGCTATGACAACAGCATATTCTTTTCATTGTTTTTACTCTCAAGTATATATCCAACAGTTAATCAACTAAGAACCACATCACTCTATATAAAAGCCTCTATATCTGTGCCTAAATCAAAACGCGGATTCCATGAACAAAGCTTCTTTCTTAGAACTGCACGCCTGTGGAACTCTGTTCCGTCTGCCTGCTTCCCACTGGACTACAACTTGGATGTCTTCAAGTCCAATGTTAACAAGTTCCTAATGAACTGCCCCCTTAAGTAAACACTTCATCAAATCTCCACACTAATGTAATGTACTTGCAATAACCCTTATCCCTGAGTGGCTTACGGGCCTTGATAAGTGGTGATCACTGTGTAAAAAAAAAAAAAAATAAATAAAATAAAAAAAATACACACCCAAGAGTCAAAACAATGAAAAGAATATGCTGCTGTTGTTGTTTAGTGATGCACTTCGACAACACCCAGGTGACTTCATCCATGAAGTCATTGACCCACCACCACCACCACCAGGTTGGAAGAAATGGCATATTACACACATACACATCTTGTTATTATTGTCATTGATGATATGCACACACACACACACACACACACACACACACACACACACACACATGCATAAATGTACACCCACACACACAATTTTAAATGAGTAACTTACTTGTTGTTAGCTAAGGACGGATCTCTTTCAAAAGTGAAATAATTGGAAATCGATTTGTCATAGCACAACCATCCATGAATGCCAACAATTCGATCTTCTGTGATTGTGATCTGCAGAAAAAGAAGAGTCATAAGACTGTGATGTTATTTGCTAAGTTAGGGTTAGGTTTAGAGTTAAGACAAAAACACATAGAAAATGCTAATAGAAACTTTATTGTATTGACTGCCGTGATACATTCTACTAAGTTATTGCCAGTGACTGTAACTCTGCTATTTTTATTTTTTAAATGGAAATTGCTCCAGACAAAGCATGAAGCCACTTGACATAAGGAGCTAAAAAAAAAAAAATACTATTTCAAGGTTAAAAACTTGCCAATGATAAGTGTTAGATGGAATAGATTCTCACCAAGAATCAGCGAATCAACAAGGAAGTAACCGTACATGGGCAGGCAACCATTCATTATCAGCTCGGCCGTTTGTTTATGGGTCTTCTCTTTAAATTTGAAAAAAACCATAGTCAACTAATTCAGTGTCAATAAAATTTGGTCAGTCTACACACAAACAAGATTTATAATGCCACACAGAAAACTAAAAAATTAAAGTAAATAGTTTTTTAGATGAAGACATTATCTTGTCTTGTTGTGGCATTCATCCTGGATTGGTCCAGCCGACTCTATCCAACAAGTTCACCGTATCTCATAAGGGCCAACCATTGAAGACATTCAATTTCAGTCGTTTCATATAAAGATGTTATTAAAAAGTTGGTGTTTATTTAGAATTACACTTAAAAAAATTTTGTAAAGATACAGAAATATCTTCATGATGTACGTAGTCACCACAGACAAAAGATGCCATATTCCAAAAATCATGTAAATTGATAAACTAGATTTTTTGTACAATTTTTAGCAATCAAAAAGTTTTATTTTAAATACAAAAAATCTCTATAGTCGAATTGAATTGTCATCCTTGAGTCTTGGCAAAATTTAAATCAATATGGCTGTTTCTGGCCTCCTCACTTTGTCATAAAATTTGATTTTCTTCATTAAAAAAAAAATAAAAATAAAAATACTTGATCAATTTATGTGATTTTTGGAATATGGAATCTTCATTCTGTGAGAAGTACATGCATCATAAAAAATTTTCTGTATTTTTGCTTTAACTAAATGTAATCTATTATATAAAGGGAAATTGTTTGTGTGTTTGTTTGGGGGGGGAGAGGTCCTTTTTCATGTCGTTCTTTTTGCAAGTCATGCATGCGTATCAAAAAAAAAAAAAACTGTTTAAAAAGCTTATTTTACAATGTCATGACATCATAAGCACTCGTGGTCGTGTGGGCAAAATAGCTTGTCCATAAGTTTTTGCCTTCTTCCCCTCTTTCGCATTTCACGTTCGAGCCCGGAAACCATGGCTTTTTTTTTTTTTTTTTTTTTTTTGGCACACGGGCACTCCCTGTTATTTCAATTGAAAGAAAAGTTGCTTTGATTTTTTTTTTTTTCTTTCAAGGAAGAGAGTTTGGTTTTTTTTTTTCCAGTGCACAAGCAACAAAAAGTGCTCAATATCTGGAGAATAACTTCTTGCCTTCGTATCCTTTCTGCCGAAATATCTGGTGGAGAGGTTGTCACATACTTCTTTTTTAGGGCAATTACATTTTTGTGTTTTTATCCATTCTTTTATTTTTGAAATTGTTGTGGGGGTACTGACGTTGTCTACAATGAAAGTGTTCAATATCCTTAGTATAGCAGGTGTGTCCAAATGGAACTTCATGGCGACCCAGGCATTGCCAGGTATCCATGCTAGTTCTAAATAAGCACCAAACACTTAAATATGACAAACCAATGAAAATGTTATTACAAACTTAAACATTTTTAAGTGATTAATGGTAATTCATAGGCATTACAACATAAACCTAGTATGAATTGTTGAATTACCTCCCTTGGATTTTCAAGATATTTTTTTAATCAAAATGTCAGGTGAGACAGTCATTTCTCGGATACTCATAAATAAATAAAATAAAACTACTTGATTGATTTGTGTGATTTTTGGAATATGATATTTCATTATGGGTCTGTACAGATTATTTTTGGTGTTTTTAATGAAGGGAGAATTCTTGACAAGGACTCCAAATTGACTTAACATTGATAAGAAAAGACAAAATAAAAACCCAAATTAACCGAAACGAAATTGCTCCAGTCAAGAATGTGCAAGAATTTCAAACTACTCACCATGCTGTCGGGCATTCCATGCTGTATAATTGACCGTGTTTGTATCCTCGGAACACTGATATATACAATTGGATCATTCTCATGGGATACCTAAGATAGAAAACACAAAACAGCTTTTATAATAACACATTAAATAAGCATTAGTGAGATCCAGGGAAATTCCACAGTTGCATCGTTCTCATGTCATATACGGTTACCGTGCTTACAAAATATTTCTATTCTATGGACGTCTTGCCTGAATGTAAACCTCACAATGTTCAACAAATGAGATTGGAAATGCACTGCTGTACGACTCATGCTCTCTACCAATCCAAATTGTGACAAATAGACTATTGCCAGCACTATCAAAATACAAATCGAAATGGTTCAACGCTTGAAGGCACAGCTCAATGAAGTTTCCTGCCACGGTTATGGTCTTTGATGTGGTTTCAAATGAGGGCCACATCATGCCAATTCACATTTTCGAAGTCACCTTAAAAGTCAAAACCAAAGTGTACCTGGATGTGCTGAAGTGTCTGGTGATCCCCTGGTGCAATCAGGTGACCACTGGCAGACCTGGGTGCAGCAGCAAGACTTGGCACCTACCCACAAGTCCAAAGAAACCCAAGCTTGGCTTCAGAAGCAGTGCTACAACTTTGTATCCTTCTCTTACTGGCTCCCTCTCCTCCCCTGGACTACTTTGTTTGGTCATACGTCAAGAACATCACCAACATGACCTCTCACAACACCAAAGCCAGCCTGATCGCTGCCATCTGCAGAGTATTCACAGATTCTCCTTCCCCAACCTGAACCTGCTGGACTATTTTGTTTGGTCATTCGTTGAGAACATCACCAATATGACTTACTACAATACCAAAGCCAGCCTGATCGCTGTCATCCGTCGAGTTCACATCAGTGCTTTGGGTAAAAGACATGCTCCCGGTTGGGACCCGTATCAAAGTTATGGTTGAGGCTGAAGGCGGTTACATTGAATAGATGTCAGCTCTACTACATAATCAATTTACCTGAATTGATTTTTTCAATAAAAGTTTTAAAATAAAGCTGTAAATGGAATTTTAGTTATTTACAGCTGTTTCAAAGCAGAGTTTATTTTAAGGTATTTTTTGAAAAACAAAATGGTAGAACTTGTGCTTCTTAATTATCTCTCTTGAATTGATATGTACTAATCTAATGATCAGTCTCCATTCAAGGACAAAATATTTTCAGAGAAATGAACTTAAAGTCACCTGATGAGGTTATTAGTTATTCATAATTGATCGAAACATTGTCATGATTGTGTAGTGACAATGTAAAATGTTTATCTGAATATAAATAAAATATATCTTGCTCTTTTTCATCAAACACTATTAATAACCTAGCACGAGTTAGTTCAGTGATAGAGATTAAGACTTCAGAGTCCAGGTGCATTGTAACAGATTGGGGTCTAATGATAAGAAGTAAGTACGTTAGCTAGTTTAGCTATGTATAACAGAGCATGTACGAGTGCATGGAAAAATATCAGCAGGAGCTGTAAGATAACTAGCTTGCGAGGATATTAACAGCAGTAGCCAAAAGCGTGGAGTCAGAAGAAAGAGTATGGTTGAAAAAGATGAATGTGTAAGAAATAGCTGTCTATGGATGGCATGTAGTGGAGTAATTTTAAGCTGGTGTCGAAACAGGGACAAAGAAAAACGGTAATAAAATGCTTTTGTGGAAAGAAAAAAAATTTTTCTTTTATTGGCAGTTAATTAAATTAAAACTAAAAAATCAATTTTCTTATTTTGAATTTTTTTTTATTGACGGTTGATTTAGCTGAGGGTTGAATTTAAAGACCAGGTAACCAGTAAATTGCATGATCCTTACTTACGTAAAAAAGCAAATATATTTTTTTTTTATCGTAACTGCTTAATACTTTTTTTTTCTCGCTCACATGCCCCTATTCTGAATTCATCGTAGTGGACCAACATCGGTGGATTTTTTTTTTCAAACTGATATAAATTATTGCGCAATAAAAATAATTCAATTTAAACAAAACTCATTTAGCAAGTGTAGTCAAATGCAACCTCATGTTTTTTTTTGTTTTATATGGTTCGGGCAGTGTCGTGTACCCCTGCTAGTATATATATAAATCAGGTATATTCATACATTTATATATACAGGGTTCACTCCTAAACTAATTGATTAACCTCAACCATCTACCCCTATTTAATTTTATAAATTCTAGATAAAATATGTTTAAATCAGATAAAATTTTAATCTCTATTTATATATAAAGTTTAGGTATGAGTATATGTTTATATATTTGCATGTATAGGATTAACTCTTAAACTGATTAACTGATAATTATGAATAAGGGGTCATAATGTGGGTGATATTTTAAAACGTTAAAGTATTTAACGTTAAAAAATATTTTATTGAACATTTTAAAATTTTAGGAATTGGAACTTAAGCCTTTGGACTACTGATTCCATGGCCGTGTTTTTCATTATAGATCACTTTTTTGAAAAATGGAATTCTTTAAATTATGTTTATAAATAAACAACAACAACAACAAAAAAAAAATTCACAGATCCTTGAATAACACCTATCCACTGTAGAATTCAAACTCTATAGATAAGATATAATAATGATGATGATGATGGTAATACATATAAAATATCCCTAATAATATAAAATTAGGTACGTGCATATGTTTATATATATTTGCATATAGAAGATCCATTAATACAGCATCATCACATTTGACACACCGGTTCCCATCACATCACCAAAGTTAAGCAATTAGGAGTCTGGCCAGTACTAGATGGGTGACCATTTTGGACTTCCAGGTGCTGTATGTGCTCTCCGCTTATCTCATCATTGTTTCCAATCGTCCTGGACTTCTCCTTGCCACTGGGCTTAAGCAGTGCCGATTCAGAAGGGGTGTGGTCGGTGATTGCGCAATCTTTGTCTCATAATTACACATGCAGCTGCCCTTACAAGGGGTATTCTTTGTCTTTCGAGACGGAACGGAAGCATCGGAGAGGATCTACTCCTAAATTAATTAAACAACCATTATGAATTTTGGAAAATAACTAGGCATGAAGAGCCGAAATGTGAGCTATAAGATCTTGTCAAAAAAAGAAAAAAAAAATCTTACCCCCACCCGACCCCTACAAAAAGAAAAGGATAACACTGCATAAATCCAGTAGAGAAACGAACTCACTTCTACAAAATATGTTTTCAAATGATTAATAAAATTCAGAATGCTTAGTGGTCTTTCTGATTTGCTGGCACGGTTGGCAACTTCGTCGAAAGTCATTCGTTTTGGATGCAACTCCTGCAGAAAATAAAAAAAAGAAAGATAATATTTCTTTAATTTTAAATTAAGTTTCAAATTTATAAAGTCAAACGTGGATTATATTTAAAAAATTTGTTAAAAGTTTAATAAGAATTGACAAGATACGTTCAATATACAAGTTCAATTACAAAATTGTTACCAGGTCGGTGCAAAAGTTTTTGCCAATTTAAAATTTCATCTTGAAAATTAAAGCCTACGTCCTTTTGAAAATCTTTATTCATCACAATAACGACCTTTGCCGTCTATAACTTGATTCTCCCTGTCAACAAGCTTATAAATGCCTTGCTTGTAAAATTCTTTAGGTTTTGATGTGAAATATGAATCAAACTTATGTTCAATCTTTTCTCATGATGTTAACCTAAGGTTATCTAAATGGTTTTGTAATCCTCGAAATAAATGATAATCTGAGGGAGCTATGTCAGGAGAATATGCAGGATGGTGCAAAATTTCCAACCCAATTCTCTTAGAATATCTTTGGTCAGTAGTGCTGTGTGAGGACGAAGGTTGTTTTCGAGTCAACATAGATGAGAATGTTGCAGAAAAATATGAATGATGTTTTAATAATTTGAAAGAAAAAGTTATCAGTTGAAGTAATAACAATATGCATAAAATAAATTATGATGGATTAAAATGGCCCTTCTATAAACTAGCAAAAACCATTACATCTATCTGATATTTCAAAGTTAAACTGAACCTATGCTGACGGACAGACAAAGCCTCTTCCAGAGATTTCTGGATGCATCTTAAAAAAAGCAAATTTAATTTGGATTATTCAGACTATTGCACTGATCTTGAATGGTATTTTTATAATATTTTGGCCGATGTAACCTTTGACTTTCCTTAGGTGTATCTTGTCGAACTCGGGGAATCTATTTGTCAAACACCAGAATTCGCGCAGAATTTTGAACAGAACCCCTTATTTAACACACAGCAATAGCATGCTCTTGTTCCATCAGCCATGACTGGATAGAAGTCCTAAGTAATTCATGACTGTAATTTGAGTGTTGCCCGCATTGAGGATTGAACCTTCAACTTCCAAAAGAGTGTAACTTACAATTGAATTTTACCAAGTATTTTATCCACCATCAAATTACTTAGGACTTCTACTCAGTCATAACTGACAGAATGAGAGAATGCTACCCGCGCAAATTAAATAAAGGGTTTCATTCAAAATTTCTTGCCAATTTCAGAGTTCAACAAGATACACCTGAAGAATATCAGAGGTTACATCAACTAAAAAGTAATTCACAATTGTATTCTTAATATTACCCACACTGAAGATTGAACCTTTAACCTCCAGAAGATTGTCATTTGCAACTGACTTTTACCTAGTACTTTATCTGTTATGCTATTAATCCTTGTGAATCCATAATAGAAAATTTAATGTGTATATAGTGTGTTCTAAAATCATCTGACACATTTGTAGGTAAAAAAAAAAAAAAATTAAATAATTAAATAAAGAAAATATTTTTTTGATTTTTTAAATGTATGTTAAATGCAATTTTATTTAACATTGGGTCAAAATTCATTTATATCTGTATTTACGCATTCTTTAAAGGAAATGTTCCCCCAATCATTTAATTACTCTGCATAGTGATATTGGTTGGCCTCCAAGATTGCCTGCAATTTTTTTCTTGTGGAGATATTTGAAGCCAAAAGTATTCAGCCACCAGCCTCGATCTCTTGAAGAATTAAAATGAGCTATTTGTTCTGAAATTGTTGCTATTCCACCTGAAAACTTTCGTAAACGTCTACAGTCGTGTGTTAGAAATGATGGGAAACATTTGGCTAATTTAATATTTAAAACTGTGTGAAATATAGTGGCGTTCTATGCACATTCAAAATAAAAAAAAATATTTTCTGAATTAAAATTGTTATTTAATTCTTTTTTTTGATTGACAAATATGGCAGATAATTTTGGGACACCCTGAGTTTTTCTATAGAAATCTTTTAACATTTTTTTTTGTTGCTATTGTAGAAAACTTAAAAGCAAAACTATGGAAAATGGCCAAATCTTATACTCACCTTAAGAAGTTGGCATGGCGTCTGACCAAAGTTATTGATCATTCCTTCTAATGCTTTCCGTTCTGTCAGATCTCTCACAGCATCCAAATCCACTGCACCTGATACACAATAAAGGCACACAAAAAAAAACATTTAAATCCGTGGAATTCATAATTCATTACAAATTTATCAGGTTGTTCAGAAAACATCAGATTTTTCAACTTGCTTTTAAAAAGTTGCTTTCACTTGCTACATTTTTGTAGCGTTTCATGCAAAATTTTACATGATTAATAAATTGACTAGCGGGACCTGTGAAAATTCCACAGGGGACTCATTCATACGTAATATATTGATTTTGGCATTCTGTAGATGTTCAGTGTAAATGGAGACGCTCTGATATTATTGTAGCTTTTTTGTTAAAACTGCAAAAGTATTTATCTAAGCTAGCACAAATGCCCGGGAAAGCCCAGTCGTAAAATACGCTTAAATATGATATTTTAATTCTTGCAGATTTCGTATATATTTATCATAAAGTTAATGTTCTATCGATTTTTATATATTATAAAGTTGTGATTTCAAAAATAAAAAAAATATATCCATATAACTTAGGTGCATTAGCTTGAATCGAAACCAAAATAAAAACCTCTGAAAAAAATATATGTATATATATATATATATATATATATATATATATATAAAAGTGAACGTGTGTGTGTGTATGCATTTCCCTATGCAATCTCTGTCAATTTTCAGTCTAAGACTCAAAATTTGATATACAGGGTACTGAGATTTGGCTGTTAAGGGGTCAAAGTTCAACGATTTGACCTTTGAGAACTCTATCAAACTCCTCCGTCAATTTTGAGTCTAAACACTTGAAATTTTAGATATAGGTTCCTTGGACATGGATCTAACTTAATAACTTGATCTGAGCCCCAAACAATAAATGTTAAGGGGTCATAATAAGGGTCAAAGTTTAAAAAAATTGACCTTTTTTTCTTTTTTTTTTTTTTTTTTGCTCAACATACACCTCCAAACATTGGGGCAACAATGTGCTGAAATGCTAGTATATATATATATATAACTTGAGTTCCTTCAGCCATAATCGAAACTGAAACCAAAACTTATGAAGAATTCTTGAAAAAATTATTTAAAAAAAAAAAAAATAGATGAGTTAAGTGCCGTCAGCTATAATGAAACTTATGAAAAATTCTTGGTAAAATTATTTATGACAAGAAATGGAAGCCGATAACAATTAAATGACCTGAATGTAAGCATGACACAGAAAATAACATACATGTTATCGTATTAACATATAGATACATAATTTTTGACACATCCATATAATAAAAAGTGAAGGTGCATGTGTCCAGCTCACTTCAATAATCACATATGCTAATTTAATTTTATGAGCAAAAAAGAGGAGGCTTAATCTTACTAACTGATAATGAAAATGAAGAAAATTTCTTTCATTATTAATTAGTATTGGGACTATTAATTGGAATCAGGAATCGAAAAATCAGAACTTTCTGAGGTATCGGAATCGGACAAATATGTGTCTATTTTTTGATGCCCCAAAACAATTTTCATTTGTTTGAAACTTTATTTTCCATGGTTCATTTTAATTATAAAATTATGATTAGTTATTGATTTTAAACTCTCAGTAAATCGAAAATTTGTAGAACAAGAATAATTATTATGTTTGCGAAAATATATGCATGTATTATATAGGTTTGTATGGTAATCAGACCTTCCCTCCAAAACAAAAAAAAACTTTTGTATTTAGAAATTCAAACAGAATTAGAATCAGGAATTAAAAAAAAATCGGTAATTCTATTAGAATCAGGAATTTAGAAAAAAAAAAAAAAGGTAATTGTATCGGTATCAGGAATTTAGAAGAAAATTGGTAATTATATCGGAATTAGTAATTTAGAAGAAAATCGGTATTTGTATCGAAATCAGAAATTTAGAAGAAAATTGGTATTTGTATCGGAATTAGTAATTTAGAAGAAAACTGGTAATTGTATTGGAATCAGGAATTTAGAAGAAAATCAGTAATTATATCAGAATCGTCCCATCACTAATAATCGGATACAAAAACTATTCCGTTGTTCTTATTTAATATTTGTGACTAAAATAGGAATTAATTAACGGACACATACAAATGCATTATTTACAGATTGAGGATAGAGAGCAGGTTAGTTTTATGCTTCAATAGTAAAAATTATAATTGCACAAAATCTTTAGATATCTCTTTTCATCTCTTTGTCTTACTGGATTCCAAGATAAAAATTTACTTAGTCTGGTGGAGTATCTAGCTTCGTATTGTTACCTGAGGTACCACTTGCAGAATGTGCACCATTACTTGGAAAAACCAGTGTGGGTTTGCCATACCAAGATATTGTTTGGGCTGCAAAGACTATGCAATTTCGAATATTTAGTCAGTGTTACTTATAAGGAAAAATATACTCATGCCAAGTTATCATAACAAACCCTGTGCAGAGAGACTTTAGATAACAAGGATAATATCTAGTGGGCATTCAAGTTCTCTCTTATGTATCTGTATGGTTAAAAAAGAAAAAAGGATGTAGACCGAAATTTATATTCAAGGAATACATTCTTAGAATACATTGTCCTGAACAAACATGTTGCTGCTCAACTCCCTACTTAGATCGTCCCTGTAGACATAATCCCTAATTCACAGGAGCCCCTTATGTATCAATGGCAAGTTACTTTATTTGGGATGAATACAAATTTTTAAAAAGATACAGTAGAACCCCGGGATACGGTGACCCTAAGATACATTTTCTTTAGGTTACGATGTGGAATACAATGTTTTTCCGGTCCCTGGTTACGGTATTTGATCTGCCTTACGGTATTATTTATAATGTTATTTGATTATATACATGTGCATTATATACTGTATTGTATTTTGTTACTAATTTTTTATGCCATATCCCGAGGTTCTATCCTATATATAATAATTTAATTTGATTGCAAAAATTCCCCTCTGGACCATGTTTGCTCCAACAGAGGCCACATACAAATTTATTATGTCTAGACTATAAGCCAGTATATTATGTAACTTTCAAACACCATCTTACACACATTTACCTGCTATATTAAAATCTTACATTGCATCCTTGGAGAAACATTATCACGATTGCAAAGATATACAATGGAAGTAGTTGTTATTTTTCCCTCTAAATAAAAAGTACTACTCCCGCTCCCAGTCGACATCCGGAGGTATTCTGCATTATGGGCAAATATGGGGTTTCACCCTAAGTTTCTGGCTCATATACATATACACATACCATAACCTTTTCTTTTCCCGATCCCCCAAAATAATGATTTCTCCCTCCTCAAATTTCACAAAATCTCATGGGCTGACAACTAACTATTCGTTCGTTTTGGAATGAACGAACCCTCATTCAAAAAAGAATACTCCAGAGATTAAAGCACACATGGCTTCCCTCATTTCAGATAAAATAACACGATTGCAAACATAATAAGACATCGAAATATGTTCATAAGCCACAAATGCTTTCATTTACACATTAAATATACCGTACACGTTAGCTTTTCGTACAAATTTTGTGTTTAACTACAGCATACATAATATTTTCCGACACAGGCTGATAGCCATTATTTCTTCTTCCTTTTCTAAAACCTAGATTAAACCTTATTATACACTTATTAAAAAATAGTACTATAGTCAAGACAGGAATTCTGTGTGCTTTTGAAGGCTTTAAACTGTGCTTTATTTGATATTTTAAAATTAAACACATTGATTCTTAAAAATAAAATGTTGCTTTACTTTTAACGTAAATATTGTTCTCGAAAACTAATATTCAAGAATGACGTTTCACAATGATTATGTGTGTTCTGTTTTATAATTACATTTCATAAACATTGAGCAACAAAAATAAACTGTTGCTTTAGTTTTACAGTAGATATACTTTTCTGTTTACATTACATGATTTAACGGTGTCCAACAAACGAGTTCCAGTTTGTTTTAAGCAGTCATTTCGAGGATTGTAACGTTGTACGTTCGTCGTAGAGCAGTCGGTTAAAATGTTTCCTTATTTGCCCCTCCTTTTACAATTAGCATTGAATGTTCAATCCTGACCTCTGCAGCTTTTTTTTTTTTTTTTTCTTGGAAGTCACCACTTATCAAGGCCCGGAAGCCACTCAGGGATAAGGATTATTGCGTGTACAGTAATCAATGGGATAGTATCGTAGTAATCGTTAGTATTAGAGATTTGATAAAGTGTCTTACTTAAGGGGGTGGTTCATCAGGAATTTGTTCATGCTGGACTTGAAGACATCCAAGTTGTAGTCAGGTGGGAAACAGGCAGATGAAAGAGAGTTCCACTGGCGTGCACTTCTAAGAAAGAAGCTTTGTTCATGGAATCTACGTTTTGGTTTTGGCACAGTTAAAGAGTGGGGAAAATTTTTGACAGTGGTTTCAGCTAGACGGGTGTTTATCATGAAAGATTGGCAAGGGGGGACCAGGAATTGGAGCTCAGATGAGCACTTGCCATGGAAGTAACGATAAAACAAGGACAGGCTTGCAACGTCTCTTCTGTGGGAGAGAGGTTGTAGGGAAGAGAAAAGGGCATCCCCTACTAAGCCATGAAGTCTATTTTGTACTCTGTCAAGGCAGGATAGGCTGTATTTAGCAGCTCCTGCCCAGATGTGGCAGCAGTACTCCATCCTTGGACGTACTTGGCTTTTATATAGATAGACGGTTACTTTACCGCTGTTATTTATATTGTTTTTAGAGCGCGCATTAATTCTTTTTTATATATTTTTGAGACATGCAAATAGGTCAAAAATCAAAATAGCTCAATAAACATAATAGTTTTGGCATATTTTCCCCCAAATTCATTTCCTTTCGTGTATATAATCAATATTTCTTTCATAAATTATATAATTCTGTTTCTACTCTCTAACATTTAACATTAAAAAAGGTTTACATTGTTTCAATCTTTAAACTGTTCTATTTATATTGTTTATAATAGAAACAAAATCCTGTAGATGTTGTTCAAATCAAAAAAGATTTATTATTTAAAGAAACCGTTCTGTTGATACGGCTTATTTTTCTGCTTACTTAAAACTGTCAATTTCTGAAAAAAACATGTACATTTTTACATGTGACTACAAGAATTTAGTTCCTTTTTTTGCCACCTTAACTCCAGTCTTGCCAATAAAAATACCACGCCCTGAACAATACCCTGAAAAATACTCTGAACCATACCCTGCCTGCCAGCTTAGTCCACACGAGCCAAACGACACTGCAACCACCAATTTTTGTTGTTCATAATATTTGCGCGACAGCGATTAGTAAAGTTACATTTACGACAAATTGTGACAACCCCATCCCCACTCACAAAATGATGTGTCTATTCCGAAAGCCGTTCTTAACATGAGGATGTTGGGAGTTGGCCAACAACAAAAAACAACAACAGCCGTACTTTAAATTTTTATGTAGGGGAGATTCATCCTACCACCGGGCAATGCCGGTTAATAGGCCCTGCTAGTTGTATATAGAAGATTTGTTTTGTTTTTTTCAAACATGTAAAAGCAACATAAATGTTTTATATAAAGACATAAAATTTACCTTCATATGTACAATAATAAAATACATTGAGCGATTCGATGGCCATCGGTCCTTTCTGTTTGGCGCCAAATATTAAATCAATCCAATGATGCAGATTAGAAGAAACAAAATCAGATTCCTGGAAATTAAAGAAAACATGTAAAACATTGGCAGACATTTTCTTTGGAAATACAGAATAGTGAAAATTATAAAGGAAAAGAGAAATTTTTTTTCAATATAAACCATGGTCATCAACATATTTGTTTTAACATCCATTTCACATATTGACATGTGTTGGACAACTTTTGGAAATTAAAACGTCAAGTACAGCCATTAAAAAAAAAATTAATTAAAAAAAAAAGTAAGAAAAAACTGATATTCCTATGATACGTTTAATCGGAAATTGCATTTTGCAAGATAGACCACCTGACACCCAAAGTCTTTTAGAGAGAGATGCTTCATCATCATCATCTTATTTGGCTTAGCATCTATTTTAAATGTTCAAATGTGTTGGACGACTTTTAGAAATTAAAGTAGGCAGTGTTTTAAAAAAATTTTTAATTAAAAAAAAAAGAAAGAAAGAAAGAAAAAAACTGATATTCCTATGATATCAGTAATCATAAATTTTGGATGATAAGCCGCCTAACAGACATTTAGGGATACAAGACGGCACCTCTATAAATTAATTAGTACAAAAACTGAGCATGGAATAATAAAACAAAACCACTTAACAAAAAAAAAACAATGAACGGTTTATTTCAGTGGCAGAAAATTGGACAGTAAGAGTTGAAGGTCTTTAGTTGTCCCAGGTCAGCCAGCGGTTTTATCTTCAGGCAAAAATCATTGATGCTGAAGCACCCAGTGGACAGGAACAGGAAAGACAGAGAGAAGAGAGGTCTTTTTTTGATACTTGCCAGGTTCTTTCTGCTGAACGTGATTCCCAAAGGGTCTAAAGTGTGTGTGTGTGTGTGTGTGTGTTTATATGCTTCGCAAAAACTTTTGACATCAGAACATGACAAAATCAGTATCCTTTTAAAGCTTGGTCTCTTGGACGACAAATATAAAAAAATTGGCCAAAAACATTAATTCCTTCACCCTCAACTGGTCCATTTTCTAGAAGGAGAGGTCGGTTTTTCCATCAACATTTTTTGCAAATCATCATCTTCATTGTATTGACTACCCTTAAATCCAATGCTCGCGACTTCCAGTTTCACGATGAACGTTAATTTTTTTTCCACCTCCTTTTCCTCCTTCACGTTACAGGTTCGAGCCTGCCTACTACCATTTTTTCTCCACCCGGGCTGCCTACTGTTGTTTTGATTTCCCCTCCGCTACTACCACTTTTATTTTTTTAATGCATCTCTTCACCAGCCCCCAAGGTTCCTTACTACACCATTACCTCTCCACACCTGGGCAATGCCAAGGAACCCCCGCTCATATATATATACATATATATATAGTCATTCACATATAGTACTGTTTTGCTGTTTCACAGCTCATCAGTGCGAATAGACAGCCAATTACCTCAAGCCAGGATTGAAACCCGACCGCCTAAACAACAGTCAAAGCTTCTAACCATTATGCTATACGGTGGCTGCTGTTCGGTTAGTGAATTAACAATGTTTTGACATCGTCCAAATGCCTCCGCTTGATTTGTTTACACAAAGACCGTCACTTAATACGCTAATGGCAGTTTGTATATCATTTCCCAATATGCTCAACCCAAGATAGGGAGCAATATATATATATATATATATATATATATATATATATATGTATATATATATGTATATATATATATATATATGTATATATATATATATGTAAATAAAGTAAAACTATTAAACATACCAAAGCCTTTTTGTGAATATATATAAATTCTTCAGCTGTTTTTGCCCATCTGGGTAGTTCAACATTATGGACACGTTCCTTGCTATTTTGAAGGGTACCTAGATCAAAATCTGAAAAATAAATGGAATCATTTAATAAAATGATTAATCAACTAAAAAAAATGAAGATAAGTTGTTATTTACGCAAGTAGTAATTTACAAAATATTAAGTTGATAGTTTATTGTGACTCAATAGCTTCAAAATGTGCTAGATGTTTTGCATGTCAAGCAACCATACCATTTACCAAAGGGGAAAAACTTGTGTTCAAATTTATAGATTTTAAAATTGTTAATTTGAATCTATAGATACCAATAGACTTCATGAAAAAATTAAACAAATGAACAACAGGCAGAGAAAAGGAGAGAGAAAGAGCATTTGTTTTGTTAATTTTGCCAGTATTGTTACGGTGGTGCATGAGCAGGAGTTTCTCCTGAAGTTTGGACAGTCATTATGATCTCATTATGTTGCATAAGATATATATCCATTTTTGTTTCTTATTCTAATATATAAAGTAAAGTTAGTATTAATGCTGGAGTCCCTCAGGGGTCCATCCTGGTCCAACTCTCTTCCTGAACTACATTAATGATCTTCCAAATTACATCCTTAGATCATTCATAAACATTTATGCTAACAACACTACCATCTATGGCAGCACCTCAAAGGCCATAAACTACCTAGTTCTCTCTGATTCTTTCTCCTCTGATCTTGAGCACATAGTACATTGGGAAAGAAGTGGCTGGTTACTTTCAATGCATCTAAAACCAAACTTCTGTCTTTACATGAACACTCTGATCCCCATTTGGCATCAATTGAAATGAATGGCTCTCATCTTGAAGAGGTTGAATGTTTTGACAAGCTTCTGGGCTTGACCTTTACTCCTGATATGAAATGGAACACGTACATCAAATCTGTTGCCAAGGTCGCTGGAAAAATGGTGGGATCTTTCTATTGATCTAATAGATACATCACTGCTGATGCAATTCTCTATCTATATAAGAGCCAGGTACGTCCAAAGAGGGAGTATTGCTGCCACATCTGAGCCGGAGCTGCAAGAAATACCTTATCCTGCCTTGACAGAGTTCAAAATAGACTTCATAGCCTCGTAGGGATGCCCTTTTCTCTTCCCTGCAACCTCTTTTTTACAGAAGAGACGTTGCAAGCCTGTCTCTAGTTTATGATTATTTTCATGGCAAGTGTTCATCTGAGCTCCAATCTATGGTCCTCCCCCGCCAAACTTTCACAAGAAACACTTGTCTAGCTGAAATCATTATCAATAATTTCCTACACTCTTCATCTGTGCCTAAATCTAAGCGTAGATTCCAGGAGCAAAGTTTCTTTCTTAGAAGTGCACACCTGTGGAACTGTCTTCCATTTGCCTGCTTTCCAGCTGACTACAATATGGTCGTCTTCAAGTCCAACGTAAACAAGTTCTTGATGAGCTGTTATCCAATTTACCAAATTCACACTACTAACGATTACTATGATATTGTCCCATTGCCTATTGTACACTCTTTAATCCTTATCCTCGAGTAGCCTCTGGGCTTTGATAAGCGGTGATTCCTATGTAAAAAAAAAAAAAAAAATTAGCGAGAAAGAGAGAATGAATAAACTTGTCGCTTGACTGCTAATTATGCTTGTGCATCCTAGATTTGATCATTTCAGGATTTTTTTCCTCCAATTTTAAATTTTTGCAAGTTTCTGATGTTCAAACGTTGACAGAATTTCACATCTTATACATCAAAATAAGATTCTTGTTCAAAATTCCTCCATACTAAAAAAAACATTGATTGAGAAATATTGAGTTTTTTTGGTTTTTTTTGCTGTTTTTTTTTTTTTTAGGGTCACCACTTATCAATCTCGAAGGCCACTCGAGGATAATGGTTAAATGAGTGTACAGTAGTCACCAGAACAACAGTACAGTACTTATTAGTAGTGGAAATTAGATACAATTTGATTATTACAGGAGTCAGCTCAACAAGAACTTATTTACATTGGACTTGAAGATGACTATGTTGTAGTCAGCTGGAAAGCAGGCTAGTGGAACAGAGTTTCAAAAGCGGGCAGTTCTAGGAAATGAAGCTTTGTTCATGGAATTTGTGTTTAGATTTAAGCACAGATAAGGAGTGGGGAGGAGGGGGTTGATAGTGGTTGTAGCTAGACGAGTATTTTTATGAAGGTTTAACCCCTTCCTGTGAAAATTAACTTGTGTTTGGAAGAGCATATTCTAATGAAGTAGAGAAAGAAAGAGGGTGGTTATTACAACCAGTTGCTTTTTAGCATTCATTTGAATTACATTTCTGTTACCACATATCTATTAACACAGTGTAAAAGAAGAGGGACATTAATCAGGTACATACCGAAAATATAGGCTTTTCTTTTCTTTTTTTTAAATCACAAAAGATGAATTTATAAAAAATTTAAGTGAATGATAATTTTAAAAACAACAAATTTCAAGATTCTACGTACCGTTATTGTTATATAAAAATTCAGGTAGATAGAAAAACTCTGGAATCAATTCTTTGACATCATTTGGATTCTCATAGACTGACTGCCAAGACGCAGGAATTGAATGAAATTGTCTATCAGCAACATCAAACCTTAAATGAAAGAAAAAAAGATGCATATTGAGTAAGAGAAAGGGGGGGGAGAAAGAGAAGGAGAGAGAGAAAGAAAAGAGAAGAAGATAAATAGAGAGAGAGGGTAAGAGAAAAAGAGAGCGAAAGAGAAAAAGAGAGAGAGAGAAAGAGAAGGAGAGAGATAGAGGAGTGAGAGAAAGAAGGCGAGAGAGAGAATGAGAAGGAGAGAGAGAGAGAGAGAACAAGAAGGAGAGAGAGTGAGAGAACGAGAAGGAGAGAGAGTGAGAGAACGAGAAGGAGAGAGAGTGAGAGAACGAGAAGGAGAGAGAGAGATGCTTTATAATCATAATAATTGGTTTTACATGTTTGCATGATCGGACGGATTCTTCCAACTTCCAAACTAATTTATCTCTGGCCAAGTCTTTATTTGTCCTTCTTTCTCTCAAATCCATCCTCACACATTTTCTTTAACCTTCCTCTGCCAAGTGATCCTGATACTGCAACTGTTCTACATCTACTAATTCAAGCACTGTCATTCATTTTTTTTTCAGTGTGACCAAATTAACAAAGTCTCCCGTTTCTATACACATTTCCATATACTGTCCAGATTTAATTTTCCTCTGAGGTCATCAGATCTAAATCTATCTTTAAATATATGATTACAATTAGTGTTGTTTCCTCTTTTTCTCAAGCCATTCTTTCTCCATTCCCAAAGCGTTACTTTGATATCATTCAAAATCAAACTCACCCACTGATAAATTAATAATCTTATGTAAACGTTGAATTTCTTTGTTGGATATATAATACTAAAGATTAAGCACATGCATTTTCTTTAAATGGTAGATTATGCACGCAAAGAATTTTGATGTTAACGATGCGTCACATGTTTCCAGATGCAGAGAAACAGAAAACAAATATTTATCACAAAAGTAACTATGCATTTCAGAAAGACATACAATTTTCTTTCACTAAACTACTACTCCAGTGCCATTTTCACAATGTTTCGGGCTTTGTAAGCTCCAACCTACTTCAGGTGTATCTTGTCAAACTTAGGAATCTGCATGAAATTTAATCCATGGGGGTAGCATGTTCTTGTTCCATCAGTCATGACCAGGTAGAATTCCCACAGTAATTAGCAGTTGTATTTTGAGTGTTGCATGCACTGAAGATTGAACCTTGAACCTGCAAAAGACTGACACTTACAACTATGCCATAGATCCTTGCAGACAATTCTCATACAAATTTTAGGTGCTTTAAACCTATTTTTGATTTTTTAGTTGTACATACTACTTATCACTAAACATTACTATTTATTACTATCTATCTATATATATATATATATATATATATAGATATATATATAATTAATTAATCGTATATTGTTTTAAAATCTATACTAGGTCTGCTTAGTAGATAATTGTCCAGCATATAGGCTGCTTTTTCAAGTGGCTCTCCACCGTTCTTCTCTATCTATATGTTGCAACAGTATGCCATTTTAGGATGTACTTGGCTCTTATACAGATAGAAAATTTCATCAGCAGTGGGATGCCTACTGGAGCGATAGAATGATCCAATAATTTTTCCAGCAATCTTGGCAACAGATTTGATGTATGTGTTCCATTTCAGATTAGGAGTGAAGGTCAGTCCCAGTCACAAAACGAGAGCCATTCATTTCAATTGGGGTCAGATGTGGGGTCAGAACAATTATGATGAAAAGAGGAAAGCTTAGTTTAAGATGCATTAAAATTAACCAAATACCCCCCACCACCATTACGCCACATGCTCAAGATCAGAAGAGAGAAAATCAGAAAGGTCTTGGTCATTGTCAGCCTCTGAAGTGCTGCTATAGATTGTGGTGTCATCCGCACAATTGTCTCCAAATTTCTCCCACACTTACCAACACTAGCCCGTCTATTAAACACTTATCAGCACAAGTACAGTGTTTTTGCCTCTCCTCACACGTTCGTCACACGATCATTTTACTCACCTGCCGCTTTGTAACTGGATGTGTAAAGTTGTGAAAGGCTCCATTCTTATCATGAAATGTTGAACTCCGGCCGCATTGGAATAATGAGTCCCATAATGGAACTTTTCCACGGTGCCGCTGGGATCCTCAAACAAATCAAACCTGAAACAGAAAAAGACGAAACTGATCAGTCAACTGATATAATTTTTATTTCCATCTGAACAGTCAAAAAAAGACAGATCTGCAAATACACCGACGTGGTTTCCACCATGAAACAGGCAAAGTTTCTATTTCCTTTTCCATCATGATCAAGATGAGGGGGGGGGACGAACTAAGGGTAAAGGTCAATCCCCCATTCTTCTTTCAAAAGAGTCCAAGAGAAACCGTTGAGATCTACCAGAAGGTGCTAAAGACCATTGTGAAGATCCCGATGGATGAGTTTGCCAAAGAACGCTTCTACATCTTCCAGCAAGACTTTGCAACCTCCTTGACTATTTATTTTGGAACGTGATTGACAGCAAGACAGAAAACACATCAGTCATACAGTCAACTTTATGAATTGTGGAGACGTTTGCTGCTACAGAACAAACTTTTTAAGATAGTTGCATTATCTCCCCTTAACTAAATGCATGATTCCAGAAGAGAAAGATTAATGATGGTAGCGCTAGTAGTTAATGTGAATTGGAAAATTGCTATGGAGATGTGGAAACAGTGGCTAGTAGGAAGATTCAAAGTAAGTTATCTGACTATCTCCACATAACAAAATCTGGCAAGAAGCTAGCGAGATTGAGGTGAGACAAAGCAATGGAATTCGTTTTTTTTTATTGTTTTACGGCATATCAATCTCTTTCGAGCTATTTAATGCCGAATCAAATAATTTTGGAAAAAGATTTTATGCTTCAAATCATTTATTTCAGGTTTCGTTGTTTTGTAGAGGAAAAGATATCAATGTTTGGTGAATTTTAGGCCAGGAAGCTAATATCTTTAAACAGCCTGATCTATTAACACAATATGCAAAACAGTCTGGATATTGCAAAGAGAGGCAGGCATTAGAGTGATGACTATAAAGGAAGCGCTGAGCACGGATCATCATCATTTTTGATATAAGAGTTGCAAGGATTAACTACTCACCTACAAAGCCCAAGAGACCTACCTTACAAAAGCCAACAAACTTTTCAGCAAGGTCTAACATCCAGTTGATTCAGCAATGCTTTGATTCTTCTCAAATGAGAACTTTCGCACAATGCACAGAATAATAAGTGCCTAACCTCTAATTTACAGCTGTACATCATTGAAAAGGGACTCAGACTCAATTCAGACGGCTATATTGAGTTACTGTCCGCTGTTGTCAAGGCCAGAGTTGAGAGGATAGCTGTGAAAAGGTTACGTATGTTGCAGGAGTCAGCTCCATTTTATATAAGTGGTTGTCTGAGAACTTTCACGAGTCCAAACATCTGCCACTTCCCACTCCTTCGCCTCAACTCAATAGATTATTTTGTATGGGGCATAGATGAGAAAGATATCAACCTATCAACTACATCTTCTACAACACCAAGAAGTAGTTGACTGCCAGGATCAAACTGGTGTTGAAATGTTTCTTGAAAAATACTATGAAGACTACATGCTCCAGTTTTAGATTCAGTATGGTTGAGGTTCAGAACTATCTTTTCTAGATTAACTGTATTTGACAAAAGATTGTCTAAATTTTGAGATTACATCAATTATTAGTCAAGATGTGGTAGTTTTTGGTGATTTCTAAAAAGTGGAAAATTTATCCCAAACACCATGTATATAATGCTATTACATTTGCAAATAACAACTACGTCTAGTACACAAGGTTGTGACCTCAAACTCATCTAGCCCTCAAGGTCATTTCAAGTGAAAAAAAAAAAAAAAAAAACTTCATTCTCAGGTCAAATCAATAATTGAAAATAATTGGAAAAACAGGTTTCCTCATTTTCATTTTACTTTTTTTACTCCTCCACATGGGATTACATTTGGCAAATTTATAACCCCGCCAATAGGGCAGATAATTCTGAATGCTATTATTACGTCATACACAAGCTAGAAAAGAATTTAATGACCTTGTCTGGACAGCATAACTAGAGTCAGCTCTGTTTTGTAACTGCCTACGGTGATGCTGACATATTGACTGAAGCGCTGGATAAGTAGATGTATGCAAATCTACTTATCCAGCTAGAGCTTCATTGAATATGTCTGTACCGGGGCCCCTCGCACAGTGGATAGAGAGACATTGAATCTCTATGGTTCGAGGTGAGAATCGTCTGAAGACAGCGGTTTCAATCCTACCCAAAGCTAGCCAGAGGCTTACTTGGCCAAAACGTGGTGAGACAACAACAATTATCGATGGCAGTAATTGCTGAGAATGCAGTTAGGAAATTTGGAGTTCCTATCCCGTCTCGGTTACCAGAGGAATAGTTGACCGAAACGTTGTGAAAAACAACAACTAAGAAAGATGAGGATAATAGTCCGCAATAAATAAATTACTAGAATCTTTGGATTCATACAATATGATGATGGCTGCCCATGGTGATATTTTCTTTTGTTTAGAATAGACTAATCTTTCCACCTTCATTGTTAGTCAGGCTTAAGTTGTAATAGCATAAATACCCATAATCCTACATCACATATGAGTGAATGCAAAACTCATTACCTCAGTTTTTCTAAAGATGCAAAAGAACAATACGATTATCATCTGGTGGATATCTCCTCCCACACTTCTCATCATCCCTTAGATTCCCTGCCTTCCCTGAATCTCTTATACCACTCAAAAACTGATGCTCGATTCATGCAAGCTAATCCAAAAGTAGTCTGAAGCATTCCATATGTTTCTGTGGCATTTTTTCCAAGTTTAAAACAGAATTTTATTGCATATCGTTCTTCTAAAGCGTCCTCACGTCTAAATTGTATTTGTGAAATTCATCAGCTGTGAAAATCAGGCTTTAGTAGGGTGCATTCCAATTCCTGCTGTAGCTGTTCATTTAAACCTGAAATCATAAGATGTATAGCAGTAACTTTAGGAACTTTCAAGAGTCTGCAATTTTAAATGCTTGTACAAAAAAGTCTGGAAATTTATTGAAGATATCTTGTACTTTCTTTCCTAACACATAATCTAGCTCAACTGATTAGAACCTCTGATATCTCTCCCTCATCCCCCACTCATTTCTTGCTTCTTTATTTAACAGACAAAAAAGATTGGATCAAAGAATTGTAAGCATTGTTACTTACTTTTCACGCACTTCCATCTCATTCTTTGGATTCACAGCACCAATTGGTTTGGACAGATCACGATAAATCTCCTCGTTGTCAAGATCCAAATTCTCAGATTCATAATCACACAGGATCCAGGGAAACTAGAAAATTCAAATTTCAAAGGTTAGATCAAGAAAAACCACAACATAGCAGAATAAAAATCAAAAATTATTATTATTTATAATAAATACTAGCAGGGAGATACAGCGTTGCCCGCCATATTTTTATTTTCATCGAAATCGGTAAAATTGCCCATTTTTCAATTCTCCTCATAGTCCACAATATATGATAGTCTACATTGCACTGTAGAGAACCTACTGTTGATTTTATAAAATGATTTTTATATATAATGGCTTAAATTAAAATTTAAAATGCAAATATCAAGTATCATAATTCAATTGTGCTCTAAACAGAAACATTCATTTTGTATGCACCCATCATATCAAAAAACCTACTATTGATCTTATGTGTCAGGCCTTTCTGCTTGTACAGTAATAAAACTTTTTAAATGCACTTGCAATGTTATGCTGTATGAGGTGTTAACTTCAGTCAAAATCGCAGGTTCCTTCTCTCATCGGATTTTTTTGAATATCGATATTTTTCAAAGATATTACAATACAAAAACCATCTAAGAACACTGCCAGCTACATAAAGTACATTTGTGTGAAATTTAAAAAAAATTCAGCCCAACCATTTTAGGAGTACATAGGAAACCAATTCACACAGACACACGCAAAGTTCCTTTTATATAATAGTAGTTTTTTTTCAATATCTACATAGATATGTTTTATCTAAGCAAAGACTCATCAATGTGACAAAACCAGGGGGCCACGGGCCTTCAATCAGGGAACCATACGAAAAATGTAATTCAAATTGCACAGAGACCATTTCAACACAGAGATTGAACCTACTGAAGATGAAGCAGAGGAGCTGGAAGCATTCAAGGTTTCAAAAGTAATGAAGCTGACCTTCAGTGACAAAAAAGCTCTCTCCAGTTTCTGTTGGTCTGTTTGGGATACATATCCCCTACTCAGCAAAAAAGGCATCTGTAATGCTCATACAATTTGTTACAGCATAACTTTCTTTCCCACTTTTTTTGTTTTTAACATGACCGATCCTTTGAAGCACGCACACATGCTAGCCAAGTAAGTTGTGATTTTCCATATAGAGTGTCCATCACCCTTGTCAATAATGAATGGCTACACAGGACAGCTTTTTCATTACACTGATATACTCTTACATCAAAAACTCTACCGCCATGTTTGTTGTAAGTCATAGACGTTGCGATCAACGTGATCAACTTCATTCATGTGAAAGCAAAAAATCATCAGTTTTTCCAACTTCTAACGAACATATGGGACTTCTGTTCTACCCCAAAGTTCAATAGCTGTCAAGGAATAAATGACCGTTTTGATTGTAAGAACTTTGTACGGAAACAGGACTTTTACTACGAGAGATCGAAAACAACTTTCATGTCCACTTTCACAATGAAGAGTTTGTCATGATGCTTGCCTACTTGGCCAATATTTTTGTCCGACTTAACAAAATGAACCAATTCTTGCAAGGCCATCATGTAACAGCCAGTGACGTTCAAGACAAGCGTGCTTAACTGTCTTCTCGAATTGAAGTCAGGAAAGGACGAATCAAGGCTGGGTCCACAGCCTATGTTTCATTTATTGGACAAGCAGAGGATTGAGCTTCGTATCAGCATTAAAAGTTGCATCACCGGAAATCTCGAAATTATCCCGGCTGAATTTAAATCTTATTTTGATGAAGCATCACTGAATGTTTCATGGCACAGAGATCCTTTCAACACTGAAATTGAACCTACTGAAGATGAAGCAGAAGAGCTGGCTGCATTTAAGGTTTCAAAAGCAATGTAGCTGACCTTCAGTAACAAAAAAGACTGATCCAGCTTCTGGTGGTCTGTTTGAGATACATACGCCCTACTCAGCAAGAAGGCATCCGTAATGCTCATATAATTTGCTACAACACAACTTTGCGAATGTAAATTTTCTAACCTGGTGATCATTATAAGGAAGGCCAAAAATCATCTTGATCTCATTTATCTTGCTGTATCCAAGATGGAGCCAGACATAAGAGTCCTCGTCACATGAGCTCAACAGCAAGTGTGTCATTTTAAGCAAAATTTTCATTTTAATTTATATTTTTAGAGTAAATAAACAACATAAAACATAATCTGTTTGTTGAAGTAAAAGGGGTCACAAGTGTTAAGATACTTGGTAAGGGGAGGGGGGGGCACGGATCATCAAAGGTCAAGAAACACTGGACTAGATATTACTGTACCAAAAGTCACAGAATTCAAATGCTGGACTAATCCAATACCTTTACCCGCATGGCCACGAAGATAGCTATACAACAAAGAAAGGAAAATATTCCTATTATTTATTTATTTCATGTACATAGTAAGCCTCCATAGAGTGTTCAACCAGGAGGAAGGAACTTACATATAGCTGTGTGTGAGAGATTGCTGATGAACCCCTGACAGAATGTATAAGCCAAATTATATAGGTAAATGGTATAAACAATAATATATGATAATTTATAACTTTAAATATTGCAGCATTAAGAATTAATCATATAATGTTAAATTGAATTTTTTTTTTAAATTTCAACGCGGCAATATTTTAAGTTATAAATTTATTATATTTTTTACAAGAATATCTTGTACTTTTCTTTTCAAGTTTTTAGTCCTTTACTTTTCCATGTTTAAGCTTAACCAGATTACTTTTCATCCTCACATTTTCCTATTGTAATCCATGATTTTTCCAGGCTTCCAATAAAGTCACTTGTTCTTTGTTTAATTTCAGTCTTATTTTTTTGCCCCCATAAACATAGCATATACATATGTAATAACAATGTATGGCACTCGTGTGCTTCAATAAAATTCCCCCAATTATTTCCCTTTCATTTTGTCTATTTCACTTATTACTTCTCTTTTCGAGACAGCAGTGAATTAGTAGTAACATTAGTTGCTTAAGCGACATGGTTGCTATGAAAACCAGTCATAAAAATGCGTCGCTCACCTCCTTACATTTTTTTATGATTTTGAACACCAGAAAATTCATCATAACTTTTTTTTTACAGAACGAAAATTAAAATTTTGTTTTTCACAATATAGCTGAGAAGTTGATTTATAAACTAATAATTGTTTGAAATTTGGTCGAAAAATGAGAGCGCTGAAGCTTTAAAGTAGTTCTAAATGACTAAAACTGCCACTTAACCATATATTCAAACTCTACCGTGTTCAAATGAATATATATGAAGAAACAAAGTATTCATTGTTTTCATTTTCTGTCCAACACTTACAACTGGATACTGGCTGAGATCATTGTAAGTTCGACCGGCAATTGTGTTGAGTTGCATCAAATATTCAAAGTTGGAGATTTCTCTCTGCACCCATTTCTGAAAAGGTGAAAAATAAAGTCAAATTAGCTCACATATGAAATTCTATTAAAAAAAATAATAAAGTTACCTCACATGTAAAATTTCATTAAAAAAATAACATATGAAATGTGTGTTCAAAATGAATATTTCTGTTTAGAGCAAACTTGACCATGATACTTGAATTTTACATTTGAAAATTATATATATATATTATAAATAATTCCATAAAATCAACAGTAGATTTTCTACAGCGCAATACAGACTACAATGTATTGTAGACTAAATCACCACAGGAAGGCATGTGAACCTTCCTCCCAGTATACCGGAGTGGGTGCCCAACTAGAGAAGGCAATCAATTGATTTGATTAAGAAATGGGTGATTTCACCAATTTCGATGACAAAGTGGGAAATTTGTTGATCCTAATTCAATCCCAGAAATTGTCGGGTCTCCCTGTTAGTACATATACACATATACACTAGCAGGGAAACCCGATATTACTCAGGATTGAATGATGATCAACAAATGTTTCACAATCCTATATTTTTATTGTCATCGAAATTAGTGAAATCATCCATTTTTAAATCAAATTGGGTGATTACCTGTTCTTATTGGGGATCCATCACATTGCATCGGGAGGAAGCTTCACATGCCTCTTAGCAGTAACTTCGTCCACAATAACTTGTATTCTACATTACACTGTAGAGAACCTACTATTGATTTTATAAAATCATTTTTATATATAATGGCTTCAATTAAAGCTTAAAATGCAAAAGTCAAGTATCATAGTTCAATTGTGCTCTAAATAGAAACATTCATTTTAAATGCACCCCTATCAAAAACATACTGTTGATTTTATATGCTGGACCTTTCTGCTTATGTGGTAATAAAGTTTCAAATACACTTGTAATGTTAGGCTGTATGAGTTGTTAAATTGCTTGATCCGTCTTTCATTGGATTTTTTTGATTCTCAATTATTATATTCCAATAAAAAAAAAACTTTCTAAGAACACTGCCAGATATATAAAGTACATTTGTGTGAAATTTCATAAAAATTGGGCAAGCCATTTCGGAGATATATGAGTAATAATGAAACACATCTAGTTTTGAAATGTTGGCTAATGATTATGTCTGTGCAAATTTTAAATACTTACTTGTGTAAGTCCCGATGCTTTGAGCAATTCCGCTGGTGATCGTGTCCCATGATAAATTAAATTTGGAGGTCTTAAGCTTAATATTCGACTGTAAACTTTGTTACGCACCTGATTAACAAAAAAAAAAAAATTGTGAAAGATGAACAAAAAAATATTATTAATAAGATTTACACATATATTCATCTTCTATATAATAAAATTGTACGTCTGACAATCAGAGTTCACATTTAAACGTAAATACTTAAAACTGGTTTTAATTTGTTTTTTTGTTGGTTTTTTTTTGCAATAATTTTATGACCAAATGATACCATCTTGTCTTGTCTTGGAGGTGGAATTCACACTGGATATGGTAAGCTGGCTCATTCCAATGAATTCACCACATCTTGCATGAACGCTGACCAAACCCAGTGATCCATCATCAATGCTGACACTATCGACAGCTAGTCATAGTTCCAATGGCGGACACCGTAGAATTCACCGAAACAATACTATGATCATCAAATTTAGCATAAAAATATTATTTAAAAATAAAAATTATTCTTGCAATTCCAGAAGAATGTACTTATTTCGATTTTTATTTTGTATTTAAAAAATATTTTAATAGTATTTTAAATTTTTAAAAAATATTTTAGTATTTATTTCAATTTATTTTCAATGTTAAAAAAATTATTTAAATAGTATTTTTAAAATTTTTAAATATTTTAGCATTTATTTCGATTTTATTTTCAATGTTAAAAAATATTTTAATAGTATTTCGATAATTTAAAAAAATTTTAATAGCATTTATTTTGATTTTATTTTTGATATTAAAAATATTTCAGTAGTATTTTAATTAATATTTGAAAAATATTTTAATAGTATTCATTTTGATTTAAGTTTTAATAATAAAAATATTTCAATAGTATTTCAATTAATACTTCCAAAATATTTTAAGAGCATTTATTTTGATTTTGTTTTCAATATTAAAAATATTTCAATAGTATTATTTTGATTTGATTTTTAATATTAAAAAATATTTCAATAGTATTTCAATTAATATTCAAAAATATTTTAATAGTATTTAATTTCATTTTTATTTTTAATATTAAAAATATTTCAATAGTATTTTAATTAATATTAAAAATTATTTTTGTAGTACTTATTTTGATTTGATTTTTAATATTAAAACATTTTAATAGTATTTCACTAAATATTTTTTTAAATATTTTAATAGTATATATTTCGATTTTATTTTTAATATGAAAAATATTTCAAAAGTATTTTAATTATTATTTAGCAAATATTTTAACAGCATTTATTTTGATTTGATTTTTAATATTAAAAAATATTTCAATAGTATTTCAATTAATATTTAAAGAATATTTGAATAGTATTTCACTTAATATTTAAAAAATATTTTAATAGTATTTTTTTTTTCATTTTATTTTTAATATTCTGACAAATTTTTACTGAATATAAAAAATGCGATTTTCAAGACAATTCCCATATTTCCAAGGTTAGAATAGAAAAACAAAGCTCAAAATTCAAGCAATCACTGTTTTCTAAATCGAAATCCATCCACATATAATGCCTATCACTGATAAGTTTATGAACTTGAAATGATATTACATCAAGTGGTTTTATACTTTGTCTGGAGGAATTTCCATAAAAAAAAAGAAATGAGTTTTTTTTAGGTTTATAAATTGTAGTGTACTGATTATAATTTTTTTAAAATCCCATTTACATTGGGAATCGTTTTTTTTTAGATTACAACTAAATAAAACTATTATATTGTTTTGTTATACTATTGAATACTGAAAATAAAAAGTATAGTATCAAGAGAATATAAAATATAAAAGGTACCTTTTTTTCAAAATTAAGAAAGTAGTTAGTCTGATCAATCAGGAATAATTCTAAGGCACTTCTTCGAAGATTATAACGTCTAAAGTGAATTTCTCTCAGTTGCGACAGATTCCACTTGAAGTCTTCACCACCTAAAAGAACAGAAAACCATTTTATTGGACATTTATATTTCACAAAGATTTGTACAAAAAAAAAAATGATGCCTCGCTTTGCGACAACTTAAAACTACAAAAATAGAAAGTTATAATAAAAAAAAAATGGAAGATACTGATAAAAAGAAATTATTAGAAAAAAAAGAAATTAAAAGAAAAAGTAAAAGAAGAAACAGTTCTGGCCCAGAATTACCCCTATGTCTATATAAATAAAACAGTAGATGTATGTGTGTCTGTCTCTGTAAATATTTAACTGATAATCTCTTAATCTACTGATCACATGACATGAAAAATTAACAAGAAATAGTAATCATACACCAAGGATGGTTTATACCCAGTAAAATCTTTGTTTGGATGGATGAATAATGCATACAGACATATCTGGGTTGGTGCATCTACCACTAGCCTGCCTCTCCCTCTTGGATGTGGTCCAAAAAAGATTCTTCAATCTAATAGGTCCCACTTTGTCAACTAAGCTCCAACCCCTGTCCCATCGCTGCAATGTTGCATCCCTGTGCCGGTTTTACAAGTATTTTAATGGAATGTGTTGTGATGAACACATTGCACTTATGTCCTCTTGACGTACATATCCCCAACAAACACACTTAGCAATAAAATCTCATCCCTTCACTGTTGTTCTATTCTAATAGTTTCTTCCCTCAAACATCTAGACTTTGGAATTCCCTTCCTGCTACCTGCTTCTCTGACTGTACTGATATACAGAATTTTAAATGTAACATAAACCAACATCTTGTTAATCTTTCCTAGACATGGTCCCAAATAGTAGCCCCTTATATTCAAGTGGTGATATGCCTTGTTAGGGATGAACGTAAAAAGAAAAAAAAATGTCCATTGTTTTTTTTTTAAATGAAACTCACCAAAATAATTAACATTTACAAAATTCTAGACAAATATCAAAAACAAGAATGACCAATCTTATGTGCTAATTTTTTTTTTTTTACATAAAATTTTTTTTTTTACTGCTATTTCACCCCAAACAAGGCACAGTGCTACTTGGATGTAAGGGGTTACTATTCAAGGATGCTATGCACAGAGTTGAGCAACAAGAGGTCTTTTTACATTATACTTGAATTTCTGCATGTCCATACAGTCAAAGAAGCAGGAATCTGGGAAGAAATTCCAAAGTCTAGCAGTTTGAGGGAAGAAACTATAAGAGTAGAAGGCTTTCTAGTATCTAGGGATCTCTACTGTGAAGGAGTGGGATTTTGCTGCTTGTCAGGTTTGTCAAATATTTACATGTAGGGAATACAAGGGTTTGGAGTTCATCAGAGTGCCTTCCATTAAAATACTTGTAAAATAGGTGCAGGAATTCAACATTTCATCGATGAGACTTTGGTTTTGGTTGAAGATTCATTTTTTAACCCTGTCTAAGAGTGAGAGACTAGTAGCAGATGCACCAGCCCAATATATGGCAACAATATGCCATACATGGGCGAATGGTGGTCTTGTAGAGGTACAGGATACTCTCAGGCATAAGTAACGTTGTAAGTCAAGCATAAGTTGTAAGTCAAGCATGGTAGAGAGAGCCCAGTATCTTTGCAGCAGACTCAATGTTTCAATTCATGTTCCCTGTGAACGTTAAGCCGAGGAGTTTGAATGAAGAGCTTTCAGGTAGAGTATAATTAGCCATGGCTATTAGTGGTTGAGAAGGTGTTTTTGTAATTATTCAAGGAAAGAAACTTAGTCTTGGCAGCATTGAATGTGACCATCCATTTTTTATGTCACAATTAGTTAAGCCTTCCATGATTCAATGAAAAAATGATTTTGGCTATGTTTGTTTTGTTCACATGACATGCAACGTAAATACAAGGGAAATAGCTATTTTCTTTAATAATTAATTTCTATTTTATTGTTTTTTGTAAGTTTTAGATATTTTCATTAATGCAGCACAGCAATTCAGTAGATACCATTGGTTGAAAATCAATATTTTGATTTCCAAATTTCACTACAATAACAAAGAAGCACTAAAATGTTAACGAATATTCTTCATTAATTATATTTGAAAGCAATATTTTTTCTCAAAAAAAATGTGCAAAAATATTTATTTGAATAAAAAAAAAACAACTAACTATTTCCTATTTTTAAAACTTATCCTACATTTTTACATTCTTTTCTTCTTTCTTTCTTCTTTCTTTCTTCCTTCTGAATTATCGGTTTCCTGCTTACTTTGTTGGTTTATTCTTTAAACAGTTTTCTTTTCAATTTTCCATCGATATATTATTGATAAAACATTATACTTTCATGTAAAAAGAAAATCAGATAATTTTTTAATTTAAGAGATTTTCTGGTGCGTGCTCACATACATATCCATAGTAAAATTAAACTTTCATGTTTTCTTCTCTGTCAACGTCAGGAAGAATGGGCAGCGAACATGCATTGAATGATTTCAATGAATATACCATTTTAATTTAAGATATTGCACTTCACAATTCGCTTAGCATTTGCAATAACCATTAACAAGACTCAGGGACAATTTTTACATTTGTGTGACTTACATCTACACCCTGATTGTTTTTCACATGGACAAGTATATGTTACATGTTCTACAGTCAGTAAATCAGGTAATCTCTACATTTGCACAGGAAAAGGGACACCTCAAAATATTGAGAACATAAAATAAGAAACATACGGTTTGTCTTTTTTTGTTTGTTTTCCATTTAAACAAACAGCTACAACAATTTGTGGCCGGGTACAGATAGTGTGTATATATATATATATATATATATATATATATATATATATATATATATTTCAGGTCATCCCATAAGTTCTGTCCAAATTTTTACCTTTGTTTTTAAATTGAATAAAACTTTTAAAATATTATGTATATTGTGTAATTTTTTTACATTTTTATGTTTAGATGCATTTTAACTGATTACATTTTTTTTTACAAAACGATAAAATTTAAATTTGCTTGATTACAACCCGACTAACATGGAAGTGCCTAAGAATCATTTGAGGCATAAAATGCTTTATGAGTTCAAGAAAGGAAACTCAGCAGCCGAAGCGGCTAGAAATATTCACTTAGTTTATGGAAAGGAATTTGTGAATGGAAAAACTTGCAGAAGATGGTTTGCAAAATTCAGAAGTGGAGATTTCACTTTGAAGATGAAGATCGAACCGGACGTCCACTTGAGTTTGATGATAAGTTTCTTGAAGCAGCTCTTGAAGAAAATCCTGCTTTATCAGTTGAGGAATTGGCAATAAAACTGAGTTCAAACCATACAACTGTTCATCGTCATCTTCAACAACTTGGAAAAGTTCCTAAACTTGGAAAATGAGTGCCTCATGAATTGTCTGAAAACAATCTCAAATCTCGAGTCAACATTTGCTCTTCTCTCCATTCTAAGCAACTTGTTTCACCTTTTTGGATAGACTTGTGACTGGTGACGAAAAATGGATCTTTTATCGAAATGTTAAGCATCGTAGACAATGGTTTGGTAAAAGGGAAAGACCTCAGCCACAGCCGAAAAAGAGAACTTTATAGGAAACAGGTTCTTCTTTCAATATGCTGGGATTGCCAAGGAATGATCCACTTTTAATTGTTACCACCTAATGCAACAATTAATGGTCAAATCTACTGTCAGCAATTAAAGCGTTTGAACCAAGCTTTGAAGAAAATAAACCTCCTCTAGTGAATCGAAAAGGGGTGATGTTTCATCAGAACAATGCACAAACCCACACAGCAAGAATTACCTCACAAAATATCGAAGAACTTGGTTGGGAGAAAATTCCTCATCCACCCTATTCTCCTGACCTTGCTCCTTCAGACTACCATTTGTTTCGTAGCTTACAAAATCATTTGGAAGGAACAACTTTTTTTTACACAGAAAGATGTTGAAGCTGACATTTGTGAGTTCTTCAAATCAAAGCCAAAGGATTTTACAGTAATGAAATTAATAAGCTTGTTAATAGATGGAAGGAAGTCATAGATAATTAGGGAAAGTATATTGCTGATTAAATCTTCGATAAAATGTAACATTTGGTCACTTCTTTTCTTTATTCATAAATTTGAATAGAACATGGGATGACCTAGCGGCACTGATGAGCCGTGAAACAGCGAAACAGTACTGTATATGGATGACTATAATGCTCCCTATCTTGGGTTGAGCATATTGAGAAGTGATATACAAACTACCATTAGCGTATTAAGCGATGCTCTTTGTGTTAACAAATTGAGCTTAGGTACATTGGACAATGTTAAAACATTGTTAATTCACTATCCGCATAGCAGCAGTTGTATTGGGCGGTCAGGTTTCGATCCTGGCTTGAGGTAGTTTCTTGTCTAGCCACACTGATGAGCTGTGAAATAGCAAAACAGTACTGCATGTGGATGACATATATATGTGTGAGTATATAAGAACAAGTAGTTAATAAAACATGTTAAAAAAACACTTTGAAAAATAGTTTAAAAAAAAAAAAAGAAGCACAAAATAAGTGAATAGTCCTTAATCTGCAGAGTTTCGAAAAAATATTTTCCTTCTCGTCAGAGGGTAGGAGTTGGCAAAATGCGGGATCGGATTTTGTTTGCAAAAGTATTTCATAAAACTACAAGTAAGTCATAGATCTTACTTGATAACAAATATTTTATATGAGTATATATATATATATATATATATATATACATACACACACACATATTTTTAACCCAGTGAATTTTTTAAAAAAAAGGTGGTAATTTGTATTTTAAATATTTAAAAAATTTAATACAAATGGATTCATTTAAATAAATTATCTCCCCATGATTATTGAGTTGTGGCTAAAATAATCGCAATAGATCTGATAGGAATAAAACTTGGATAAGCCAACTTCACTCTTGGCAAAGGTATGAAATGAAGTCACATTTCTTTGTTTACAAGTCCATTTGGCCGAAATGGCGTCAGACAAATTTTAAGGTATGGATGACCAACACTGTATATAATGATGCTATTTTTTATTCAGTCTTCATTACAACTTTTAAAACAAAATTATAATCTTTATAATAAAAATGTTTATGCACTGTTTTTTTTTTATTTTAAATCAAACAGGTGTTGGTAAATTTTTTTCACATCAAATAAAAGAAAAAAGAACTGTTGTATACAAAAAATATTTATGAACCGTTTTTATTTAATCAAACAAAAAATAGTTCATAAATATATTTGAAAAAAAAAAAAAAAAAAACAGTTCATAAATATATTTGAAAAAAAAAAAAAAAAAAATAGTTCATAAATATATTTGAAAAAAAAAAAAAAAAATAGTTCATAAATATATTTGAAAAAAAAAAAAAAAAAATAGTTCATAAATATATTTGAAAAAAAAAAAAAAAACAGTTCATAAATATTTTTTAACAGTTATATTTTTGTTTGATGTAAAAAAAACCCCAAAAAACTTACCAATATCTCTCATGCTTGATAAAAAAAAAAACAGTTCATAAACATAAACATAAAAAAAATTGAATAAAAAAAAAAAAACATTTTGATTATAAAAATTTATAATTTCAAAGTTCAAATAAAGACTGTTTGAATAAAACTTCTATTTCTATATTTTCTTACAAAAAAAAGCTACATTATATCCTGTGTTGTACCTTAAAATTTGACATCACTTCTGCTGAATGGCTTTGTAAGCAAAGAAGTGCGACTCTTAACGAAAGTCAAAATGACCCCTCTGTCACTATAGGTAAGATAATAATTTGTGGTCAATTAATTTTTTACAATAGATGAATTAACGTGAAAAATAAAAATGAGGTAAATGAAATAATTATTCTCAAGTATGCATACCTTCTTCCTTAAAAGGACTGCAGTCAAAAAAGTAGACGTGAGTCGTGGTTACTTCCAGTCGACCTTTAATAACATCGACCATCGTGATCAACTCACATTCTTCAAGCAGAACTAATTTTTCTTTACCGGAATATTCTTCACCCGTTGTACTGCTAAAAAAACAAAAAACAAAAAAAACGTTTAACCAATCGAAACTTGAATTGATATTTCTAATTACATTGATTGGTGAATTCCAGAAGTATTTTAATATAGAAGATGGCTGTATTGCTTTTAGTCTGCCATAAAAAAAAAAACGGTTGTATTACTTACAATACCACATGAAAAAACAATGTATTACTTGTAATTTTAGTACAATCACGCATGCTCAACCCTTGTAATTCATAAGACTTGTATTAACAGACACACAAAACCATGTTAGCAATGCACACAAAAGCATGTTCGTGACGCACGCAAAACCATGTTCACGACGCACACAAAACCATGTTCGTGACGCACGCAAAACCATGTTCACGACGCACACAAAACCATGTTCACGACGCACACAAAACCATGTTTGTGATGCATGCAAAACCATGTTCGCGACACACACAACAATCAGGTTGGCAACACATGGAACAACCATGTTATCAATACAATCATATTACTTTTAGAACAATCAGTAGTTTGCAAAAGAGGAAGCTACTAGTGGCCCTAAGTATGCAAATTGGGGGCAGGGGAGGGAGGCATACAATCATACTTTTATAATATTTCTCTGTACTAGGACCTATATTTGATTCTTTGGATATACAATCAAGAAGTTAATCCCAGGCATCACCAAACCTCTGCAGCATGCTACTGAGTAAAATATATAAGATAGTTGCAAAATAAACATCTCAAGAAACAAAAATTCTGTAAAACACAGATTCTCTTTCTCTCTCTGTCTTTTATACAAATCCTACCATTCATGAAAATCCACATATTCTTTAAGTGGTTCAATCTTATGTTTGTGAATTTTTTTAGATGAGGATTGATAATTGTTATTTGGATTATTCGGACTACTGTTCTCATATTGAGTATTATTTTCACAATGTTTCGGTCGGTGTAACTTCTGGCCTTCCTCAGGTGTATCTTGTTGAATTCAGGAATCTTTCTGCCAAAGTCGAGAATCTAAACAGAATTTTCAAACAAGATTAGCATGCTCCCATTCCATCAGTTATATACTGGGTGGAAGTCATAAGTAGTTCACAAATGTAATTCAAGTGTCACCCATATTGGAGATTGAACTTTCAACCTCCAGAAGAGTATAACTTACAATTGAATTTTACCAAGTACTTTATCCACTATGCCACCGGTCCTTATGGACAATGCTACCACCATGCATTAAATAAAGGGTTCCGTTCAAAATTCCGTGCAGATTCCAGAGTTCAACAAGGTCCACGTGAAGAAAGCCAGGAGTTACATCAACCACAACATTGTGAAAATAACAGTCAAGAACAGAACAGCACTTCAAAGAATCAAAATAATACAAGACTCAATTTGTCCATTCATTTATGTATGTACAGATTGAACGGACGCATCAGAATTACATTAAATCCAGCTTTTCTGAATACTAAGCAAGTCACATATTAAATTAATGGCAATGTCATATATGGATACTTTCAATGTCCCATCTTTTTTTTTTTTTTCATTTGTTCCTTTTTTTTTAAATTGTTTCTCAAGTCAAAGTCCAGTGTTTAGAATGGAACCCAATCAGTGTTAAGAATGAAACAAGTTAATCTCAATTTTCTTTTTGCTATACACCTCAGAGTGTTATATACCTGGGTAGGGTGGGGGATAGGTGTATATATTCTTGTGTACGTATACTTTGTGTAAGTGGTGTCTATATAATTATAACGTGACCATGATTGTCTGTCTATGTGTGCAGTCATGTGTGTATACTGTCATGTGTGTGTGCGTGTCACATATAAAAAGATCTTAATATATGTATCTTTTTTTTTGCTCCCTTGTGACAATTCATGTCTGCTCCCAAAAACAAGATTTAATTTTATTGTTGATTTTCCACATTCTCTGGGAAGCCTTGCATTGCTGAATTGATTCCGGTCTCAAAATCAATCCTCATCTCAAAAATTCCGAAACATAAAAAAAAAATTGATTTGCTTTTCATTTTTCCATGTTCCTAGCTCTAATAGTCTAAAAATGGTTTGCTGACATCTCTCATATAAAACTAAAACCTATACCACTTATAAATCAATATATCCTTGTTGTGTGTCAATAACACAGTTAACGTGGCATGAGTTGAACCCAACTTGTTTGTGTCGAGTTGAGTGCAAACGGGTCAAAAAAGGTTACCGGTGGCATAAATCAGACTTGTTAACTCCAAGTTGGCACACGATTGCACTCAGAAATTGACAAGTGCGACAGGTCAGAGGATGCATTCCAGGTATGAATGGTTACCAGGGGGTTACCGCCCCACACATACACCTTGAAGTATATAGGGACACACGTTTCTAGTTAGTCTAGAGTTAGCCAGGGGAAGCGCAGTCAGACAGTCAAAGACTTCTTTAGTCAGAATGAGAGAATCTTAATTCAAGATGAGAAAAAAGAAAAAGAGTAAAACCCAAGTTATGTATGGAAGGGCAGAGAAAGAATCGACATATCCAGCCAAAGCCTTTTCAATCTTTTTTGCATCTATCAACATAGATGCAAAAAGGCTTGAAAACCATGCTACTTAGCTAAGTTTTGTAGAAAATCATGTTGCTGAAGATGAATGAAAATCCACTGTGTGGCTAAAAAGAACTAGAAGAACGCCTAATGTTCTTTAATATAGATTTCACAAGCAGGAGAGAAGAGGAAAAGAAAAAATTAAGAATAATTAAAAAATATTTAATATATGGTCACAGTGAAACGAGAGGTCGAAACGAACATGGGAAATGATGAGGAATAAATTTGTCCCTGATAAAAAAAAAAATACCGTCGCAAGTGCATGACACATACAGTACAATCACGTTGACACACTGGTTCTTGATAGATTACCAAAGTTAAGCAACGTTAAGCCTGGCCAGTACCAGACAGGTGACCATTTGGGAAGGCTAGGCAGTGTATGTACCTAGGAAGGTTGAGTGTGAGGACCAGCACCCTCACCCTAAAAAAGAACTCTTTGATACAAAAGCATCTACAAAGTTATGGATGATCTATGTCCCTCCAGGAGCTCAAGGCTGTGGATGGATGGAAGAGCATGACACATTCATATATTTACAAAACTTTTCAATTTTCAAGCAGATTTTTGCAACACAGTGCGCATTTATATATTTACAAAACATTTTAATTTTTGAGTAGATTTTTGAGAATTGATATTTTTTTTTTAAATAATAATAAAAACAAGTAATATATTTATTCGCTACTGAGATTTATATCTACTTACAAAACTTTATATTAGTTACTTGCGACCCAAGCTCCCCGAAATGATTATTATATTTAATAAAAATATGAATTTGTGAAAATCCACTCAAAAAATTAAAACATTTTGCAAATATTAAAATGCACTCTGTGTCATGAAAATCCGCTAGAAAATTAAAGTTTTGTAAATATATAAATGCACTTTACATATAAATCAACCTTGGTAGCAAGTAAATAATATAACTCATTATTATTATTATATTTAATTAAAATATCAATCCAAACTTTAAGCTGTTTAAATATAAAAAAAAAAAAATGCACTCTTGTTGTTTACAGAGGTGATTTGAGTGCAAAGGTCAGTATTGACTGATATGTGCCCTTTTTTTTGTTTTTATTGAAGTCGGTTAAGGTTTGTATTCCGTATACATCGTCTGGCTTTTTAATTTCTATAATACAATTAAAATAGGAAACAATGTTTTCCAATTGCAAATACTTTGCTTATTAACGGATAACACACAGCTACATTAAACCAACCATAACTAACACCTCTACGGATTGCTAGGGATTTTATTTCTCTGACAAGAAAGATGGTTTACAAAAGAAAAAACAATTTCAGAACCTGATGAAGACGTTTTTATAAGTCGAAAGCTTGTTTAATCTTTGATATAAATTAAATAATTTATTTTAGAGAAAAACACAAACTCATCATTATTTAGTTTTCTAATTTCTATAATTTAATGAAATTACATTACTTACTTGGCTGAACTGATGACATTCCAATCTTCATCTCCGAGAGTGTCATCAGCAATGTTCTCGTGGGAGATGAGTGCTTCCTTAGCTAGCTCTAGTTTCTTTAGTTTGTCATTATCAGCCAGTTCAGGCATATCTACATTAAAAAAAAAAAAACATGATATCTATAATATGATATTGAAATAAAAACAAACATGATATCTACAATATGATATTGAAATTAACAAAAATGTTCTCTACAATATTATAAGTAAATTAAAAATAAACATGATATCTACAATATGATAGAGAAATTAAAAACAAACATATACAATATGATAGGAAAATTAAAAACAAACATACAATATGATAGGGAAATTAAAAACAAACACATATACAATATGATAGGGAAATTAAAAACAAACACATATATACAATATGATAGGGAAATTAAAAATACACATATATACAATATGATAGGGAAATTAAAAACAAACATATATACAATATGATAGGGAAATTAAAAACAAACATATATACAATATGATAGGGAAATTAAAAACAAACATATATACAATATGATAGGGAAATTAAAAACAAACATATATACAATATGATAGGGAAATTAAAAACAAACATATATACAATATGATAGGGAAATATAAGTATACAAGGATCAGGGTTAAATATTAATTTTCAAGGCTTTTCAAAGTTTTTCAAAGCCTTTCACAAACAAAATTCAAGTTTTCAAAACAAAATTTAATGCATAAACAATGATATAATAAACCAAGAAAGCTTAATTGACAACAGAGAAAGTCATTTTCATTTATCTGTTTAGTAGTTTTAAAGGTCACACAGTTATTTACATGACGTTCTCTAATGTGCAACAAAACTAAACTATTTACAGTTTGTATTCATTTTATGTTTAGTGCCAACCATGTGCGATTTCAAGGCAATTTCATTTATTTTGCTGAAAACAAAGGTCTTTTTACATACACAACATGCCTGTCAACAATCATATTTACATTCTGTGACCCATTTACATTTGGCCAACCAAGCACGATTAAATGTTATTTTCCCCATTATAGATTGGTTTATGCTGTGTTCATTTTATTTTTAAAGTTTCAATTTATGGTATTGTGGATACAAGAGTTACATCCTTTTATCAGGAACTACCCAATGTTATTACATGGAAAACATTGGGTAATTTTGTATCCACAATAATATGATGCAATTTCAGAACAATGTATTTCGAATTTATTTTCAATATTTAAAAAAATATTTTAATGGTATTTTTATTGATATTTAAACAAAATGATTTGATAGTATTTATATTTTATTTTTAATATTTAAAAATATTTTAATGGTATTTTTATTAATATTTAAACAAAATAATTTGATAGTATTCATATTTCATTTTTAATATTTAAAAAATATTTTAATGGTATTTTTATTAATATCTAAACAAAATTATTTGATAGTATTTATATTTCATTTTTAATATTTAAAAATCTTTTAATGGTATTTTTATTAATATTTAAACAAAATAATTTGATAGTATTTATATTTCATTTTTAATATTTAAAAAATATTTTAATGGTATTTTTATTAATATTTAAACAAAATGATTTGATAGTATTTATATTTTATTTTTAATATTCAAAAAATATTTTAACAGTATTTTTATTAACATTTATAAAAATAAGTTAATAGTATTTATTCCGATTTTATTTTTTATATTTTGACAAATTTATACTTCACGTAAAGATTACAATTTTCAAGACATTTTCAAGGATTTTTTTCAGATGATAATAGAAATAAGGTCTTTTCAAGGAAAAAGTCAAAATTAAACGATTTTTCATGCCTGTGCAAACCCTAAGGATGAAAGGTTAAATTAAAAGAATTAGATAATGGAAAATGCTCCAGAGTTTGAGTTTATTCTGAGATATTGATGAAATATTCATTTGAGAAAAAAACAAATCATTATTCCATTATTTGTAATCTCCACAGAAATTTGTGATTTTTATTTCAAAACTTTTCTCCCAGCAAACACTTTTTTTCTTTTTTTTACTTATATTCAATCAAAACAAGGCATATAAGTACTGAGATATAAAGGACTATTATTATTAGAGGTCAGACAGATATCAGTTCACATTACATTTAAATTTCTGAATGTTGTAATATTTTTGGCATCGTAAGAGGGTATGACCACAAAGAATTAGATGGTTATATTTATAATCATGAATGATAAGCACAAACTAATCAGATGCCAGAATCGCTTCATAAAATATATTGAATCTCTTTGAATTCTTCAATCATAGCTTGGCCAAGATCAAAGTGTAGTATCTGTTCCGGCAGATGCTGCACTTAAGATATTTGTACCAGTCAATGGAGGGGAAACCCTCTATACTGGGACAATTATTATTTTTGGTAACCAGAGTGCCCCCTTTTTGCCTACTTTTAGGGGAGCTGGTTTTTACCTCACATTAAAAACGGCCTTGTGCCTAATTTGCTCAGTGGGGGAGCAAATAAATACCATCTGTTCCGGCAGATGGTGCACTTAAGATGGTTTGTACCAGTCAATGGAGGGGAAGCCCTCTATACTGGGACAATTATTATTTTTGGTAACCAGAGTGCCCCCTTTTTGCCTACTTTTAGGGGAGCTGGTTTTTGCCTCACATTAAAAACGGCCTTGTGCCTAATTTGCTCAGTGGGGGAGCAAATAAATACCATCTGTTCCGGCAGATACTGCAAGCTATGACTAGCTAGGACTAGCAAAGACCACATGTGGGGGCAACCCCACATGCCTGACCTTTAACCAGCTCCCATTTCCCACCTCTCGGGAGCTGGTCCCCTTTTTCCCTTCCCCCTCCCTTCACTCCTCACATTAAAAATTGGCCTTGTGCCTAATTTGCTCGGTGGGGGAGCAAATAAATACCATCTGTTCTGGCAGATGCTGCAAGCTATGACTAGCTATGACTAGCAAAGACCAGATGTGGGGGCAACCCCACATGCCTGACCTTTAACCAACTCCCATTTCCCACCTCTCGGGAGCTGGTCCCCCCTTTCCCTTCCCCCTCCCTTCACTCCTCACATTAAAAATCGGCCTTGTGCCTAATTTGCTCGGTGGGGGAGCAAATAAATACCACCTGTTCCGGCAGATACTGCAAGCTATGACTAGCTATGACTAGCAAAGACCAGATGTGGGGGCAACCCCACATGCCTGACCTTTAACCAACTCCCATTTCCCACCTCTCGGGAGCTGGTCCCCCCTTTCCCTTCCCCCTCCCTTCACTCCTCACATTAAAAATTGGCCTTGTGCCTAATTTGCTCGGTGGGGGAGTAAATAAATACCATCTGTTCTTCAGATGCTGCATTTCCATTTCTTTTAGTGGAGGAACATTCCTTCACGACTGAGACAATTTTTTATTTTTGTACCTTTTCTCCACGTTCAAAAACGACCCTGGTGTCTACTAACTTTGTCCCATGGAGAGGCATTGTAAATAGGTACACTCTGCTGACCCTGACTGGATTAATACTGCCATCTTTTATTCTTTACAATTCAAAACTTCTGACTCAACTGAAGCTATCGGTCCTTACAATTACATTTAATATTTGCATTTGGATATTTTTATTCCCTCTACGATAAAATTATTTCTTTTGCCATCCACTTTTTGGATTATTTTTATTTTATAAGAAATGACTCAAGACTGAATGTTGGTAGGGTCAGGGAAAATAAGGAGGAAATTCCAAAAGCAAGTGATTTGAAGAAAGAACCTCTTTGTTAAAAAAACTAATTGCCTCATTTGATAGGAATGTCACTAGGATCGGCTTTTCTGGGAAAAGGTAATTTTCCTAGATGAGCTCCAGATAAACCCCCTATGACCGTCTGGATGTTATGTTCTGGTCAACCTCTGTTTGGTTGAAAGAGTGACCAAGAAAAGGCCAGAATCAGTCAAGGATGAAGGGAACCTAGGAGTATGAAAGGAGAGGTAGTCATAACCCCCCCCCCTCGAAGATGAGGAGAAAGAGTGAGAGTTGAACATTGGAGAAAAGGCAGTTGATTTTCCAGAGAGCTACCAGAAAAGTGGTCCTCAGAAACAGAGGGTCCATTGTGTAGAGTTGCACTGGTTTTTCAGTTGGCCAAGATAGAAAAGAAACTCTTATTCTGAAAGTTTGTCATTCAACATCATTCTAACATTGAAATGCGGGTGTGTCACAGAGGTCAATCTTTGGACCTTTATTAAACATTATATTTATAAATGACCTCCTTGATAAAATTGCCTCTAAGATGGGTATATTTACTGATGACAATATGCTCTATAACAGACTTGGAGGGAAAACGAATGAATGCATATCTAAGGAAATTGTTAAAACTCTAGAGGAAGACCCCCAATCTGTAGGGGAATGGAAGCAAAACTGGATGGTAACCTTCAATGCCGCCAAGACTAAGTTTATTTCCTTTAATAATTGCAAGAACCTTTCTCAATCATTGATTGTCATGGCTAATGATACACTACCTGAAAGTACTGCCTTCAAGCTCATCCACAAACAACATGAACTGGAATAAATATATTGAGGTAATTGCCAAGGCTGCTGCAAAAAAAGTGGGCTCTCTCTACTGTGCTAGATTACTCACACTTGAGAGTATCCTGCATCTCTACAAAGCCACTATTTTCCCATGCATAGAGTATTGTTGTCACATCTGGGCTGGTGAAATGTGGCATCCCTGTAACTGTTTTACAAGTACTTCAATGGTAAGTGCTAAGACAATGGTAAGTGCTAAGATAAGCTTAAAGCACTAGTGCCCTCTCAATGTAAATACCCGCCCCGACAAACCACACAAGCAGAAAAATCTCACCCCTACACTGTAGAGATCCCTAGATGCTGGAAAGCCTACTCAAATAGCTTTTTCCCTCGAACTGCTAGACTTCGAAATTCCCTCCCAGACCCCTGCTTCCCTGTTTGTACTGACATGCAGAAGTTCAAGTGTAATGTGAACAGACATCTTGCTGCTCAACTCCCTACATAGTATTCCTGCAAATCTGGTCACAAATAGTAGCTCCTTAAGATTTAGTGACATTGTGCCTTGTTTGGGGTAAAAAATAATTTAAAAAGAAATAATAATAATAATAAAGATTATTACTTAGACTTGTGGTTTTGCTTGGTGTGAGGATTCTTTGTTGTAGCGCTGACTGGATAAACAAACAATTTTAACCTGGACACAACATCTAGAAACGATCAGGATGGACATTGAACACATGGGTATATTCACATTTTGGTGCCGTAACCATGTGCATGTCCATACAGTTAGAAAACAGAGAGCTTGCATCTCCGATGTCTCATTAAAAATTTTTTTTTAAATCTGATCCGTAATTATTTTTTTATAAAATTGTAACCAGATAGACCATCCCTCCACCCCCTTGACAAAAAAAAAAAAAAAAGAAAACGTAAAAAAGAAAAAAAAAATTAACAGAAAAAAAACAGGGATCAGGTCTTACCCAGATTGTCTCTCAGCTTGCTTGATTCTGTGTGCAGGTCAAAATTGTAGTTTGGGATCAATTTTACCCTCATTCTAGAAAAGTTCTCCTGGTTGGATAATTTCCAGTGCTTACTTTCAGTTGATCTTGGAGAAAAGAGAAATTTAAAAAAATACATAAATATATTTATAAACATGTACGCATGAAAGAGAGAATGGAAAAAGAAAAACATATAGAAAAAAAAATGAAATAAACTCACTATCGTGTTTAACTGTTTTTTTTTTTATTGTCTTTCATATATGATGTATCTACAATATTTCATCTAATGAGATATTGTGTATTTTATTATCATAGAGAAAATAAATAGATATAAAGCAGTAAGACATTAAAAATACAAATTACAAATTTTTGTAATATAGCCGTTTATATAACGTGTGTATATGTAAATATTTACGTGCTCCTCTGATCGTCTCTAGTACTTGTGATTGTAAACTATGTGTGAATACATATGATTGTCTAGTGTGTATTATGCTTGTTGCAGGTTTGTGTGTGTGAGACTATTTACACATATAGATACAGTTCCAACGAGACATAAATGATTTGACAAAACCACACAAAGTGGAATTTTGAGACAGTAAACCCACTGAACTGTGAAAAATTGGAAAGTTAGCTTGCACAATATCTGAAAATATTTTATCCCTGAACAAGGGAAAACACGACATTCAATGAATGGAAGAAGTCGATAAAATAAAGGGAAAAATCACAACACAACTTGAGAGACCTAAGGGGAGATAACTCTTGTCTGTTTCCTGTTAGTCCAAGGGCCATAACTGTTACCTCTACAAAAACTTTACAATATTTGAAGAGCAAGATAATATGAGAGAGCAGGTAGACCAAATCCAGTCTGGTGTTATCTTTTAGGGTGCGTTTTATTCGCATTTTTATAAACATTTACTATGACATTGTCACTCATATTTTAATAAATATTTTATGCTTGTTTTCATTAAGAGACGGTGTGAGCCTGTCTTTGTTTTATTGTTATTTCCATGGCAAGTGCTCGTCTGAGCTCCAATCTCTGGTCTCCTCTTGCCAATCTTTCATAATAAACACCCGTCTAGCTGAAACCACTGTCAATAATTTTCCCCACTCTTTATCTGTGCCTAAATCAAAACGTAGACTCTATGAACAAAGTTTATTTCTTAGAACTCTCTTCCGTTTGCCTGTTCCCCACCTGACTACAACTTGGATGTCTTCAAGTCACACATAAACAAATCCTGATGAAACGCCCCCTTAAGACACTTTATCAAATCTCCAATACTAACGATTACTACGATACTATCCCATTGATTACTGTACACGCAATAACCCTTATCCCTGAGTGGCTTCCAGGCCTTGATAAGTGGTGACCTCCATGTAAAAAAAAAAAAAAATTAAAGAATTACATGAAAGCGCAAATAAATACCAATAATAGTAGCTAGACAAACAGTACTTTTTTTTATTCAACATTTTAAGAAATACCTAGTTATCTCTCATTTGTTTATTAATTATGTAACATGGTGCATATGAGCACATGGGAAGATAGCAGCAGCAGCAGAGGATGGCTTACTTGCAAAGAGATTAGCAGCAGTAGCCGCAAAAACACACATATATAAATTAGGAATTATACGCAAGAAGAAAAAAGGGTAAAACTATACAAACACCGTGACAGCGAATTAACCCTAACCCTAACACTAACCCTAACCCCAACCCCAACCCCAACCCTAACCCTAAACCTAACCCTAACCCTAAACCCTAACCCTAAACCCTAACCCTAACCCTAATCCTAACCCTAACGCTGTCACGGTGTTTGTATAATAATACCGAAAAAAGAAAAAAAGGAGAAAAAATGCACCACGTGGTCAGCAGAAGCAAAGTGCACGTTGAAGAAAACAGATATGTAACTACCGAGGACAAGGATGGGCAGCTGTGACCGGCAGGAGGAAGGAAGGAGGAACGTACCAGGTAAAATGAACATGTGACAGCAAGAGACTTTTTAAAGTAGTGCAGAAAGTAATCGTAATAAATGCTCTTGTTAAAAAAGAGAAAAATGCTGAGCTGAATTTTATTTATTTCCAGTTTTATTTTTATGAATTACTAGTGGGGGGTACCCGGCGATGCCCGGGTGTCTTGAGGTAAATCAAAACTCTGGGGGGGGTGTTAAATAATAAAGAAAAAAAATGTTTTGGTAGGTGAGTATGAGAATCGAACCTGTACCCTTGAGTTGGAAATTAATGTGTGAAAAAAAAAAAAAAAACCCTGCTACGTTAACCATTGAGCCACGGCGACAGACAACGTTAAGCAGGTTTGAATTTATTTATCTAACTATAAAAACAAGCGTGCGCAATAAAAGTTAACTCTGCTGCTTCCATTTGACCTAATTAAGAAGGTCAAATAGAAGTCACGCAGTTGTTTAACCAAATTTGACTGTATTTTCTCCCCAACAGTTGTTGGGGAGAGGGAAACCAGCTCCCAATTGTCCAGATTGAATAACAATTGTCTGATGTACAACATTGATCAAAGCTGATTGCTTCTGGATATTTCCCGGCGCAATGCCGACGACTTGTTAACTTTAAATTAGTTTCGCTTTTTATACGAAAAAGCCTCATCAACACGCGAGAAGCCAAAATAGCAATAATTTTGTAAAAGTCGACGTAAATAAATCTAGATGCGACGCGCTTTCCCAAATCGTACATATTATTATTTAGGACCCATATAAACAGTTGTAAGCGATCGTAACGACCCCGGAACCGTGTGCGAGAAAAGCCTTTTGAAGACATACACGAAATGGTCACACACATTTTGCCTTTTATATATATAGATTAAAGTAAAGCATAACAGATACATGAAGATACCAGAACCCAAAATGGATAAACAGTATTTTTTTTCTTCAACATTTTCAAAAATACCTAATTATTTATTAATAAGTAAAGCATGCATGGTCCCCCGTGAGTGCACAGTGAACGAGGCATAAAAAAAAAAGACTACGTTCAGCATTTCCCCCCCCCACATCATTTAGCCCCAAAAGTCCCCAGAGGACGTCAAATCCTGGTGCAAATGAACAAACGGTACAGTTTTAGGCCTTAACATTTGTAAATTTCAGTTCTGCACTGTGCAAAAAAAGAAATGACTAAGTCTATCATTTGCCCTCCCCCATTTAGCCCCAAAAGTCCCCAAGGCTTTAACATATTTAAATTTGAGTTCAGCACCATGCACAACTACTAAACAGACATACACAAAAAATTTTGGACAAATATGGTAAAATAGTCTAAAAACTGAAGTGTTTTTATTAGCCCTAAAAGAGCCCCTGGGGCACACCCAAGAGTTATCACAAAGTATAGACAAACAAAATTATATAGAAATCAGTTAGTTACAACTTTTCAGAAAGTTTTATAAAAATCCAAGGCATCAATTTTTTTTTAATAAGCACAAAAGTGTCAATTTTAGCCATTTTAATCTGGAAGGCACTCCTAGGGCGGCAACCGGAGTTTTCCTGGAAAATCCGTTCTGTTACTTTTTTACTCATATCATGTTTAATGTTTGTGCAAAATTTTTAAAAATTCCAAGGCGTGGTTATTGAGAAAAGTGTGGAAAGACGAACAGAGGAACGGATAACAGTGAATTTACAACTTCACCCTCCTTTTAGCAGGAGACCAATTATAATCTTTTAAAAGAAATGGCTCGGTTAATTGATCTGATTCGATGGGTTATCTTCATAACATGCAATAAAAATGTGACCAAAAAGAAAAAGAAAAATGGCTGCCTCACTTATCACTCCATGCACCACGCTTAGCTGAAAATAAACGTTTCGTTGCCCTCCACTGCCTGATTGTAGAATTGTGCTGATTTCTCAGTTGGGTTGTCACATTTTGGAAACGGCGTTGTTCTTGCGACATGCGGATTTTGGCAACATCAACAATCTGGCTCTGTAAAAAAAAATTTTTTAAATAACTGAAATAAGTTTCATTATAATTCTAGAAAAAAATAACTTGCGATTCTGACCAATTGAAACAGAAATTAAAAAAAATAAAAACAGTTTATACGATTTTAAATTTGTACAATACAAAATGACTTATGTACAGTGAAAGATATTTGCATATATATATATGTAGAATGTGCATATAGTTAAGTTTTGAATTGGAAAAATAAAATAAATAAAATGTTGGTCATTGGAATTTAGCTTAATATTGTTTATTTATAGTAGGTATGAACTAAAAATATAAAGTTTTCACCTGGAAAAAAGATCTATGATAAAAAACAATATCTGCATAAACATAATCCCCCTCCACATATATATATATATATATATATATATATATATCTGTTTAACAACCACAAACTCAATAAAGACATACAAACAAAAATACTAGCCACAGAAAGAAACCAAGGTAATCTGAGGCTTAAGGAATCACTATTAATAAAAAGCATAAACCTAAAATAAATAATAGAGCAAAACTAAACAACATTCTGGACATGCACTCACTAGTTATAATAACAAATAAATAATTTTATTACGTCCTTGACCATCAATAACAATATATAATAAATAAAGAAGGTTACAGAAAAAATATATATGTGTATGTATATTATATATATATAAATAAATAAAATAAATAAAGAAATTAATATATATAAAAAAAAACAAGCACAAAATATACACTTGAGGTGTAACACACAAAAGTTAATCATTTATATACATTAAAAAAGAAAAAATACAATAATTTCTAACAATACTTGGGATACTTACTCAATTTGAAGTTTATTGAAAAAATAAAAAAAGAAAGAAAATAAAATGATGAGGAAGTCTAACTGCTTAATCACTTAAAATAGGGATTATGAAGATATTTGTGTGTAATATATATATATATATATATATATGTATGTCAGGTCATGTTATATGCTACTGGTACCATGTAACCCAGTACTACCTGCCTCATGGTCGGGTCACCGGCGACTAAACTGGTCCCTCCACCAGACTTGTTTGGTGAGGAGGGTGGCTAGTCTCCCTGAAGGATTAAAAACAAGACCTTCCAAAGGGTGAATGAACCCTTTTTCAAAGTCAACGGCCAACTAACACTGTGTGTGTTTGTGTGTGTGTGTTGGGGTGGAGAGGACTCCTGTAAGCCGTGGTGAAGGCAACCTTTCTAGAAGAAGCAGATCTCTGATTTAAAAAACCATAAAGCGTACATTTCAGTTGACCTATATTATTTTGCCCTATATATATTTTCACGCCTTTAACATTTCCTGTCTGGGTCATTTTGACTTTTGTTTCCCTTTATTTTATATTTAACTTCATTATTTTTTTTTTCTCTCTCTCCTTTCTCTTCCCAGATCTTTTTTATTATATTTATGTCTCGGAAGTAGAGTGAAAAGCACATCTTATTTTTCTTTTATTAATATTATTTTTTTCCTTGTACACATTTTTGTGAATTATTCCATGGATTTCTGCCTTTGGATTATTATGGACCATCTCCTTCCAATTACGGGATTTCCTTGGATTTTACTTGTACAAATGGAAATTCTTTTAAATTTCTTGAAGTTTTACATTTGGATTTTACCGTCACCAGACTATCCATTCATGTGTAATCACCTTCTTCTTTACCATATTCCCTCTGCTTCACTTATTTTGTTTTCAAGTAAGATCTTTGACTTACTTGCTTGGCCTTAGTATCTGTTCTTTAGATGATACACTTCAATTTCTTGTTCTCTGTCAGTGGATGAGAAATCCTTCACGACTGAGACAAATTTTATTTTTGTACCTTTTCTCCACGTTAAAAAACGACCCTGGTGTCTAACTCTGTCCTGTGGGGAGGCATTGTAAATAGGGACTTACTTGTTGTTTCATCAAATACTTCTGCATGCAAAATCCGATCCCGCATTTTGCTAATTCCTACCCTCTGATGAGAAGGAGAGTATTTCTTCGAAACTCCGTGGATTAAGGACTATCCATTTATCTAGTGTTTCCTTTTCAGATTAAATATGTTTTTAACTCATTTCAAAGTGTTTTTTAACATATTTTATTAACTGTTTGCTCATATTATAAGCTCTATTTCCTATTTGGTTTTATCGAGCTTTTATATCTGGCTGAGGTAATTTTATAAATATTAATTCTTTAATATTTATAATTTACTTTAATTTTACCATCTTGGATCATTTTGGTAAATTCAATTGTAATTTTCATTGTATATATATATATATATAGTAGGAAATATGTCTATAGCAAGTAAGCTACACAGAAGTAACTGATGCATAGAAAGAAGCTGAACAACAAATTGAAATACTCACTGGAACCAAATATACTGTGGTTCATTTATTTTTTTCATTTGCTTTTTATATTTATATTTTTTTTCATTCATATTTTTTTTCATTTGCTTTTTATATTTATACTAGCAGGGGGAGGGGGGTACCCGGCGTTGCCCGAGTGTTTGGAGGTGTGTGTGGTTGTTAATGAAAACCTAAGAATAATCGAAGTAAAAAAAGAAAACATGAAAACGAACGTTAAAACTTAAGCGGGGGGTACCCGGGGGGTTAATCAAAACATCGGAAAAAAAACACAAAAAAAACTAATGTAAGGCAAACGAACAATGTTAAATGTAAAAATCGAAAAAAACAAAAAAGAAAACAGAAAAACAAACGTTAAAACCAAGAACAAAAAAAACGTGAAAAATGGCTTAAATAAGCCTGTTTCGATATTAAAATTAAAAAAATCGGTGGGTACCCGGGTGTTTTTGGGTGTGTGTGGTCGGTCGGGGGTGTTAATGAGAACCTAAGAATAAGCGAAGTAAAAAAAAAAAAAAAAAACGAATGTTACATGAAAAATGGCTTAAATAACACTGGTTCAATATTTAAATTTAAAAAATCGAAAAAAAAAGACACCTCACACCACGATTCGAACCCAAAAAGTTTAAATAATGACCCAACGCTCTAACCAACTGAGCTAATACAACGTACATGAAATTTAGTCAGTTCTTCAACTATTTAAACTAAATCAGGTCATGATGTCATCTGACGCATGCGTAGAACCGGTCGTCGTCATTATTTTAATATGAATATTAAAGCAAACCCTGGAGAAGCATAATTTTTTGACAGTGTATGTTAGCAATGGGACGATTCCAATACTTTTCCCCCCAATTTCTATAGAATTACTGATTCTTTTCTAAATACTAGATTCCAATAAAATTACTGATCCCGATTCTTTCAAAATCTTTATTTAGTAATAGAGTTGCTGTCTTTTCTATTTTTCGATTTTCAGATTACCCTAAAAACCCATGTAATCCATGCATATATATTTGTAAATGTGAAAAGACACTTGTGGATGATCTATAAATTTTAGTTTAAAAGCAATAAATATTTATTATAATATCACTAGTACAATCAATAAAAAAAATCAAATTTTAATCCAAAACAAACAAAAAAGATAATTAAAATAATTGTTTTCGGCAAGATGAAAATAGACACAATTTTTTCCCGATTACGATACTCCAAAAAGTTTTGATTTTTCAGATTCTCGATTCTAATTCTCATTAATTGGCCAAACATTATTGATTATACACTTGTCTTTCTCTAATCTACTTACTATAGACTAGCCTGGGTGTTTGGAGGTGTGTGTTGAGCAAAAATGATAAAAAAATTTTTTTTAAAAAGGCAGGCCTGAACCCGTGAATGTAGAGATAAGTGTTAAAAAAAAAAATAGTAGTAGCGTAGGGAGGGAATCAAGACAACAGTAGGCAGCCAGGGTGAAGAGAGGTGTTAAAAAAAAGTGGTTGTAGGCAGGCAGGTTCGAACCTGTGACGTGAAGGCGGAAAAGAAAGTGAAAGAGAATCTGACAATCTTAGCCGATGTTTCCATGACACGACCGGAAGTCAAAAGCGTTCAAATTAAACGAAGTCAATCCAATGGTGACAATGACTTACTAAAAAGTCGGCGAAAAAAAATCAACTTGTACAAAACGGCCGAGTTCAGGGTGAAGGAATTAATGTTTTGGGCCAATTTTTTTATATTTGTCGTCCGAGACGTCGAGCTTCAAAATGATACCGATTTTGTCAGGATCCGTCGCCTCTGTCGAAAGTTTTAGGCAGACATACAAACATACATACATTTAAACAAACAGGTGAGATTTATAGACTAGCGGGAGGTACCCGGCGTTGCCCAGGTGTTTGGAGGTGTGTGTTTTTGGGTAAATGAAAAGAAAAATCGTTGGGTGGATGTTTGTTTAAAAAAAAAATAGGAATGCGCAGTTGGAAAATAATAAAGTGTGAAAAAAAAACATGTAGGTGCGACGTTTAACAGAAAGATGGCAGTGCCCGTTCTTGGCGATCTAATGATGCCAACTTTGAGTGCGAGACAGTATTTATTCACCGCAGATCTGTTCGCTTCTTTCTTTATACGAAAAGTTGAATCGACGCGCAGCGATCGAAAAATGTTGAATATTTAAGTTTTGTAAGTCGGGCAAATTAAATACACATGCGATGCCAGTTTGTAACTCGTACATATTATCATTAAGACGTGATATAAAAAGTTTTAAGAAGAAGCAACCACAGCGAAAAGTAAGCGGAAATATCCTTTCACGGACATACACAAAAACGCGCGCACACACACAAACATTTTCGCTTTTATATATATAGACTAGCAGGGGTACCTGGCATTGCCCGAGTGTTTCGAGGTGTGTGTACTCTTAAATCAAAAAGAAACACGGGGGGGGGGGGGGGGGGATGCGAAGACATGAGGTGAAGTTGGAAAATAAAGTGTGAAAAAACAGGACATGTTAACTGCTCGGCCAGCAAGAAAGAGTAACTGAAAGACGTTTGAATTTATTTAAGTAGAAAGAGAATTGACAGGTGCCTACACTTAATGACTTTATGAGGTTAAATAGAAGTTGCGGAGTTGACATTTTCTGCGAGCGTTAAAACGACGTAAGCAATCACTATTCAGCAGTTAGCATTTTCTGCAGGACAGTTTTTAATGAGGTCAAAAATCCGGTCTGTTTGTTCTTAACTAACTTTGGGGAAAACCAGCTCCCTCGTTTATTAGGGGAGTGTACAGATGAAAGCAATTGTCTGATAGGACGGTGAAAAGCCGACATTGACCAAACTTTTACATCACTTTCTGGAGACCACCCAGCCGTGGACCAGGGAACTGCCGATTCGAATCCAGTTTTGCTTTTTTTATACTGAAAAGCGAAAGAAACATGCGGTGATCGAAAAATCTCGAAAAAATAGTACAGAAAAGTCGGGCAAATTAAATACATGCATGACCCCCGTTCATAACTCATACATATTATCATTTAGACAGCATATAAAAAGTTTTAAGAATGAGTGACCCCACCGAGCACCCCCTGGAAAAAAGCCTTTCGTGGACATACAGAAAAAGTGCACACACATATATACATACACACATTTTTGCTTTTATATATATAGATGTTGGCTATGCACAAATGCATGCACAGGCCTATATCTGCGTAGCTTTAGTGTCTCATTCGCAAAGATAACAATGTACTTTACCTGGAAAGCCAACTTGCTTTTTCCTTCTTCTTGATTTCGTTTATGTCTGCTTATCATAAGAGATTCATGACATTCACTCCAGAATTCAATCATGGCTTCTCGGTGCTCCAAAAAAATCTTCTCAATAAAATGCTGAAGCTGTGGATTGATCTGGACACATTTAAAAGAAAAGGGGGAAGTGGTTTTAGCACATTTGAATAAGTGATCAATGTGACTCCTTTTCCCCACCACTTTAATACACACACAAAAATATAAGCAAGATAATATAAATTTATTGTGATGTAGCTCATACCATATGACAATTTATGTGGCAAGTACACATATACATGGCTTATCATAACTATATATATATATATATATATATATATATATATATATATATATATATATATATATATATATAAGGTTGACAAGGAAGTTCTTGCGGCTTTTGAACTTTAAATTCAGATGAACATATCTTGGCTCAAAAAAAAATTACTCATCAAAATAACCACCGAATCAACACACTTCTGCCAACGCAAAACAAGTGTATTTATGCCAGTAATGTAAAAATCTTACGTTCTGGTAGCGATGATGGCATTTTTTATATCGCTTTGATTTTTTAAGCATTTCTCATGCAGAAAGTTGTCAAGATGCTTGAAAAGGTGGTAGCCAGTAGGTAGGAAGACCGGAGAGTATGGGGGATGAGGCAGAGTTTTATAGCCCAATTCATTCAACTTCTACAGAGTCGGTTTAGCAACATGTGATTGGGCATTGTTGTGGAGGAGAATTTGGCCTATTCTGTTGACTAATGCTGGATGTTGTTGTCGAAGTTTCTTTGTTGACAGTACTGCTCCATCATAATGGTTTCGCCTGTATTCAAAAAACTGTAATGGATGAGACTGGTCGCAAACCACCAAACAGTCAGCATGACTTTCTTTTGGTGCAACTCTGGCTTCAGGAAGTGTCATGGTGCTTTGTCAGCATTTAACCACTGAGCTGAGTTGATTGTAGTAAAGAACCCATTTTTCATCGCAAGTAACAACCTAGTCCAAAAATGGGTCATTCTTATTGTATAAAAGAAGGGAAGATGACACTTCATAACAGCGTTTCTTAGAAGTGATATAAAAAGTAAAGGTATTATAACGAAAACTTCTTCGTAAATACATCATTTGAAATCAAAATTATAAATTCCACAAGAACTTTCTTCTTAACCTAATATACATTAAATGAAAGATGAGGAATAAAAGTTATATACAACTTTATCATCAGAAAAATGAGGTAAAGTAAACGGGGAAAATTAAGAAACATTTTTACTTTGTTGGATTTGTAAACAGTTATCATATTCTTCGCTTTCTGGAACTCTACTCTAAATATTTCACTTGAACTTGTATAAATAACTTTTTATTTTTATTTTTTTACCTTTTTTTGAGCACTTTCAAGTTTTTTTTTTTAATACGGATTTTAAATAAATGTTTTTATCTTGTTTGAAATTTTATAAGAAATATATGCTCATGAAATAAAAATAAGTTCTTTTTATAGTTCGGTTTAAGGGATCACAATTATAAGGTGAAAGAGTCCGGATAAACTACAAGCGTACTCTCTGCTTGAAGGTAGAAATGTCTGGATTATATAAGCCCGATGAATCCATATTTTCTATGGATATGGGGTGTTAACTACCCCAGAACACCCACCTCCAAAGATTTATTTCTCCAAAATATCCCTATAGTTTTTCTATCTTGGGTTGACTTCCAAGGGATCTGTCAGTTTTCTTTTTCTGTCAGAATGACGTATTTTAGGACTTGTTTGAGGAGGTTTCAGACCAAACGCGTCATACAGTAGGTGCAACACCTCTTTTTATTCTGGCGGAGTTTCATTTGACTCGTCCAAAGTGCGTTTACTTATCTGTTTCAAGTGTTTCTTAAGCATGACATGTGGTCATCCACCATGTAGACCATACGGCCGATCCTGTTCTTGATCATTTCCTGTTCCCAGAAAGTTTATTTTAGTTGTACATCTGGAAGAATATCTTTTGTCTCGACATGTATTTCTTCGTGGGAACAGTTGTCTTTGCAGGTTTTACTTGTTTTGGCAATAATTTGTCAAAGACTGGCTGTATTTTTCTAGTGAACATCATTTCTACAGGAGACATCTAGGATGGTGTATTCTTGTTAGGAGTTATGCAGTACACCTGAAGAAATTGTTGCAACGCTTTTTCAGATGGAGTATCCTTTGCCTTTTCCAAAGCCCTATTTAACGTGTCCATGAATTTTTCTGGCTGTCCATTTGACCAGGTGTGGTATGTCATAGTTGTGATGTGAGCCACTTGGAAGTCCTCCATGAACTCTTTAAAGTCCCCGGATGTAAACTGAGTGCCGTTACCTGACACCAAGCAGTCGACCATTCTGAACCGTGCAAATAACTCATGAAGAGTTTTTATAGTGAAGTCAGTAGTCAGGCTTTTAGACCTAAAGATCTCTGGCCACTTGAAGAAACTCTCGACTACTATGAAGTAGTACTATCCATCAAGTGGTCCTGCATAGTCCACGTGTATCCAGGTAGTCAGGTTAAATTGAATTGGTGGCACGTTAGCAGCTCGTGCACATTCCCTGCATGCTTTCACCTTTTTTTCAATATTTTTGTCCATGTTTGTCCAGTACACACATAAATGCATTAAACTTTTCATTCTGGTGGTGCTAGGGTATCCTGTGTGAAAATCCTTTAAGATTTTCTTTTACAGGGTCGCTGGAACAACCACTCCCTCCCGATAAAATAATACCTGGTCGCATGTTGAGAAAACCTCTGCTACTTGTTCAGCACAACTTGGTTTCTCTTCTAAATTCGTCGCTTTCGGCTTCTTTCCTTATATTGGAAGTTCTTTCACAGTGTTGAATAGGATCGAAATGTAATCTCTCTCTGATCGTAGTAATGCGATCACCGAGTCTTCTAGTGGTTTACCTGCCCTTGGTATTAACCGAGATATGCCGTCTGCGTACTCTAACTTCTTTGACGGAATTCAATAGGATTGTTCCCTGTCTTTGGAGCCTGTTTTTTGTATGTGTAGATAGGCAGCCCTTTCTTTGAGCCAAAGATCAGCAGTTTGTGACCCGTTTGTAATTTGAAGTGTCGTCCATTCCTGTGGAATCTTGTTACCATGAAAATGATACTTAAGAATTCTTTCTTTATCTGGGAATAATTCCTTTCCACAGGTAGTAGGGTTCTTGATGTGTGTGTTATAGGTTTTGTAGATCCGTCCTGTATTTTATGCGTCGATTCCATATGCGCTTGTGTTACTTGCAACAATAATGTCTAAATCTGGGTTATAGTGAGTCAGGAATAGTTCCAATGTTAGCACCTCTTTCAACTTTTGAAAACTATCTTGTATTTTATGGTCTCGTTCCAACCTTTGTCCTTCCTAAGTAATTCATTTAAAGGTGCACGCTATGTATGCATATTGGGAATGAAGGATTGGTAGTTGTTAGCTTAGCCTGGAATTCTCTTTCGTTTGCCTGTTTCCCACCTGACTACAACTTGGACATCTTCAAGTCCAACATAAACAAATTCCTGATTAATCGCCCCCTTAAGTAAGACGCTTTATCAAATCTCCAATACCAACTATTACTACGATATTATCCTTTCGATTATTGTACACAAAATAACCCTTATCCCCGAGTGGCTTACGGGCCTTGATAAGTGGTGATCCCCATGTAAAAAAAAAGCCTAAAAAACTTTGCAATGTTGTTATATTGTGTGGTTCAGGCATATTTTTTATTGCTATGGATCTTTCTGGATCAGGCCATCTACCGTTTTTGTCTATTATCTGCTCTAAGTACTTTATTTTGTCGAGGAAAATTCATATTTAGTGTCTTTAAGTGTGAAGCCATACTCATTTATCCTTTCGAATACCTGAAAAAACATGTTTTCTGTGTTGCTCTATAATTTCGGTTTTCATTAGAATAACGTCAAAGTATCCAATGGAAAAAGTCAAGGCTACTCAACATCGTATTGATTATCTGTTGAAAGATAGCTGGTGCGACTTTGATTCCGAAAAGCTAACCTACTGAATTTAAAAAGTCCCTAATGAGTGGAAATAGACAAGTTTCAAGCTTTCTTCTTCAACAGGAATTTGTAAGTAAGCTTCACTCAGATCTACTTTTGAGAATATTTTCCCTCCATTTAGTTTAGTAAAACTTCAGGACTGGGTAATGGATGATTATGATCCATAAGTGCTGCATTCAACCAAGTCAACAAGTCTGCACAGACTTTGATATCCTTATATTTTTCTTTACATACACAGTGGGGACTGCCCATTCGCTGCCGTCGATTGTGATCAAAATTTCTATTTTGACTAGTCTGTCTAGTTCTTTGTCAATCTTTTGTATAGAAGCAAACAGTATGCTCCGTTTCATTTTGAAGACTGGGGTGACATTATTTTGTAATTTGAACTTCGTTTCCATTTTTGTACAGCAGTCTAGTTTATCAAAAAAAAAAAAAAAAACATTGGGAAACAACTCTATTGGGTCTTTTAGTTTTTCAGCTTCGACTTTAAGGTTATCCACTTTTTGACAAAAATCGCTAATGGGTGAGTCCCAGAGTTGAAATTTTTGGATCCAGTCCATACCAAAAAGGTTATTAGTGTTTCTCAATACAAACATCTTGAGTTTCAATGTCATTCCCTTCAACATTATGTTAGTAGTAACCTCACCTTCGAATCTTATTCTTTCTCCAGTTATTAAACAAGCAACATCCTGGTTTTCTAATTTTGTACCAAGTATGGTGGTTTATAATGGACAAATCTGAACCACTGTCAAGTTGAAGTCTAACATCCTTGTCTCTGATTTTAACCGTAACATACTTGCGCTTGAGTTCTCGTTACTTTTACGTAGCTCCTTCGGGGTTCTTTTGGTCTACAATGTGAGGCTTTGTGTCCGTCCGTTACATCTGCACAGATCACATTTCCAGAACCGATCAATATGGACAATCATTCTGCCAGTGAAGTTCTCCACATCTTTTTCATGAATAACGAGGCAAACCAAGCTTCTTTTGAGATTTTTCTGGAAAGTTATGTTTGGCTTTCGTTTGACTTGAGAGTAGGAATTTTTTTTGTTACTTCGTACTTTTCTAACGTGTGCTACTCCTACCTCTTTTATATTTTTGGAGTCTTGCTTGCAATCAACACCATCATAACACTCATCATCCATCATACTGTAGTATTTTAAAATTTGACTCACCTGCGTACACACAAAATTGGCCCATTCACAACCACCACAATAAATGCGAAAATCATCAAAAAAGGTCGGACTTCTGGCAGTGGGCGGCAGGTTCGGTAAGTATATTTCCATATTAAGAAGGGTGTAGGATTTGTCGATCAAAGCTTTGAGGACAGGGATGAGGAAAGAATATGTATCACTGTTTTCTGAATACAGAAGAAAAAAAAATGGCAAACAAGGATAGAAATCGGCATCAAATATTTATACTGGTTTTGTAATGTTACATAAAACTTTTTTTTATATTCTGTTGGCATTTGGTTAGCTAACAAATATTGTGTCAAACCTTTTAAACTTTTACCGCCAGAATTTTTCTTTTTTGCAATATAGAAATTTTTTAATCATGAAACCTACATGTGATGGAAGTTAGCAACTGACGCACAAACATAAACTAAACCCATTATTCACTTGCTGAATCATGCATAGACCTGTACTTTGAAGACCAGTTGAGCTGACAAGCAATAAAAGTAAGAAACATTGTTTTTTGAAAGGCAACTTGAAAGTACAATTTGGCAGTAAATGGTCAAGATGGGATTAAAGGAATTCAGAAATAACAAAAAAAATAACAAAAAAAAAAAAATTTAAGCAACCCCCCACAAAAAAATAAATACATAAAAAATATCAATAGAATAAAACATTTAGCATATAGATTTACAGTTCCCAACCCCAACACAAACAAAAATAAATAATTCGATTAAATCAATAAATATAACAAGAATTGTTCTAATTCATTCATAATTGTATTTTTGAGTGTCGCTCGCACTAATATATATATATATATATATATATGAGCAAACAGTTAATAAAACATGTTGAAAAACACTTTAAAATGAGTTTAAAACATATTTAATCTGAAAAGGAAACACTAGATAAGCCATCTAGTGTTTCCTTTTCAGATTAAATATGTTTTTAACTCATTTCAAAGTGTTTTTTAACATGTTTTATTAACTGTTTGCTCGTATTATAAGCTCTATCTCCTATTTGGTTTTATTGAGCTTTTACATCTGGCTGAGATAACTTTATAAATATTAATTCTTTAATATTTATAATATACTTTAATTTTACCATCTTGGATCATTTTGGTAAATTTAATCATAATTTTTATTTTATATATATATATATATATATATATATATATACACACACACACACACTGGGTGGAACAATAAAATTGTTGTCCTAGAAAAGACAACATAATTCCATTTCCCTTTGATGAAAACCAGTTTTCTTTTTTTGTTGCAGACTATCTACTAGTTGGTCAGTTGTGTACAAATCCCAAAAGCGATAGAAGCCTTCTATCATGTCTGAAAGTGACACAATGTTCAACGAGCGACTAAATCTAAAGGCAGGAAGCTTCTTTCCTAGAACTGCCCACCTGTGGAACACTGTTCCACTGGCCTGCTTCCCGGCTGATTACAATACGGTAGCCTTCAAGTCCCATGTAAACAAGTTCTGGTTGAGGCGTCCCCTTAAATAATGCAAATTCTACTCAATCTACACCTACTACCCTACACTCATTAACCTTTATACTTGAGTGGCCTTCATGCCTTGATATGTGATGTTTTCCTTGTAAAAATATATATATAAGACGAACTTACCCTCAATAGCTTTCTGTACATTATCATACAAAGTACCAATTAAATAAGAGGCTTCTGCTGAACTGGTTAGAGTTCGTGTCTGCACCAAGGAATGTAAACGAGCAGTGGCAACTGCACACAACTGAAAATACAAAAGAAAAATATGAGAAAAATGTAAGTTTTACTTTCTTTTTTTTTTTTTACAAACTGCTTAACAAAATCATGAGTAATGGCTTCTTTTGATTCTACCTTTCAAAAATGAACCGGCTACTTACCTCAAGTTCTGGTTGACAAGCAAAGGCTAATAAAATCCGTAGACCTATATGAACCATTTCTCTCCATTCAGATTCAGCTTGAGTATCCCACACAGCCAGAGCATCAAGGAGGGTCATTATATCCTCAACCAACTAAAGAAAGAAATAAAAGTTATATATATATATATATACCAGGTTACAGGTATTCAATTCAAGAGCGATAATTAGGTCTATGACTAGAAAATATTCTTTTCATTGTTTTGGCTCTCGAATATATATGCGACACAGACACATTAATCAATTGAAACCTACATCACTCTATCTAAAAACATATAAGATATTAACTGATATATACTCGAGAGTCAAAATAATGAAAAGAATATTCTCTTGTCATAGGCCTAGTGATTACAAATGAATTTAACGATGTTATTAAGAGTGTTCAAGAAAAGAAGAGCAAGATATACTTTTATTAATGTAAACAAATTGACATGGTCGCGACACTGGACGTGCTAATGTTTCAAACAAATGGTCACTTAAAACCAGAAGTCCTCGTCAGGAGACTTTATAAATGGTTGCTTTCCTCAAAAGAAACCAGTCCTCAAAATCATATATTTTTTTTGGAGATTTTGAGGATTGGTTTTTCTGTGGAAATCAACCATTTATTAAGTCACCTGACAAGAACTTCTGGTTTTAACCAACCATTTGTCATGTCCAGTGTCGCGACCACGTAAATTTGTTTATATTGATAAAAGTATATATATATATATATATATATATATATATATATATATATATGATGATTGCAACGTCTTGTCAAACGAGTGCCACTCCCTCAGACATTTAAAATCCATGAGCCCAAATGCCTGAGGGCATATTTATACAAAGATAATGTTACAGAGTCTTAGCTTTGTACGACAGCTAAGTCTCTCTCTCGGTTCAAAATGTTGAGATCCAGCAACAAGCAAGAGCAAGATAGCCAGCAAAAAATTAAACTGTAGACCGCTTTATGGTTTTTTAAATCAGAGATTTGCTTCTCCTAGAAAGGTTGCCTTCACCAAAGCTTACGGGAGCCGTCTCCACCCCAATACACATATACACACACACAAATATACACGGTGCAAGTTGGCCGTTGATCCAGAAAAAGAATTCATTCGCCCTTTGGAAGGTCTTGTTTTTAATCCTTCAGGGAGACTAGCCGCTCTCCCCACCAAACAAGTCTGGTGGGGGAACCAGTTTAGTCACCGGTGACCTGACCATGAGGCAGGTAGTACTGGGTTACATGGTACAGTAGCATATGATATGACCTGACATTTATATATATATATATATATATATATATATATATATATATACACACACACACTCATGAGCAAAAAAAATCAGCCAAGAGTGAAAAAAAGGAAGAAATCGATTTTTCAATATTTTTCCATGAATTTTTGTTAATTTTAACTGAAAATTTCTATTTTGCAGATCATTATTATTATAGCATATAATAATAAGTGGAAAAATTAATCCTAAAAATGGTAAGACCGCGTTTTGGCAAGGATATAAAAAAACGAATTGCAAGAGTAAGGCAGTCCAAAATGATTTACAAGCAGATTTTTGATATTTTAAGAAAAGAAAATGTGAAAACATTTCTTTCTGTAGTGAAGCGAATTGGTCAAAGGTTCGAAGTCGAACGCTTGATAATAGGGAAATCTTAATCTGGTCGCCTTGGAGCACCCACTTTGAACGACGACTACAGGCTTAAATTAACTGTGTTGAAGGATCGAAAGAAAACTTATGTTGATCATAGCAAAGAATTCAAAACAGGGGCCGGAAATTCTCTTTCTAGATATACAATATCTAGATGAATGAAAGAAATGGGATTTTCCTCTAAAAGGTGTGCAAAGAAGACACTTTTATCTAAGAAGAACATCAATGATAGAAAGAGACTTTTCTCAGGTTATGGCAAGAAAGATACAGACTGGTTCAGGAATGTTTTCTGGTTAGATGAATCAAGATTTTGTCTTGTTAGCGATGCTCCCGAATGGTGCAATCGAAGAACTGGAAAAAGATTTTCGCCAAGTTGCATAAAATCGACAGTTAAACACGGGAATGGAGGGATAATGGTATGGGGAACTTTTACTGCAGCAGAAGTTGGGGAACTTATTAGATAGGAGTAGTCAATCAATGCAAAGGAATACATTCGAATATTAGAAACAGGACTGTTACCAAGTATCCAGAAGCTAGGAATATCCCAGAACATTATTTTTCAACATGATAAAGTCACAAAAAAATATCCTAGAACATTATTTTTCAACATGCTAAAAGTCACAAAAAAAATGGTTTTCTGATAATTCAATTGACGTGATATTTTGGACAGATCAAAGCCTCGATTTAAATCCAATTGAGAATATTTGGTCCATAATATCTCGTGCATTGGCCAAAAGAACTTTTGAGAACAATGACAAACTGTGGGAAGCTGTGCAAAGCGAATGAAATAGCATCTCCTCTTCACAATGTTCTACTTTGGTTGTGAGCATGTCTTAAAGAATTGATCTTTTAAAGAAATCAGAAGGGAAATTCGATTCCATCCTAAGTATTTATTAAAGTAAATGTCTTGTTCTGTGTTATTAGTCTTGTTTAAGTTTCCTTGTTCAATTGTTCTTTGTTTAATATAGCGTTTAGTGCAATAAAATGCATAAAATTTGTTTGGCCCATTTTTCTGCTCACAAGTGTTTGTGTATATATCTATATATCTATAAAAGTGAACGTGTCTGTCTGTCTGTCTGTCTGTCTGTCTGTCTGAGTGTCTGTCTGTCTGTGTACATTTCCCTACGCAATAACTCTGTCAATTTTTAGTCTATAGACTCGAAATTTGAAATACCGGGTACTGAGATTTGGGAAAATCGATGTGACGGGTGTCAGCCAGAAATTTGGCTGTTAAGGGGTCAAATTTCAACGATTTGACCTTTAAGAACTCTACCAAACTCCTCCGACAATTTTGGATCTAGAAACTTGAAATTTTAGATATAGGTTCCTTGAACCTGGATCTAACTTAATAAAGTGATTTGAGCCCGAAACTATAAATTTTAAGGGGTCATAATAGGGGTCAAAGTTTTAAAAAATTAACCATTTTTTTTTGTTTTTTTGCTTTTTTTGCACAGCATACACCTCCAAACACCCGAGCAACGCCGGGCACCCCTGCTAGTATATATATATATATATATAAAAAATAATTATATTATCAAAGAGTAAATCTTTAACAAAGCAAAACTTATCAAGATAAAAGCTCCACACTATTATGGGGAGCAGAAACACTATCAATATATATAATTGTTAATATTATTGGTGTGTGTATATATATATATATATATATATATATATATATATATATATATATATATATTCAAGCAAACATTATTAAATACAACAGGGATATTTGCTTTATGATTCTTTTTTTGTTATTTTTTCGATTTTCCATATAATCTTTTTTACATCAAAATCGAAAATATTAATGAAAGTTTCATAATTGAAGATGATTCGTGGATGAATCAAAAGCGCTTGTGACAGTAACAATCATGGAACCTTCATTAATATTTTCGATTTTGATATAAAAATAAATTATATGCAAAATTTAAAAAAAAAAAAAAGAATCATAAAGCAAAGTATCTCTAATGCATTTAATGTTTGCTTGAATGAAAAAATGATGCCTAAATATACCAATTTCAAATAAATATATATATATATATATATATATATATATATATATATATATTAATTCAATCAATCAGTGATGTCAAAAGAATCCGAAATTAAAACAAATTTTCCAATCTGTTCCTCCCACCATAAATGCATGAAATTTAATATAAAATAACTCCTTATTTCCTCATCAATCTAACTTTTTACGGCAAAAAAAAAACAATTTTCATCAAATGGAAATGGAATCATACCGTCTTTTCTCTGATGAAAATTTTATCATTCCACTCTGTAAGGGGCTACTATTTGGTATCATGTCTAACAGGGGATTGTGGAGAATTAAACAGCAAGAGGTCTGTTCTCCTTACATTTAAACTTCAACAGGTTAGTAGTTAGGAAACGAGGGAATTGTAAAGTCTAGTAATTCAAGAGAAGAAACTACTAGAGTAAAAGACTTTCAGGAATCTAAAGATCTTAATAGTAAAGGGATGGAATTTTGCTGCTTGTCAGGCTAGTCGAGGATGCACAAGTGCTATGAGTTCACTAGAGCACATTTCATTAAAGTACTTATAAAACAGGCATAGGGATGTGCCATTGTGGTGATGGGACAGAGGTTGGAGCTTAACCGACAATGCAGATCCTATTAGCTTTGAGACTCTTTTTCAGCCCATGTCTAAGAGTGAGAAACTAATAACAGATGCACCAGCCTAGATATGACAACAATACTCCATGCATGGGCGAATTGTGGCTTTGTATAGATATAGGATACTCTCTGATGTGATTAATTTTCTAGCATGCTAGAGGGAGCCCACCTTCTTTGCAACAGCCTTGGCAATATCCTAGTTATTGTAAAATACTTACCCTTTCACTGTAGACATAATCATTTCCGTTAATGTTTCCAATGATGAAGTCTTGGGCAATTTTGATTAATTCAATCGCATTTTCTGAATAACTGGCAAACGTGTGACCTAAAAAATATTTTTTTTTAAGAAGCGTACATAAGTAAAATCAAGATAAAGTAATACACAAACGATAAATGATCGTTTTAAATGCAAACAAGATCACAAGTTATTTTAGTTAATAGATTCATTACTAAAACAACAAAAACATATCTCCTATATATATATATATATATATATATATATATATATCAGCTGATTTCTCGTACCCAAAGAATTTCAATTTTTAATTTCCTTTTCTTTTAATGCTTGGCTCGAAGATGGCTTCTTACACCAATCTGAGCATAGAATCTGCATAGGCAGGGAAGGCAGACAAATGTTGGCAGAGGGGCGGGGCTGTTCTGCTTGATTTTTTCTTGCCTGCCTCTTTATCTCCACCAGTCTTTTCCTTCCCGTTTCATATTGTTTGGCACCAGATATGATGAATTGGCGCTACAGGTGGTGGTCCTGAACTGTTGTTTTCCAGGTGTAAATATCAAATCCAGTGTTTTTCAGGGTGGTTTGGAGTTGGTCTTTGTATCAGCTTAGAGGGCAGCTGATGGGTCTTTTCCCTGCAACTAGCTCTGAGAACAGTCTTTGTCGAGGGAGCCTGTTCTCGCCCATTCTGAGGAAGTGTCTCATGATTGTGGCCTTAATACTGCAGCTGTTTGCTTTTTCAAGAACACTTGTGTTGGTTACATAGTCATACCACTTGATGTTGGTTACATAGTCATACCACTTGATGTTCGTTACATAGTCATACCACTTGATGTTCGTTACATAGTCATACCACTTGATGTTCGTTACATAGTCATACCACTTGATGTTCGTTACATAGTCATACCACTTGATGTTCGTTACATAGTCATACCACTTGATGTTCGTTACATAGTCATACCACTTGATGTTCACTATATCTGAAAGCTTTTGCTGGTGGAATTTTTCTTCCTTTTTTCTTTTTAACCTTCTTTATTATCGCCCTTTTTATGGAAATCACTCCAGACAAGGCATGAAACTTCTTGATGTAAGTAGCTAACAAGAATGAAAGACCATTATTGGAAAGACAGGAAATTCTTATTGGCCTTATGTCGCGTGGTGAAGCTGTGCACATACACACGCATTACAGCTGGTAGCCAATCCGCACTGAATGATTGGGGTCAGGTTATCAAAACAAATGTCGCTGGTGGTGAAAGGTCAAATATTTGACACTCACAGCTGTAGAGAGCAAGTCACATATGTAGCCCAGAGAAAAGGCAAAAGAGTGGAGAAGCAAACAGCCAGCAGACAAAGCAACTTTAAACGAGCTCATGGTTTCATCCACCCACCCTCCTGTCCACCCTCTCCAGCTTGATACATGCACACAAGGCAATAAAGAAAAAAGAAAATAATATTTTTTTATATTTTTATACAAAAAAAAACAAAGTTTGTGTTACAAGTTTTTCTGACTGACAAAAAATAAACCGGCATGCATGCAACTATACCACATTAAAAAGACTAAGGCTATAGGTAGGAGAAAAAGGTATTTCTTTTAAAAACTGATTTTAACTGAAAAACAGGCTAACAGATGATAACAAGCTCTAAATTGTGGCCAAAAATAAGCCCCTAATTTAAAGAAAACAAAATTTCTACCAATTCAGAGAGACCTCACATTTATAAGATAAAAGGAATATTTTTTTTTTAAATGAAAAAATTTAGGAAAAGAAAAGAGGGTGCTTCTACAGAATTGGAACGAGATTTTGTAGTCAATAAATGGAGTTTTCAGATAAAAAAAAATAATGGTTTCAACTGTTTTTTTTTTTGTCAATTCTAATAAGTTACAATGGTAGCTTCCAAATTATTCAGTCAAAATTAACTGAATATTACTGAAGTTTAAAAATAAGCAACTTTAATCATGTTAGGTGAAAAGTTTTGGCCATCTTGTTTGAATGAAAATGGAAAATTACCTTCCTTTTGAACTCTCCTGTTTTATGATCGTTTTTATAAAATTTTATTTTCATTTTTTTTAATAAATAATTTTCTACCTTATCGATTTTCATAATTTTTGGATAAAATCATCTTAAAAATACGAGAAATATGTAGATACCATTGTTTTCATGTGAAACTCAGTATTAAGATTTCCAAAATTTTGTCCCAATAGTGTAGAAGCGACGAAAAAAGATTTCAGTGCCTACCAGATTCTCGCAAGTCTGAGGTACAAGAATGTAACATCATTTCCAGAAGTCGTCGTTTCAATTCATTTGGATGCCTTAGCAACTCATAAGACTGATTCATTTTGTCAAGACATGAAAATACTTGACCTCGTTCCTGAAAGAAAATTTGTTTTTAATAAATAAAAAAATTCAAAGTGATTTTGGTTCTTGTCCAGAATTCACCCTGGATTAAAAAACAATGCTTGTGCCGAATAGTGAATTTTAAAACATTTCAGGTGAAAATATTATTACATACTTACGGGTCATGTCGAAATTAGTATAAATTCCAAAAATTTTTAAAAAATGATCTTGTAGATAATATGCTAGATCTATTTTACAGAAAAAAATCCGTGATGCTAATGGTCAGAGATTTTTCAGGAAAAGCAAGAGAAATAAGTCAGATTATCATAAATAATGAGATTTTAAGAATTGTACAACTTTAATAATTAAAAACCTACAATAATCCTTGATCATTCAATAAATTCTATTTTTACTCGTAATTAATTTTCTACGGGATCATTTTTCATAAGTTTTGGAATTTACACTAATTTTGACGTGACACATAAGTATGCAATCTTTAAACAGTGTTTCAAACCTACTTATTCTTCACATAAGGAATCTGTCATGTGAACAATTCGCGCATGCAGTTATGAAAGAGTTGACAAACAGATAAAAATCTGATGAACCCCAAAGTACCAATTTGAACAAATGAAAAAAACAATTAAAAAGTTTTCCACACGTCTGAATGCCCTATATACCGAATTTCAAGGCTGTAGATCAAACATTTGTTGAGTATATAGGTTGAGAAATGTCCTCACACACACACACACATATTCTAACTTTTATATATATATAAATGAAACAACATGATCAATTGATGCAACTTTTGGAACATCATATTTTTATTTCATCACAGCTATATATCTCATAAAAAAAAAAAATTTTTTGTTTTTGTTTTTTAATATACAGGGGAAATTCTTGACAAGAACTGTCATTTTTGTTTTTATTAAACATTAAAAATGCATTACTGCAATAAAAAGTTTAGTGGATTGGGAATCATAATGAGTAGATAATCATTTTTAATAATTAAAAAAAAAAAAAAAATCTCCAAACTAAGAGAAAAATTAATTACCAAGGCCAAAGAGGTTATAATTTCAGTTAAGTTTGTAACAATGTTTCTTCTTTTTTTATTACATGTACAGCCTAACATCTACATTGCTTGACCAATCGTCACTAAACTTGGTCAAAATATTAGTCATGGTCGAACTTAAGAGTGATTAAATATTATGATATCTAGGACAACTAATAGGGCTACATGGTGTTGCACAGGGCAAAAGTGAAACATGTTTTTATTAAAACTTCTATTCAAATGATCCAGGGTATGGCAGCAGGACTCGGTGCCAACCCACAAATCGAAAGAAACTCAGGCTCAGCTTCAGAAAGAGTGCTATGACTTTGTAACCTTCTCTTACTGCCCCCCTCCTTCCCTGATCTGAACCCGCTAAACTAGTTTGTTTGGTCATACGTTGAAAACATCACCAACATGACCTCCCACAATATCAAAGTAAGCCTGATCACCACCAAGTATTCGCCAAGCTCCCACCAGCACATGTATGCTCCCAGTTCCAGACCAATATCGAGGCAGTGATTGAAGCTGAAGGTGGCTACATTGAATGGATGGCAGCTCTACTACATAATCAAATGACCTGAATTGATTTTTTTCAAGAAAAAGTTTTAAAATAAAGCGGTAGTGTTTTTTTTTCTTTAGGGCGACAACTTTATCATTCCACCCTGTATTTGGAGCCATCACGATCTGAAGACCGCCTTTGTCCCTCTCTCAACCCCAATTGACTCAACTAATTTCCACATATTTCTAAAAGACCATCCCCCTTCTAAATGATGTCATTAGTATAGGTTACTAAGAAAATCACCTGATGTTTTTACATGTCATTATTTCAAAGTTGTCAACTAAATTGTTATAACATTTTTAAATTAACATTCCTAAATTACTGTAACAAAACATTTTGGCTTGAATAATGGCATTGTCCGGTCAATATCTAACAATATGGGCACTATACTGTAAAGTTGAATTAATCTGAAAAAGGGAATTTTGATTTTACCATTAGTGCAAGAAATGGCCACAGTTTTCACATTTATTCAAGTAGTGCTTTTTTAGAATTGCACTTATTTTGAAAAAAAAAAAAAAAAAAAAAACCTTTGTAGTGTACCTACTTGTTATGGGATGAAGATGTTATATTCCAAAAATTATGAAAATTGATCAAATATTTTTTTTTTAATTCAAGAAAATAAAATTTTATAATTTTTAGCGATTAATCATTTTTAGAAGAAAAAAAAGAAAGCTGAATTTAGTTGTCCGCTCTTGAATTCAATCAAATATAACAACTGGTTTCTCGTATTATTTGTATTCATCGGACTACTATTCTCATCTTGAGCCTGATTTTCACAACGTTTCAGTCGATGTAACCTCTGACCTTCTTCAGGTGTATCTTGTCAAACTCGGGAATTTGGACGGAATTGCAAGCAGAACCCTTTATTTACTTCACGGGGGTAGCGTGCTCTTGTTCTGTCAGCCATGACTGGGTAGAGGTCCTAAGTAATTTGCAATTGTATTTTTCGGTCGCCCATCGACTGAAACGTTGTGAAAATCACACTCAAGATGAGAACAGTAGTCCGATGAATTCAAAATAATACGAATACCCAATCATCATCTCAAAAGTTCAGAAACGTCACAACTGGTTTCTCTCACATCAAGTATACCATGAAATTTGATTTTCTTTAATAATAAAAAAAAATACTAATTAATCAAATTATGCGATTTTTGGATTATGCCATCTTCGTTCCATGATGGGTACGTAGATCATAAAGACTTTTCTGCATTTTCTTTACTTTTATTTTTCTAAATAAGCACAAAAAATTTGGTATAACTTTACTATAGTGTGTTTTCGATAAATGCATTTCAGAAAAAAACACTATTACGTACTTACATGTCATGCCGAAATTAGTATAAATTCCAAAAGTTACAAAAAATGATACAGTAGAAAAATAATTATAAGTGAAAACAGAATTTTTCCAAGTTGCAATTTTTTCACTGTAAATTAACGGTTTAGAAGATTGAAATTAGGGGGAGATAACTGCATTCTACCATTTAAGTTGCTTTGCGCAGAATCCAATGCCACCATCTTTCAGGTCAGCCATCTTGCTTCTTCTCAATATACTGCACTTTTTCTTTTTTTTTTTTCCCCCTGAAAATCAGCTCTAGCACATCTTCTACTGGTCCATATTTTTGTAATTTATATTAACTTTAACATGACATGTAAATACGTAACAATGTTTTGTTATATAGGCAGGTGTATGAATATGTTCTAAAACGACGTACAAGTTATATTATGTGCATATATATATATATATATATATATATATATGAATATAACAACGTACATGTTGAATAGTTAGGGTTATCATTTTCTGTATATTCATGTACATGTAAATGCGTGTATGTATACACTTAGTATCATTTAGTTGATCATCTAGTGTGTATATTTTAACATTTATGCAACAGTTCTAACAGGAAACAATTGACATAGATGTATAAAAACAGTTGTAGATAAACAGTTCTTTTAACAGATGTAAATAACACAACACATTCCTGAATTATTTATGAACATTTATTTTCATGACTCGGCTGTCATTTTCAGAGATTACACGTTCTTTACATCTTGGCTGTCCGAAGTGACGCCGCTTCCCACGTCATCTTGAGTCGTCCGTTCTCTCTGATGTCCAGCTAACGACTCCTAGAATCTCCCCAAATCTACATACATCACATGTTTCTTTACGTCACATCATTACGTGTCTTAGACCAACAGCTGATGTTCCCGATCTAGTTATTTGTTTATTCAAACCAAAAATAATGTTTACATCTATTTTCAATTTTCACATTCCTTTTGTGATATTATTATATTATATGTACCAATCATTTTTTTCCCAATTTAATTGTTTATTTTTCTAATCATAATAATTGATTCCAGTGACCAGCTGTCGCTCAAATCAATAAAAAGTAATAATAATGTTTTGACCCTTGGTTCTGCTTGATACAGTTAACACAGATACTACACTATGATCACAGCCGAAAGGGTCACAACATTTCAGTTTTTCCCTTAAATGCCTTTGTTCGAAAATACACAATTGGGTCAGACAACACACGATAGTAAAGTTGTACCAAAAATTGTATGTTAGGAAGCCATAAAATACAATGCGATTATAGTTTGTCAAGACAAGCACAATATATAAAACTTTTTGAATTGGAATGACTAGAAGAAAATGGTAAACAGAACAAACCTTCCAAGCTGCTGCATCGGAACCATCAACGCCTTTCCACATGATGGTCAGTAATATAATTAACATGTTCTGCGTAAATTCTTCATTCTTCTCTACTGATTCGCGTACATAGATCTTTTGGATTCCAAGATTATCCAGCGCCCTCTGGAAGTTCTCAGCATGCATTGCTGACGCTTGCGTCTCTTCCAGCAATTCCTCATCGTCCTCTTCCGGGACTGTAGGCACATCATTCATGCTTTCACTGTGAGAAAGCAGGCCATTCGCGAACCCGTCAATTCCCTTCCAGCCAACTCGCTGTGCCAAGCTACTAAGGTCCTCTGCGCTCGTGCTTGAACTTCGGCTCATGGACCGCTCTTCTGAATCTTCCACGAGGTTCCAGTAGTCATTTTTCACCTGCTCATACATCGGGGGGCCCATTGTGTTGTTTGGTGAGAGAAGGTTGACGGAGCTCCGTGACGAAGGAATATCCAGGAACATCCGGCGGCTTTCGATATCTGTGCCTCTTGCCATTTCGTTGGTTGCGCATGGGGTCTCAACTCGAATGGGACCCTCGTCACTTATCTTAAGGATGGGTTGGGGTGAGGAACCCAAGCTAAAATTAGTGGTCTTTGGATAGGAGATGAACAGCTTACAGAGAATTTCTTGCCAACAGAGTTGTTTGGAAAAGTTTTTGGCGGAACCAGATTTTGAAACTAAAAATTGCAAGAGCTGTAAAAATAAGAATGAAAAGATTTTTAAAACACAATCATAAAATTTACTAACAAATTAACAGTTATGTTCTACTTGATATTGGCTAGCTGTATAATAATAATAATAATTTTTATAATAATAATAATAACAATAATAAAGAATAAGAAGTTTTTGACGATATCAACTATATTAATCAGTCAAACAATAATGAATAAGTAATAGGAAGAAGTTTTCTGACTATTAAGCAATTAGATAATAACCCTGGCCTTTTGGTTAGGTTGGTTGGTTGTTTTTGTTTTACGGCATATCAACTCTTTTCAGGTTATTTAATGCCAAATAGTCAGGGAGCAGTTGTCATCTACTTCAAGAATTTTGCCAAAATTGAAATTTCACTTGGATATGATCAAGAACATCACAACGAATAACTTTCAACTTGTCTTCCAACTATTAGCATCATATTTTATCACGAGAGGGCGCTTTTCCAAAATGGCTACGAAAATCATGAGAATATAGTAGAAACTTTATTTTTTGCCAAAATATCAGGAAACTGGGTTGTCTTTCAATGATTTTCTTAACATATAGTGAATGCCCCCATATTTTAAAACCAAAATCACTGGATACAGGGTAGACAAAGGGCGCTTTTGCCTAAGATGGCCTCCAAAATAATGCACAGCCCATAGGAATTAAGGGGAGCGTTTGGTTCAAAACTGAAATTGCCTTGTGGGCATTCATACTCCTATCAGTACTATATGGTAGGCTGGGTTACCAATGTTGCACAAAAAAAATTGATACCCCCCAATTTGGGGACGTGAGGGGGCAAAAAAACAATTTTCAGCCCGATTTGGCATAATGTTCCAAATCTTATAACTAGAGAAACACTGGGCCAATTGAGATGAAAAAAATATATGGGTACACTATAGAGACTGCTCTAGATAGTAATTTGTGGCAGAGAGATAATTTACATTTTCAAGTATTCTTAATGAAAAAAAAAATATATTATATATTAGGTATAGTTATATTGTACATTTCTATATCATTCCATGTCATCTTCACTAATGTCATCTATTTCTTCATTGTAGTCCTCTGAATTTTCACAGCCATCACCACATCCACAAGCATCAGAGCACATTAGTGAATTCTTATGGCATCCACATCTGTTTGTCATACAGGAACTGCGGCAGGAACATTGACGCAGCTCTAACAATACTTCTGGTGCTGGCACATTAATATTTAGTACAGGTACCAAATAACCATCCTGCCTCTCCCATGAAAAATTAGTTGCTGGTGGGATGCTAGGGCATGGTTTGGTGGATAGATTCCAAACCAAAGCCATGTAGAATGCCCTTTGTGTGTGCGGTATGAGAGTTCCTAATGTAGGAGGCAACTGCCTTCCTTCCTTGGCATTTTGTGCAAAGAGTGCCCATCTCAGTTCTTTTATACTCTCTGATGTCACTTTTCCAGAAGGTTTATACAAAAGGCATATGTAGCGTTCCATCTGGTTGACAACCCACTCTGGAACATCAGTACTCTTTCCAAATGCTGCAAAGGCATCAAGCAGGGGGGTATCACATGCCATAAATGCCTTGAAGTGACTTGTGACTCCTTTCCCAGCAAATGCACCAGTGTTGTCAGTCCCTATGAAGGCATACCATCCCACTAATGCTTTTGCTTTCTTAATGCCGAGCTTATTATAGCTTTCAAATATTTAAATCCTCTCTGTATTATTCCTAACAAAGCACGTCATTGGCGGGATTAATGGATAGTTTCCAGTAAGTAACACAAAGACATCTGTATCTACTGAAAATATATCTACTTTAGCATTTTCATCTTTGTGATTGACGTCCACAGCATTAAGCAGTACCAACTGGTCACCTTCCTCTAAGCAGTGACTTCCTTCTGACATTTGTGGCATGGACAAAACATTGGCAAGGTGGCAATTAGCTTCTATGATTGTGTCGTACATAACAAGAACCTTCTTTGACTTTCCTTGCTAGTGTGCTAGTACTTTCTGTGATAGATATTTGGTGAGCTCAGCCTTTGTCTGGATATGTGATAGAAACATCCTTATATTTTTTATGTCTGTACTGTCATTAACATGATAATGGATAGCTGCTGTTTTCTTGGTTCTCTTGTCTCTTGTGGTTTGTTTGAGAGATCCTGGTCGATATTGGTCAAAGACAACACGTATTTCATCATATTGTGCCCCCATATCTTCAACCATTTCAACAAATTTGTTTACAAAATTTAAAGCAGTAAATTTCTCACATGTTTTTGTTACCATGTTGACAACACACATTGCATAAATTATTAAAATTGCAGTTTGGGTGCTATTTGCTTGATCTGCTGGGGGCTGGCTTACATCTTCTGGAATAGGGAGATCCATGACCAACTTTACTAACTGGGATTTTCCAGAAAGCATAATCATTGAACCATCTGGCTGGAAATTTGATGGTGGGGCACTGGGGCACTGTCAAATTCATATTCTCCTATAGCATCTTTCATTTCAAATTCAGGTCTTCTTTTGCCTATAACCAATAGTCTAGAAAGCAATTTCCTCTCTTGTTTGACAGCAACTAATTGGCCCTTCACCTTTGTTTTGACAACTGGACCAACATTCTTGAAATAGGGAATGTTATTTTTCTTCTGGGGATCACAAAAGCCAACTGTCTTCTCAACCATCCTACTCGTCACAAACTTCCCCAGTGCCTCTCTTCCTAATTTATCTCTTTGTTCAATATTCTGACTGACTTCAATTGGCGGTACAGCATATGTCATCAAGTTAAACATGTCACTTTCTTCAAATGGATTTCCTTGTTTGTTGATGGCATCCACAAGTTTTGCAGCATTTTGTATCAATCTAGTACCTTTTCCACCAGTTAATTCGTGGTGAAGTGATGTTGCCTGTCTACTTTCTATTCCAGCATAGTCTTTGAACTCATTAATGACTCTGCTTAATGTAGGAGCAATGATAAAGTATTTGTCTAATGCTGACTCATTTCCTGTAATGCCGATGAAACCCCCTTTGCATTTCATTTTCTTATGTTCTTGTTCAATCGCATGATCTGGATCAATTGCTGTAAATGATGCATTGTGTTTAGCAATGGTAAAGTTTCCTTCATTAAGAAATTTCCATAGATCAGGATCATTTGTCTGCATCTCCAACATGTCAGTAACATATAGCATACCCCATCTTCCATAGTTAAACTGATCATGTGCATGGAAGTAGGACAACAACTCTTCCATTTTTGCCAAATGAAGCTTCCAATCACCTTTCCTTGTAGCAGCAATGAACATCAGCAAAACAATTACTTGGTTCATGTAGTTTGTCAGGAATTTTTGAATACCTTTCCCATTTTCTTGCTATTCCTCCATCCGTTTGAAAGTATCATTTGTCATCAGCTGATGGTGCATAAGGTTAATTTGTTTCTGAAATTCTTCTGTATCCTTGATTGGTTCATTGATGTATGACTTAAATGATTGGGCAATTTTCTTGATACCTGGTGTGATTTCTGCTCTGTCATTTTCTGAGAACACAGTCTGAAAGAACAAATGATGCAATGCTATGAGTGTCACTGTATGTGCTTCTATTCCTCTTTACACATGTCGCCCATCTAATATTTGCCTCACTGTCGCTGGTCCATAAAGGTCTGACTCTTGCCAAGCTATATCAATGCCACTGCCTTCAACATACTTCCCTAAACATTTGAGAGCAGCCATAGTAGTGTGCAAACTCCCAAGTCTAATGCACCACTGCGATTTGTAATCTTTCAATCTTACTGCACGATTATACAAGTCGCCATCTAGTGTAATCACAGGCCTGCAATCATCTCCCATAGTCATGCAATTAATCTTCTGTGCCTGCATTAGAATAGTCAAGAGTACAGGCCACTCTGTTGGACTTCTCCTGTAAAGAGGGGCACATATTCCAACATTCCAAATTGGTGTTTTCTTAGTGATAAGTGAATTATAGGTTGACCACGTAGGACATTGGAGATTCTTTTTCTGAGTACAGACTTTATTTTTTGATCCAGTCGTCATAATTTCTGTTGAATTTTTATCTGACACAGCAGTAGTCACTGAACCATCTTTGGTTTCTTCATATATACCTCCCATCTCATTTTCCTCATCTCTATTGTTTGTAGTTTCTTCCTCCATGTTTTCCAACACATATGTTTCATCTTCATTGTCTTTGGTGCCTGTGCTCGTGGCTCCCATTTCTTTAACTTCTTCATATACCTGTTTTCCTTGTGACTCTGTTCCTGTATTATCAGCTACATCTTCACCATCTTCACACTCTTCATCTTTTCCCCACTTCCCATCCCTCAACACATTTGACAAAATCCAGCTACAGGTCAAGAACCAAATTACATTCATCTGCTCATAGACAATGTCAGTGCCTTTCAGAGTGTACAATTTGTAATTCACATGATCAACCTTTGGAATTGATGGTTTGTCACATTGAAAGTACTTTACATCTAAATTTTCTTTTAAAGACTTGTCTTTGATACCTAGGTTTAACTTAAGTTTACCACCAAGAATGGGATTACTTTCAAGCTCTTGCTGTGCTATTAGCAAGTCTGCCCCATGAAATGGCCCTACCTCACTACTCCAGTCAATATTGTCAATTGCAAACAAGGGTCTCACACCCTGCTTTAGAAAAGGGGGTATGTGCATGCCCTGAACACTGTCATTTACATTATCCATTACAGCCAAAGCCATTCTTGTTGTTATTCTCTCCACCTCATCATACGAAACAGCCGCCTTCATGTCTCTGAGCATTTCCACTTCTGAACGTGACCTGTTTGCTTGATATGATGTAAGGGCCAGACCAACTGTAAATGGTGTATGCTTATCCTTCTGGAACCCACCACCATCTTCAGATTCGTAGTTTACTTGTCGATTGGATCTATATGAAGACACAATGTGCTGAGTTAAATTTCTTGACATTTTCTCTGCTTCTTCTTCTCGTTTTATATGTAGACTAGTATGTAGGCCATATGTTATCCACCTTACTAACTGTAATAATTTTTTTGGTGTTTCAAAGTCCTCAAATGAGCCTAGATATTTCCAATCTTTGATGCTATCTATTTCTTGTCTAATTATCTTTGATGCTTTACTTAGGATTTCCATCTCTTCATCTACATCTGACACTTCATACTCACGAGAAACAATTTTGTCTTTAATTTTCTTGGAGACAACTACTTCAGGTTTAGGACCACGCTTGACAAAATCAATTCCAGGAATCTTCTCAAGAAGACGCTTTTTCAAAAGCTGCTTGTAGTTGCTAGTTAGAACTGGCACTTCATGTTCTTTAAGGAGTTTAATGTACATCATTGATTACATTCATATCAATGCCTGGAAAAGTATCACTGCTAGTTAATCTTAGTTGGACAATGTTGACAATTTCAATAATAGATATAGCACCTCCAATGTCATCATTTTCTGTTTGTTGGTTGTTGGCAGTCTTTGATGTTTCAAGGTATCTGGTTTCTTTTCTTAAACATGTCAAGTGGTATTTTAAATCTTGTGCAAATGCATCCATTGCATCCATAAGGAGTGCTAGTCTTGCACGGACATCTTCACTTGGACTACAGTTCTTGATTTCCAAGAATTTTTTCCCCATGGACTCGCTGCACACTTCATGAATTTGTTCTCTGCCTTGATCTTGACAGAAGACACATAAATCTGAATCAAATGTTTTCCTTGATTTTGGTGATACAAAACTTGTACTTGGCCTTCCTCGCTTTTTGCTCATTGACTCTTTTAATTCTTCTTCATGACTCCTTTCAGCTTTTGCAAGATTGCTTGTGTTACAGAATGATTTGTAACACTTTCTATGGTAATGGTAATCTGTTCCTCTAACTATTTTCAATGTATGTATTCTATCACAAATGTTTCTGTTCTTGCCAATTCTACCCCATCTTTCACTACACAATCTGATATTGGAGAGGGATGTTTCAGTTGCAGTAGAAAACAGATCGTGCAGCTTCTCGTCGCATCCTCCATATTGCCGTTTCTGGTTACTATTGCTCCAAACACAAATCTAAGGCCAGCTGCAGCCGTGCAAAGGAAAAATACAACATTTAGAACATTGCAATATAATAAACTTAAGATAATTAATAGAAATAAAGACATTTAGGGTTATTTTGGGGATTTTAGGTATTTTTGTCAGTAAATTAGGCAGCAAATTTGAAAATCGCTCTCACGCGCTTAAAACGGCTCTGAAATTTGGAAGACAAGTTGAAAGTGATTATCTATGATGACCTCCAACACATACAAGTGAAAAATCAATTTTGGCAAAATTTCTGAAGTAGCTATTAATTAATGACAAATGCCCCCTGACTAAAATCCAAAGATTGAAGAAAAAATTTTTTAACAGAATATATTTGTTGTTTTCAAGTCGGTTTCTATTTAACCCATAGTTGGGACCCTAACAGGTACTACCACTCTGAGTCAGAGTGGACCTGGGAGCAATGGTAATTAAAGGGTGGCTCCACACTTCCCAAAACCCGCAAGCTGGGGCCTCACCACTGGATATAGTTTGAGGTCATATCCAGGACCTTTTGGCTAGGAACAAAGTGTAGTATCTGGTATTACACTACACATCAGCTTTTCTGACCTCGATCAGTGGAGGAAAAATCCTTCTAGACTGAGGCAATTTTAATTTTTGTTCCCATCCAGAGTGCCCCTTTTTAGAGGAGCTGGATTTTTTCCCACATTAAAAACTGACCTTGTGTCTAACTCTGCCCTCGTAAGGAGACAAGTAAATAAGAATAATAAGAATATAAAGTAAAAATAAAGAAAAAGAAAAAAAAAACGGAAACATAAAAAGAAAAAGAGACAGGGCTCTATGGACAAATTTATATTTAGTTGACCTTCGACAAATATTTTCGTTTACTAGCCAAATAGAAAAGTTACTAGCCAAACCCACATGATTTTTAGAATATGACATCTTCGTTCTATGACGAGTATGTACGTCAAAGATTTTTCTGTATTTTTTTTTTTTTTTTTAAATAAGTGTAATTCTAAATATACAACAAATTTTAAGTTGATACTTGAAGGTATAAACATTCTGATTTCTTCAGATGTTTTTTAATCAGCCATTTAAAAAAAAAAAAAAAAAAAAGAGCATATTGTTTTATTAAACTTTTGTTTAAATAATTTAACTTTGTTCATTTTATTAAAAAAAAGTTGAAAAGATATTTTTCACTCAGTAGTGAACCTTGGAAGATTGTCAGTGAAAGAAATGCAATCGCTAAAAGATAAGCGTTTCATTATTTCTAGTCGTCACTTTGAAAAATCACTCGCAAATGCAACTGTTTCACTTGCAATGTAGAACCCTGAGAGAAAATAAAAAGAAAAAAGAAAGAGAGAAAAAAAATAAAAACAAAAAAGAAAAAGAAAGAGAGAAAAAAAATAAAAACAAAAAAGAAAAAGAAAGAGAAAAAAATAAAAACAAAAAAGAAAAAGAAAGAGGGAAAAAAATAAAAACAAAAAAGAAAAAGAAAGAGAGAAAAAAAATAAAAACAAAAAAGAATAAGATTTTTAGGTACAAATGCAGAATAAAAAACATATTATCATCAGCATATTATGGCAGGTTAGGTAAACCACCAGAAGCTGCCAAATGTGAACTTCATGATTTTTTTCTTTTGTTTTTTTGTGAAAATGCTGTATAATGTTAAAATGTAAGCAAAAGTTAAAACTTAATGAAAAAAAACATATAAATATAGAAAAAGTCATTGTATGATAATCTCAATGAAAAAACATTTTTTGTTACAAATAAAATATAATTAAAAATTAATGGAAAATTTTACGAAACTGAGAAAATCAAAATTCAAAATAAAAAAAAACACTCATTGTAAGGTAAGTTTCATGAATAAATATTTATTTTTTTCTAATAAAGAATTGGAAGAGAAGTTCTAAATACCTTATAATATGTTTACAGTATTTACAGCTTTGCTTCCAATTTTCGGATTTTTAATCATATCAAAACGCACTTTATCTCTTTTTGATGGATTGATTGATGCTATTTTTTCTGATGAGTTAAGGGCAAAATAAATTCACTGATTGATATAATAATTAAGTGATTGATTTTATGCTATGAAACAGATACTGCCAATAATTGTAAATGTCAACTGAAGTAAAGGAATAAATTATAAGATGATTAATATCATGAAGCTTGGAATATAGTCTTTTGTCATTTATTCACTATATTGCTCTGTTATTACATTGAGCTTCTTAAATAAGGATTGGTATATATTATAAGGAAATAAGATATATTTCCACAGATATATATATATATATATATATATATATATATATAATTATTAATTAATAATGGGACAATTAATCGGAATCAGAAAAAAAAAAATCTGGATTTTTTTTGGGGGGGGGTATCGGAATGCGTATCAAAATCAGAAAAATTTGTGCCTATTTTCCGATGCCAGAATGATTAATTTATCATTTTTTTTTTTTGATTTTGTTTAGATTAAAATAAAAAACCTTCCACTGTTGGTAGTAATGATAAAATTATAAATATTTAATTGATTTTAAACTACCAGTAAAACTAAAATGTATAGATCACCCACCCGTGCTTATAAGTGTTTTTACGTTTGAAAAAAAAAAATAAATGCACATTTAACATGTTTTTACAGTAATCAGGGAAAAATAACTTTATAGTTAAATATTTAGAGATTCATAAAGAATCAGAATCAATGATTGTATCGGAATCGGTAATTGTATTGGAATCAGGGAAAAATATTGGAATCATCCCATCATTAATATATATATATATATATATATATATATATATATATATATATATATATTAAAATTACGATAAATATAATCTTTATATATATCTACCAAGAGCAATTAAATGTAAAAAATAATTGATGATAAAAATTAAATAAATTACAACCAAGCACAACTTCATTGATTGATTGATTTTTTAAATCTTTTTAGAAAACACTATAATTCATCCACAATTGGATTCCATATTCTTCCTCCTTTCAAAATACTAACAGCAAAATAAAAACTCTGTTATCATGACCATCTTTATTATTTTTGTTTCTGGGAGATGAGAGAAGGTATCTGCTCACCTGTCTGCTGGCTTCCAGCTTTGTGATCATATCACTTTGTTGGAGGAGTTGCAAAAGGCTTAAGATCCCACTGTAGCACTGGGAAGAATCGGCTGTAAAAAAATAAAGACGTGTAGCCGTTGTCACTCCTTAGCAGTGTTAAATACATAGGAAAGAAGAGAGGGATATATTGAAGATACAGTGGAGACAAGCAATGAGAAAATAAAATTTAAACAATCTTCAATAATATAAAAGGCAGTTGTCTGTGTGTATGTCCAGTTAAAACTCAAAACTGACCAAACAAATGCACACAAAGTTGATATTTTCTTGATTGGATGGATAATATCTAAAATTTCACAAATAATATTCGTCTTTGACCCTATATTGGCACAGATTTTTGTCAGTGGGGGGGGTAGATTTTCAAGATAGATTATTTATTAATTAAAGGGAAATAACTCAATCAATTTTTAATCAAGAAATTAATTCCTTTACATCGACTCATTCCTTGAATTTATATACAAAAAGTTGTGCGTGTGTGTATGTGTGCGCATACCCAGGGAGATGAAGGGGCTGGGCAAAGAAAAAAGAGAGGGTTGAGGAGAAGGAAGTTGAAGGAGTCTGAAAGAGAAAAGAGATAGAAGTTTTAATGAGAAATATGTTACACTTTTACCCTTGGGTAGTCCAGATAGTATTAATATAAAAATACAAATGTGAAAGCATTCAAAGAGTGTATACTTCCACCAACATCATTGCCACTCAAAACTAATCATTAGTTACAGGTAGTCTATTATATAACAGGCACTTGTCTGTGTGTTTGTATTTTCAGCTTTAAAGAATACACAACAAACCCCTACAAAGTTGCTATTTTGTTAATCAGAGTAATTCCAGAAAAGTAATATCTAAAGTTTTAAAAAAAGATTACTTCTAAGGAGATCAGCTGCCCATTTGTATCATTTAATGTTATCATGTATTAATACATTTGTATCATTTAATGTTATCATGTATTAATTCAGCCCAGGAAATGAGTCAGCATTTATTTTTTTTTTTTTTTTTTTTTGATTGAAAGATGTTAACTTCGGATTTAATTTATCGTTTCATAATCATTGTCATTTCTTTACAAAGAAAGATGATTGAAGAAACTTAGTTTTTTCAGCAATGCTCTGGAAGTATCTTAATTTATTTGGTGTTTTCAGTACAGCTCTGAAGCCTTTTTTTTTTTTAACTTGGAAGTTATCACTTATCAAAGCCCAAAAGCCACTCGAGGATAAGGGTTAATGAATATAAAGTGGTGATGTAGTAATAATTAATGATGACAATTGGGTAGAATTTGATTATTTATGAGTACGGCTCAACAAAAACTTGAAAAACTTGTTTATGTTGGATTTGAATGTTACCATGTTGCATTTAACCAGGAAGCAGGCAAGCAGAACAGTGTTCAGCAGGTGAGCAATTCTGAGAAAGAAGCTTTGTTTATGGAATTTACGTTTAGATTTAGGCATAGTAAGAGAGCAAGGGAAATCATATATAGTAGTTGTAGCTAGTCGAGTGTTTTTGTGGCTAGAGGGAACCATAGGTTAGAGTTCAGTGGAGCACTTGCCATGAAAATAATGATAGAGTAGAGACAGACTCGCAACGTTTCTTTTGTGGGAAAGAGGTTGCAGGGAAGAAAAAAGGCATCACTTACTAGGTTTCGAAGCCAGTTTTGGTTGGTTGGTTGGTTGTTTTTGTTTTACGGCATATCAACCCTTTTCAGGTTATTTAATGCCGAATCCAAAGATTTTGAAGAAAAAAAATTTTTAATAGAATATATTTGTTGTTTTCAAGTCGGTTTCTATTTAACCCATAGTTGGAACCCTAACAGGTACTACCACTCCGGGTCAGAGTGGACCTGGAAGCAATGGTAATTAAAGGGTGGCTCCACACTCCCCAAAGCCCGCAAGATGGGGCCTCACCACTGGATATAGTTTGAGGTCATATCCAGGACCAGCCAGTTTTGAATCAAGGCTGGATAGCCTCCTAAGTTTTATTCACTTCTCTCATAAAAAAAAAAGGGAATTACTCTTCTGGGGTAGAGGAGAAACTTAACACTATCTAACATCTTCTATTTACTTTTTTACAGCCCCGAGCCACGTTGGGTAGCCCTACTTATTTGTATTTAAATAAAAACTATGCCCACTGTTATTTAAGGTTTATTTTTATAATAATGAGTCACCACTTATCAAGCCAGTTGAGAGTAAGGTTTAATAAGATGGATGTATTTTCAGTTACATGATGATGAACAATATTATGAGAGGATTGAAAATAATGAATGGAATGAACAAAATTTGATTACTTATGAGGACAGTACTTGTTGACATTGGATTTGAGGATGCCCATGTGGTAGTCAGTAGAGAAGCAATCCTGTGGTAATGTGTTTTATGGATGTGAAGTTCTTGGAACGAAACACTGTTCATGGAAATCTGGCTGTTTCACTCGCAATGTAAAACCCTGTTTCTAAAGCAGGAGAATGATCCAAAAAATTTTTCCAGCTAACTTGGCAACAAACTAGATATAAGCCTTCACTTTTGAGGTGAAAGTCAGTCCTAGGAGCTAATAAAATCAAATAAACAGAATGGACAAAATTTTATTACTTATAAGGATGGTTTATGGCAAGTATTTGTTAACATTAAATTTGAAAACGACCACGTTATAGTCTTCAGAGAAGTAGTCTTGTGTCAATGTGTTCCACAGATAGAAAATTCTAGGAAAGAAACTGTTCATTAAAATTCTGGTTACTGTTGGGCTCATGGAGGGAGAAAGGAAAGTTGTGGTAAAAAGAAAAGTTCTTGGTGTGAATGTCTTACAAGGATGAACCAGAAATTGGAGCTCAGTTGAACAACCTTCCATGGAAATAACAGGAGAGAAGAGAAAGACTAGCAATTTATCATCCGAGAGATTATGGTCTATTTTGTGCTCTGCCAAGGCAAGCAAGAGTGCTCTGAGCAGCCCCTCCCCAGATCTGACAGCTAAACTCCATCTTTAGATGTATCTTATTCTTATATATGAGGTGCTTTCAATAAGTTTCCAGACTTTTTTCATACGGGCACTTTTATTAATAATACACACATGAAACTCTAGTCCCCTTCAAAGTAATCTCCTCTGGTTGCAATTCCAACAACTTCTAGAAGGCCTCATGGAAATCATTCTGTTTGAGCATGTCAATGACCCTTATCACAGCCTTTTTCATCTCTTTAATTGTCTCATAACGACAGCCTCTAAGGTTTTCCTTGAGCTTAGGGAATAACCAAAAGTCACAAGGAGCAACATCTGGACTATATGAGAGTGAGGAACTGTTTTTATGTCCATCTTGGTCAAATAGTCTGTGACAAGGACGGCATTGTGGACTGGTGCATTGTCCTGGTGGAAATGCCACTGACCGGATTTGAAGAGTGCTGGCCTCTTGCGACGGAATCTTTTCCTAAACTCCCTTAAAACCTCAACATAGTATTTTTATTGGCTGTCTGTCCAATGGGAATCCAGTGCATGTAGATCATGTTTGTGCTGTCAAAAATAAGGGATCATCATAAATTTCTGGGTGGATTTGCTCTGTCTGACCTTCTTGGGTCTGGGAGAGCCAGCATGCTTCCACTGGGAACTCTGCCTTTTGGTCTCTGGATCAAAGCAATAGATCCAGATTCCATAGCAGGTCACCAGAGCATCAAAAACGGCAGGATCTGAATTCATCAGTTCGAGCATCTCCCTGCTGTCATGATGTCTTTCTTTTTGATCTCTGAGCACCCTTGGAACAAACTCCACACACCGGACCTTGATAAGTGGTGACTCCTTTGTAAAAAAAAAATCTTCCGCATATTCAGTTCCTTGCGAATAATTGTTTGTCCATTTCCAACACTGACATCAAACTGTGCATTATTGTCTTTATAGACATACGACTGCCCTTATCTATAAAATTCCTTATTTGGCCAATAAACTCTGTTGTTCTGACTTCCTTACTCCTCCCACACCTCTCATCATCCCTCACAGACTCCCTGCCTTCCTTGAATCTCTTATGCCACTCAAAAACTAATGTTCAATTCATGCAAGATGGCCCAAAAGTAGTCTGAAGCATTCCATACATTTCTGTGGCATTTTTTTCCCCCAAGTTTGAAAACAAAAACAAATAATTAAAACTAAATACCTGAGAGCATCATTTGGTCTATAAACAATTTGATCATCGGTTGAGATATGGTGCACTTTTTCATCATGCTGAACATATAGACCATACGGCTTCCCTTATCCATAAAATTCCTTATTTGGCCAATAAACTCTGTTGTTCTGACTTCCTTACTCCTCCCACACCTCTCATCATCCCTCACAGACTCCCTGCCTTCCTTGAATCTCTTATGCCACTCAAAAACTAATGTTCAATTCATGCAAGATGGCCCAAAAGTAGTCTGAAGCATTCCATACATTTCTGTGGCATTTTTTTCCCCAAGTTTGAAAACAAAAAACAAATAATTAAAACTAAATACCTGAGAGCATCATTTGGTCTATAAACAATTTGATCATCGGTTGAGATATGGTGCACTTTTTCATCATGCTGAACATATAGACCATACGGCTTCCCTTATCCATAAAATTCCTTATTTGGCCAATAAACTCTGTTGTTCTGACTTCCTTACTCCTCCCACACCTCTCATCATCCCTCACAGACTCCCTGCCTTCCTTGAATCTCTTATGCCACTCAAAAACTAATGTTCAATTCATGCAAGATGGCCCAAAAGTAGTCTGAAGCATTCCATACATTTCTGTGGCATTTTCCCCCCAAGTTTGAAAACAAAAAGCAAATAATTAAAACTAAATACCTGAGAGCATCATTTGGTCTATAAACAATTTGATCATCGGTTGAGATATGCTGCACTTTTTCATCATGCTGAACATCCCTGTGTACCCCATTTCATGGAGACGCAATCGCAATTTGCTTTTATCATAGACCCTGTCTGTATTCAGCAGAACATGGATCAACTGAAAAAAGGGGAAACAAAATATAAACACAACAGAAGACAAACTTAACGTAATTTATAGAAGGTAATACAACGTGTCCAAAAAGTCACTGGTTTTGAAATTATTTTTTAGGATATTTTTCTGTAATTTTAACACAATCTGACTAAGACATTGGGAAATATTTTTTTTTAAATTATTTTTGAGGATATTTTTCTGTAATTTTAACACAATCTGATTAAGACATTGGGAAATATTTTTTTTTTAATTATTTTTGATATTTTTCTGTAATTTTAACACAATCTGACTAAGACATTAGGAAATATTTTTAAAAAAATTATTTTTGAGGATATTTTTCTATAATTTTAACACAATCTGATTAAGACATTGGGAAATTTTTTTTTTAATTATTTTTGAGGATATTTTTCTGTAATTTTAACACAATCTGATTAAAACATTAGGAAATATTATTTTTTTAATTATTTTTGAGGATATTTTTCTGTAATTTTTACACAATCTGACTAAGACATTAGGAAATATTTTTTTTTAATTATTTTTGAGGATATTTTTCTATAATTTTAACACAATCTGATGAAGACATTAGGAAATTTTTTTTTTTATTATTTTTGAGGATATTTTTCTGTAATTTTAACACAATCTGATTAAGACATTGGGAAATATTTTTTTTTTAATTATTTTTGAGGATATTTTTCTGTAATTTTAACACAATCTGACTAAGACATTAGGAAATATTTTTTTAAAATTATTTTTGAGGATATTTTTCTGTAATTTTAACACAATCTGACTAAGACATTGGGAAATATTTTTTTAAAAATTATTTTTTAGGATATTTTTCTGTAATTTTAACAATCTGATTAAGACATTGGGAAATATTTTTTAAAAAATTATTTTTGATGATATTTTTCTGTAATTTTAACACAATCTGACTAAGACATTGGGAAATATTTAAAAAAAAAAAAAAAAAACGCAAAATTCAGACAATTTTTCTTTATAAAAAATATCTTTTAAATGTTGCCCATTTCCATTGCTTTGCATATTTGTGTGCTTTCCAAAACATTATGACAGATTACAGAATCTCTGGATTGCAATTATATCCCTTATTTCGTTCCTGATGTTTTCTTTCAATTCTTGTAGGGATTAGGGTTTGTTAACATAGACTCTTTCTTTAAGATATCCCCACAAAAAAAAGTTGGGGCTAGTCAAGTCTGGGGAACGATAAGCTCTTTGAGTCAAAGCAATTGACTCCTGATTTTGGTAAAACAATTTAACAACTTGTGTACGTTGTTCAATTCTATACTTATCCATAATTTCCAAAATATTATCTGTAAAATGAAATAGAGAAAACAATAATCGTTAATGGTAACATGACAAAGATTTTTAACCCTTCAGTGATTTTTTTGGACACCCAGTACAATGCAGAGTCATAATGGATCAACACAAACTGAAGCAAATTAAAACATTTAATGGTGGAATAAGATGTACACGATCACCTTTTTATTAATTTAATATATATGTAGTTTTTTTAATACTTTTCTAACATCCTATTGTGTTCTTTCTTGCATCTGTGTTGTCTGATGAAAGTTCCATATAGTATGATATTTCAGGAAAAATTCCTTCTTCAAATGTGTTTGACTTTAGTTCAAAGATACATATGGGAACAGTAATTAAAATAAACCTGATTTAATTTATTATTTTATTTTAAAATCTATTCTTATTATTTTTAACCACATCTTTTTTTGAGCATGTAATTCCAATCGGTTTTCAATTTAGAGCATTTTCCGCACACACACACATACACACAGGTTCACAAGTATAAAAAATAAAACAACTCAAAACAAAAATTTCAGAGAAACAAAAGATATTGGTTGGACTTTGTGTGTGTGTGTGTGTGACACCATTGTGGAAACAACCCACTAAGAGACAAGGTTTACATCTACGTCTTCTGCTGAGGCTGTGTTCATCAGTTACCGTCAGCTCATCTCAATCTGTTTCAAGGCTCTACTTACATTCCATTGTGTTCACTGTCCCCAATTGTAGCAAACCAATGATTGTTCAGAAATAATTTCTAACTTTTGTAAACTGCTACAGAACTCATCGACACTCATAAAACTGCCAGTAAACTAACTCTAAATGTCTCTATTCTCTTGTCCTTTGTCCCCATTACATCCACACCTTCATTAACAATCCCATTTCAACTTTCTTTTGTGTGCCTTTGTGAACAACTTCCTCTCCACTGATTTTCTACTCATTCTATATAACATTTGCTCTGCTGATCAACTTTTCTTTTTAATTCCATACTCTTGGGGGAGAGGAGGGGTCAATAATATTATATAAGTAGTCTCCGACTTACAACACTACACTGAAGTCCATTGAGACGAATACTGCGAGTTTCGATTTTGCGTAGTTACAGAAAAACAAATTTACTTAGGTTCCCACCAACCAAAAACTTATTAACATAAATGGGAACAAATACATCGAGTACATTGCCAAAGATGCTGCAAAAAAGATAGGCTCCCTCTAACATGCTAAAAAATTATTCACACCAGAGAGTATCCTATATCTCTACAAAGTCACAATTCGCCCATGCATGGAGTCCTGTTGACACATCTGAGCTGGTGCATCTACCACTAGTCTCTCACTCTTAGACAGGGTCCAAAAAATAGTCTCAAATATAATATGTCCTGCACTGTAAACCAAGCTCCAACATCTGTCCCATCATCACAATGTTGCATTCCTGTGCTTGTTTTATAAGTACTTTAATGGAATGTGCTCTGATGAACTTATTGCACTTATGCCCCCCTCGACATACATACTCATAACTAGGGCTATGACAGGAGAATATTCTTTTCATTATCTTGACTCCCGAGTTTATATCAGACACAGTTAATCAATCAAGAACCACATCACTATCTAAAAACATATAATATATTAACTGCATAGAGAGGACGGCCTTGCTCAATGTAAGTAAGTTCACTTACTTGGGTTCTACAGTTGATAACACCAACAGTCTTGATTGTGAACTGGACTCCCGCATTGGAAAGGCATCAACAACTTTCGGCAGGCTTAGTGAGAGAGTCTGGAAGAACAAGTCCCTCTCGCTACACCTAAAGATCAAGGTTTACGAGGCCTGCATCCTCAGCACTCTCCTGTATGGCAGTGAGACTTGGTGCACCTACCGCCGACACGAACACCGTCTGAACGCCTTCCACTTCCGATGCCTGCGCACAATTCTTGGATTCACATGGAAGGATCATGTACCAAACACAGCTATCCTCTCCACGACCAAGAGTACTGACATGTACACAGTGCTGCGCATCCGTCGCTTACGTTGGGCTGGCCACACCTGCCGCATGGACGACAGCCGGCTACCAAAAGCACTTCTCTTTGGAGAGATAGCTGATGCCCCTCGCTGTGCTGGCAGGCCACGCCTCCGCTACAAGGATGTCCTGAAACGTGACCTCCAGGTCTTCGGCATCCCTCACAACACTTGGGAAACCTCTGCCGGCAACCGAGCAAAGTGGCAAGCTGCTATAAGATCTGGTGCCAAAAGATCCTGCCAGCAATACACAGACTTCCTGAACTGTAGAAGACTGAAGCGCCTTGCCAATCGTCGTCCTCGACGTTAAGGGCCTTTGATTGATTGATTGATTGATATTAACTGATATATACCTGAGAGTCCAAATAATGAAAAGAATATTCTCTTGCCATAGCCCTACTCATGACAAACTAAACGAGCAATAAAATCCCACCCCTTCACTGTTGAGCCTTCTTCTCTAATAGTTTCTTCCCTCGGACTGCTAGACATTAGAATTTCATGCCTGTTTCTTGTATTAAATGTACTTTGAACAAACATCTTGCTGCTCAACTCTTTACTCCTTTCAACTTCCTGATAGACATAATGTTAAATAGTAGCCTCTTAATTCCAAGTGGCAATATGCCTTGTTTGGAGTTTTAAAAAAAAGTAAAATTGAACAAATTTATGATTTAACAAGAATATCAGCATTCAGGCCAAGATAACAGTGTAGTATCTGTTCTAATGCTACACTTCACCTTTTACATCATCGGTCAGTGGAGAAATCCTTCGTGACGGAGAGAATTTTTATTTTTGTTCCTATCCAGAGTGCCCTTTTTTGGGGAGCAGGATTTCCCCTCATTAAAAACCAACCTTGTGTTTAACTCTGCCCTCGTGGGGAGGCAAGTAAATAGGAACAAGAATATCAGGATACGTACCTTCAAAACGCGTTCAAAAAGGATGCTGCTGTATTGAGAGTCAATCAGCAGAATATAAAGTAATTCACACATGTCAGGTTCGAATAACAAGGCAAATAACTGGTCGGGTTTCCTGCGTGGATTTTCTAGCAACATCAACAGCATGTCGATCACTTCACATTTCTGCAAACAGACCACACAGACATATGAAAAAAAACATCTATTCAGTAAGTAAAAACAGTTTGTTTTTTGTTTTTATTGTAAACAATCAAATTTGGAATTCCAACAAAAAAAACAAAAAAAAAAAAACAGGATTAATCAGTTAAATCAGAACATCTTTTAAAAAAATAAGATATAAAAAAAGCATGAGTTATCTCCCCCTAATTTCACTACTCCTTGAATATAAACAACCAGTAATAGCCTACATTTTTTAACATATAATTTATTATTATTATTGGTACTGAGTAGATTGGTGAGCTTTTAAACCAACGCATTTCAGGTGTAAACATTATGTACTTATGTGTCATGTTAAAATTAGTATACATTCCAAAATTTATAAAAAAAAAAAAAATGATCCAGCATAAAAATAATTACAAGTAAAAATAGAATTCATCGAATTATTTCTTTATCATATGTTTTAATGTGGAATAGTCGCACGACCAATTCAGTATGACAAACTGACTTATTTCCCTTGATTTAAATTAAGGGTCCGCCATTTTTAAACAGAACATAATTGTTTTCATCTTGAGTGTCATTTTCATAACTTGGGTTTTGTTAAAAATACATCTAGCGCATCTTCTACTGGACCGTAATTTTTTGTAATTTTAGACTAATTTCGGCATGGCATGTAAGTATGTAATAACAGTTTCACATGAAATGCATTTATTTAAAAAGATCAGCAACCTACACAAGCACCTTATTATTATTATTATTAGTAGTAGTAGTAGTAGTAGCAGTAGTAGTATTAATATTAAAATTCTAACCCAGTTATGACACCATTTATACCTAGAGTGCTTCAAGTCAAATTTGTTTTTACCCATGTTTTTAATATTATCCAAAGCGACAACAGTAGTATTAGTAGTAGTAGTAGTAGTAGTAGTAGTAATATTAAAATTACTACTTAAAACACCATTTATACCCAGAGTGCTTTAAGCCAAATTTGTCTTTACCCATAAGTTTTTAGTATTATCCAAAGCAACAACAGTAGTAGTAATGGTGGTGGTAGTAGTAGTATAATGAAAGTCCTCTCCGTTTTTCTTGACAGTGAGACTTAAAAATGCCTAATATTTCGATTATATATGCAACATAACTGAAATGAATAATGGATTTAATTTTCTTTCAGGTTTTGTCAATTTTATCTTGATCGAAGTTGCTGTGTTGGCCCGATGTGTTTGCGACACACAAAGAACATATTTTTCATCTAATTGTGAAGAATAAAACGGCAAGAGTCTCATTCTAATGTTTCAAAACAACTTTATCGATCATCTTCGTCAACGTGTAAAAAGAGGAATGGGAAAGCGAAGATTGTTCGGAATAGAACGAGTCCATGAGTATGGACAGAGACGGAAAGGTTAGGAAGTTCTAGAACTATGTTCTTGAATTTTTGGAGATGAGAATTGATAATTCGTATTATTTGGATTCTTGGCAAGTTTGAATTATCGTTACATTATCTCTTTAGATTGTTTTTAAAATGACAAACTAAAGAGCCACTCTTTGGTTAACTCATAAAATTTGATTTTCTTATTTAAAAATAAAACTACTAGATCAATTTACATGATTTTTGGAATATGACATTTTCATTTCGTATTACTGTTTTCATCTTGAGTGTCATTTTCATAATATTTCAGTTGATGTAACCTCCGACCTTTTTCAGGAGTATCTTGTCAAACTCAGGAACATTTCTGTCGAACTCAGGAATTTGGATGGAATTTCGAATAGAATACTTTCTTTACTTCACGGGGGTAGCATACTCTTGTTCCAGGAACCTTCAAGAGAATATTATTTTCACAATTGATTTTTTTCAAGTACTCTAACCACTGTGCTATGGGTCCGATCCAAACTAAAACCTAAAGACAATGAGTCAAGTACGATAACCATTAGACCAGCTTGACATGATCTTTAAAACATATTTTCAAACTATGCTATGGGTCCTTGTGGATAGTTTTAGCACAAATTTTAGGAGCTTGCAACTTATTTTTATTTCTAGTTGTAAATATCACTATTTTATTACTAATTACTATATATATATATATATATATATCATTGTTATTGTTTAATTATTGTTGTATATATTATCTATTATTTATTACTAGCCTGGGTGCCCGGCATTGCCCGGGTGTTTGGAGGTGTGTGTTGAGCAAAAAAAAAAAAAAAAGTGGTAGTAGCCAGGCAGGCTTGAACTCCTATTGCGAAGGAGTAAAAGAATGTGAAAAAAAAAAAATGTGACATCTTTGCTGTTGCACCCATCGCCAAACCGGAAGTGACATAGGTTTAAATTAACACTAGTCAATCAAAAAGATGGAACGACTTTCGAAAATATCAGCTAAAAAGCGACCCCTCCCTGTAGAAAAGTGCCCAGTTGAGGGTGAAAGAATTAATGTTTTTAGCCAATTTTTCAATATTTGGTGTCCAAAGGGTCGAGCTTCAAAACAATATCGATCTCATGAAAATCCGTCACCTCTGTCGAAAGTTTTAGGCAGACATACAAACATACATAGATTTAAACAAACAGGTGAGATTTATATTACAGAAGATCAAATTCTCTATTAAATATTATATTGTACCTAATATATAGTACTGATTTCAAAAGTTAAAAAAAAAAATGGCTTGGATGCTATCAGCTAGAATCAAAGCCAAAACATTTAGCGCTCCAGCCGAATTTCCTATCAATGTAGCTATCAAGAGAAAGGTAAGAAATATTTAATATTAAGTGCCTTGAAGAAATTAATCTAATTTGCACATGTGCAAAAAGAAGTAAAAATATGTCCGCAAGTTGAAACAAACAGTTTGCATTTTAACTTAATGTCAGTTTGCATTAATTCATCCATCCAAAGATTTTATTCATTGTAAACTATCCTTGGTGTATGATTACCATTTCCTGTTAATTTCAATATTTACAGGCACACACACACACACATACATCTGTTGTATACATTTATATAGATTAAAAAATGGATAAAACTTTGTGCCAAGCTGGTAGTAATAGTTGTATTAGAATTTTTACTATCTATGCCATACCAAGTTTTCTTCATGCCAAATCTTGTGCAAATTTTCCCAATAGCTTTGAAACCTGTAAGTGTTTATTGATTTTAGTATTAAGAATAGCAGTAGTAGTAATGGTAGTATTCTCATTTTTACCATTATGACAGACCCAGGATCTCGAAAATGTATCATACCAGATTTGATGCAACTTAGGGAACTTATAAGTGAGTGACAAATATGTTGAATAATCCAGATCCCTGGACAGTGACGTCAAATAAAAAAGTTGGTCATAAGTTTGTATGCAAAGTCCGGAAGAGTGACGGGAAACATAAGTCGGTGACAAGTTCGGATGCAAGGCCCGGGAGATGACGTCAAAGGAGGTTCAAATTCTAGGACGCAAAAATCCCCGGTCAGCGAGTGACCACATTTTTGGAAACAATACAGATTGGAATGTTGGCGTCATCTGGGCCAAATAAAGTATAAAAAAAAGAAAAAAAAAAGAAAGACATTTTTTTTTCTGTATTTTGGACTTTTTTTTTATTAGGTTGAATTCTGGAATAGAACCAAAGAATCTTATTTCAAACTTGCTCTTCTAATCATTTCAAGTTTTTAGAATCATTATGTTCGATTCAAACCGTCAAACTGCAAGCAGAAAACGTTTATTAGATTTCTCACCTTGTTTTGCAGACATTTCATTTTTTTTTAATTAAAAGCTTTGCTCAATTTCGTAAGTATGAATTTATGAAAGTGTTGTCTTTTAATTTTATTTTTTTGAAAAAAAAATGTTATTATTCAGCAAAATCAAATTTTTGTTTACTTGTTCCCCATATTATACTTAACATTAAATTCCTTATAAAATGAAGTAAAAAAAAACAACAAAAAAACGGAAAGAAACTGAGACATGTACATGCGATTATTATGTTTTTTTCTAAACACTTCACTTTTCTTGTAAGTAAAAAAAACAAAATACTCAAGCTGAGATCGAAACTAAAACCTAAAGACAATGAGTCAAGTATGATAACCATTAGACCAGCTTGACATGATCTTTAAAACATATTTTCAAACAAACTTATACTTAACATAAAGAAGTTGTCAGTTTCCAAACCGTGCATGCAGTCATGAAACAGTAGAAAACAGGTAAAAATCAGATCAACCCGATATACCAATTTTTAATGAAAACCGATTAAAGTTTTACACCTGTATGAATATCCTATATACCAAATTTCAAGTCTGTAGATCAAAAAATTCGTTGAGTATATAGGTTGAGAGTTGTCCTCACACACACACACACACATTCTCACTTTTACAGATATATAGATTAGATTTCTTATCGGTTTTGGAGACATTTAAATTTTTTTTTTACTCTTTACTGAATAATAGTGAATAATTTTTAATTTTATATAATTTAAGACAAAGTAAAAAATATATAAGAATATATGAGTTTATTTGTCAGTTCAACAGGGTGTAAACATCATAGATATAGAAGGGTTATAGAAACTCTTTATGCCATTTTATTTTAATTCTTTTTTATTAATGAGTTCAATTTAGAATAAAAGAAGTACCATTTAAAATCGCAGCAAATCATTTCTTCGTTTGCATATTTTAAAACTAAACATTAATCAGAAGTGACTTTTCCAGGACATCCATCATCAAGCCCAAACATCAGTTGACGTGATATTGTAAACAAACATGAATGGAATTTGATGAACGACATTATTTCTTTCTTTTTTTGTGAATTAGTTCACCGGGCAAATTATTCCTCGTAATACATAATATTCAATAGAGAATCGCTTCTATACTAATACATACGAAATTTGCATAAATTAAAATATCATGTTTAAGCGTATTATACGACTGGGCAACACCAGGCGGCCAGCTGGTACAAGTATAATAACTCATCACACTTTTCAATTTTTCAATAGTAAAGTAAAGTCGCATGATCAGTATTGTGGAGCTTTTTTGGACGGACCGTTTTATTCTGTTGTTGGCATTTGTTTTGCTAATTCTTTTGAGAAGCCAGTACTTAGAAGTAGGATCGTGGAGTCAGAGAAAGTCAGAATTTTTTGGAAAAAGTCCGAATCAGACTTAATCACAAACACAGGAGTAGGAATTGGTTTGGTTGTTTTGCTTTAGGGGATATCAATCTCTTTTTTTTTCTTTTTTACAAAGGAATCAACACTTATCAAGGCCCAGAAACTACTCAAGGATAAGGGTTAAAAAGTATATAGTGGTCAAAAGGACAATATCATAGTAATCATTCGAAGTGTAAATTTGGTAAATTGGATTACTAAAGGGGAACGGCTCATCAAGAACTTGTTTACACTGGACTTGAAGACAGCCATATTGTAGTCAGCTGGAAGAGAGTTCCACAGGTGTGCAGTTCTTAGAAAGAAGCTTTGTTCATGGAATCTACATTTAGGTTTAGGCACAGATAAAGAGTGGGTGAAAATTATTAATAGTGTTTACAGCCAAACGAGTGTTTCTTACGAATGTTTGGTGAGGAGGGACCATAGATATGAGCTCAATCAATCTTTTTCGGGCTTTTTTAATGCTGAATCTGGTCATTTTGATAAAAAAATTTATGCTTCAAGTTCCTTATATCTTCAAAATATTTATTCACCATGTTTGGTTTTTTTGTTTATTTTTGTTTTACAGCATATCAATCTTTTTCAGGTTATTTTATGCCGAATTTGGATATTTTCAAAAAAGGTTTTATGCTTCCAGTTCTTTATATCTCCAAATATTTATCCATGGTGTTTGGTTTGGTTGTTTTGCAGAGGAAAATTGTTGTTTTTGGCCTTGCAGAACATGATTGAGTTTTGTAAACCGGAAAGAACTAAAAAAAATAAAAAACAATAACATCAATGTTTAGTGCATTTAAGTCAGGATGCTGATATTTTCAGACATCCTGATCTGTTACCACGAGTTGGGAGCTGGATTTTTCAATGTTTGAAGAATCAAATAGTGTGAATATTCAAATATTTGAAGAATCAAATAGTCTGAATATTCAAGATTTTAAAATAAGGAGTCAGAGTTAGAATTGGACCTTACTTTCCAACTCTGTAACCCTACTTGCAAAAACAACCATGTGAAGGTTGCCAACATCAACAAGTAAAAAATAGTGTTATGAAACCAATTGGATTCAAACTTAGCACACCCAAGTTGTCAGTTTGTGTCTTTACAATAAAGACCATTTTTTTAATCTTTTTGTTATATATTGGTTATCATTGAAGGCACCATTTACGTTTTCTGTATAACATAAGAAGATTCCGTGTGCGTATGATTGTCTCTAATATAAATGGTTGCGTGTTTGATTATCATAAAGGGAATCGTGTGTGTGACATGTATTTTCAGAACCTACCTCTGCTTCTTTGATGTTAGACCATCTGGAAATTTCTCATCCTGGAGGGAGACTTGATACCTGTTTGACGAAGATTTATCACTCCAAGACGATGAATGGGTTTTATAGTTTTTATTTCACTTTCCCCAGAGGTCCTGCAGAAGGTGGAAGTGAAATCTGCTTGTGTGGGTTCTTCTTCTACACACGTCAGCGTTCGTCTCCCCCCTCCCCAGTTAAAAGGGGGAGACAACGGAAAAACCGTCCGTCTTCTTCCAAGCCCAAATCAAATCTCACCGATCGAGCCAACCTGACCACGTCACACATACGTAATCTGGTCAGCTGACCTTCGGTTCTGGTAAACGTGTCTACCTCCACGTTTACTCACCTCTCTCTCTCTCTCTCTCTCTGTAACATTTTCAAATGCTAATGAAAATAAGAAATGAAAAGGGAAAATAATTAAAATGTATTTCAGTGAAAAGTTTGATACAAACCAATGTTTCTTCTTTAGCTGCCATGACAAATGCCATAATTTGGGACAGTTCTTCAAATGTGATGTCTTTGATGATGTAGAATTTGATGAGACCAAGAAGAGATCCACGGATTGTTTTGGCATCTTCTTTGGAAAGATCATCCTCAGAATTTACACTAGAAACGAAAATGACAAACAAATAAAAAATCAAACAAAAATGTTTATTTTATTTTAGTTATTGTATAGTTCTTAATACACAGGGTGACCCAAAAAACAAAACAAAAGCTAAATGAAGGCCATCTAGAACATATGCTGTAGAACGGAGAAAAAAAGGCCAAAGACCCTAGTGTTTTGATGTGATGTTTTGAATATAATAAACAAGTTATGACCACAGTTTCATTTCATTCGGACAAAACACTAAGAAACGGGGCCTAATTATAGTTGGGGCCCGTTTTTTTTTTTTTTTTGGTCACCCTGTATATTTTGAATCACTCAAAGATAAGCATTAAGGTGACAGAAATGATTGCCAGCCAAAAGATGAGGAACACCATGGGAGTGTTAATCATGATCAATAGTGCATGAACTGTATTTACTTACACTTTTTATTTAATGTATTATTATGTAATTCTTAAATCCCACTTTCTGACTCTTTTTTGGCTTGGCAGGGTATAAGGCTGACTTCACAATCTTGTGTTCCATCATCCGACCATGGGATGGAGATAAAGAACGTCTCACATAAAAAGATGATCAGATCTATTTATTCATGGATAGATTTAATCATGCAAAAACCTGTGAGTTAAGACTTATAATATAAATAGCAACAATTAATATTTTTTTTTACAAGCGAGTCACCATTTATCAAGGCCTGGAAGCCACTTAAGGATAAGGATTAATAAGTATATAGTAGTCATCAAGACAACAGTATAGTAATCGTTATTAGTGGGAGTTTGGTATAATTTGATTATTTAAGGGAATGGCTCAGCAAGACTTTGTTTACATTGGACTTGAAGACGACCATATTGTAGTCAGCTGGAAAGCAGGCTAGTGGAACAGAGTTCCATAAGTGAGTATTTCTAGCAAAGAAGCTTTGTTCATGGAATTCACGTTTAGATTTCGGCACGGATAGAGCATGAAAGGGTTGATAGTTGTTGTATCGATGATTAGAAAGTTGGAGAGTATAGCATCGAGAACGTTATGAAAATGTCAAAAGCCAAGATAAGTAAAACAAGTCTGAAATGTATAAATAATATAAAAAATTCTTCATTTTTGAACTATTATCCAAAGAAAGAAATTCTATTCACTATTCCAACAAAAAAAAAATAAAATGGACGTGATTTGGTGAATGGATTAAAAATCAAATGTCTTACCTGTAATAAGTGCGAATAACATCTAAGATGTATTGCACGCCATACTTCTTTCGAAACAATTTTCGGTCATCTTTGATTATCGTGGCTAGGTACTGGATGTGACCTGTAAAATTAAACAATAAAAAAAATGCAATTAGCCAGAATTTTATTGCATCGTTTTTTGTTTTTTTTATTATTATTAAATTGGAAATAAATTCTTCATTTTTGTTATCAAATTTTGATTTGTTTTTCTTAACATTTTGCGTCTTCATTGTTTTTACATTCACAGCGTTTCGGCCATTGTATTATTCTTTAGTATTTTCTGACTCTTAGATTGGACCTTTCATTTATTTTATTTATCTCGTAAGGATGTAAGAAACAAGATCAAGTGTTAAGTTGAAAAGCAAGGTAACCAGAATTAGCAAATTTTGGTTTAAAAAAAATTTTTTTTTTAATTAAAAAAATGACTGAGAAAGCTAGTTGGTATTCCCTCATAGAAATGGCTCAGGCAATTAGAAATAAATGAATCCCTTCTAAAAGAGAGAAGGCAAAGCTCTAGTACACCCCGCTCTGTAGAACACTGACAGCAAGAACCTGCCTGACTACAACCACAGCAGAGGACTTTCCTTTCTCTTTCTCTGTACAAAAGATTAGGCACAACTTCCATGAAAAAAGTTTCTTTCTTAGAGCCTCCCACCTGTGAAGCAAAATAACACAAAGCTGCTTCCCTGTTGACTACAATATGGTCATCTTCAACTATTTGCTGAGCCCTCTTTTTGTCTAATCAATTTCCCTCAAGAAATCTTCTGCTCATACCAAGGTCGTTTTTAATCTGTGTTGATGATCTCTTTAGTCCTTATCCTCTAATGCAGAGTTTCCCGAACTTCAGGACACCATGGAGCCACTGAGCAGGGCAAAGGTTTTTCACGGAGCACTAACAAGATAATTTCTAAAATAAATATGAAAAACATTAATTTTAAAACTAACTAATGATAATGTTTACCACAATTTTTTGTTTTTGCTTAATCAAAAATTGCTGCATTTTTTGTTAATTTATTTTTTATTTTATTTTTCATGAACCATCTTGAAACTCTTTCCACCTGTAGTTATGTATCATATCTCTTTCCAGTAAAAAAGATCAACATCTTGAAATTTGGAATATAGTCTTTTGTCATTTATTTGTAATATATATATATATATATATATATATATATATATATATATATATATATATACAGGGGCAGAGATGAGACTAGTGCCACTCGTGCCTGGCACGACCAATAACTCAGTCAATGTTATTCAAAATGGATTAAAAATCATCCATTAATTTCAAGCAAACATACTTAGTCTGATCTCAATTTACGTATCTATTCAAGTTTCGATAACTAAGTAGCCAAAAGTTCATAAATATATCTAGGAATAATACAAGGATGCTGTTTTGAACGGATTGTCTTTGTCCGGCCACCGTCAGATTCACTGAACATCTTATAACAGCGGCTACGATGTTGAACACACATAATCCGTGCCAAGCACAAAACCCCTCTTGTAATAATAGTAATGTTAGAGAAAGCCCACTTTTTGCTGTAGCCACGCGCAAAGTGAAGTCGACCTACGGTGCCTAAAATATTTAGCACGAGGTGACTGCTGATGCCTGTTTTGGGAAGAGGGAGAGGGACCGAGAGAGAGAGGGGGAGAGAGAGAGATCTATAGACACATACGTACGCATAAACACATGAAGAACGATTACTACTACTGCTGCAATATGTAAACATAACCACCCGTATATATCAGATTGTAAATAAATATCAGTGATGAAGTTATTGTTTCATTAATTAATAAAGAATAGGCTTTGAATGACAGTGAATTTGTTTGAGGAATTTTTTTTTACGTGAATTTTGAATCATAGAAATCTACAAAAAATATGGGTTTTAAGTCATTTTATATTAATACTAAGAAACCCATCAATCCAATAAACCTTCGTAGAATTCCGTAGTGGTACGTAAATACTTTTGTAATTTTTTTTCATAAAGGCCCTGTATGCAACTTTTTTTTCTTCTCATTCCCCACTTTTAATCATGAAACGGGTTTCCTGTCATGATTGCAATAATATTTAAACCCAACTTTATTCATCAATATTACCTTTTATTCTATGGGAAAATTTAATCGCCATTTTTGGAGAACATTACTTCAGTTGACGAAAATATTTCAGTCGCCTCACTACACTCAATTTTGCCACGGACTTTATTTACGAATTCTTTGTATCTTAGAATTTTTGGATAAAATTAAGATTTTCAATGTTCTCAGTGTTTCCACGGATAACTTCAACTAGTCAAGATATCATATGTTTCAAGATTCATCAGATGGAATTTACATTTTGGAAGTTCCCTGTATTTTGCGTATAATGTCACTTGGGCTAATTTTCCTGTGTTTCACGGATAAGCAGATTATTTTCTAAAACATCAAAAAAAAAAATTATACTGCATTTGCTGTTAAGATATAATGGAAATGGATATTGTGTTAGACCTGAAAAATAGATTGTTTGTCCAGAGAAATGTAGCCAAAAAGCGAGAAATTATCAAAGTTGCCTAACTCCTTTATTGGTGAATAAGGTTAGAACTCGTTCGTTTCAATCCAAATGGTTTAATGACATTGACTGGTGTTATGTGCAAGTAAATCTGAGGAAAATCTCTATTGTTGGGCTTGCTTGCTTTTCACGCCTAAATCAGGACAATCATGGACTGATAATGGCTATATTGATTATAGGCATATTTTGGCTGACTGCAAAATTCATTCGAAATCAATGACTCATTTGAACAATTATAAGCATTTAAAAACATTTGGCACTGCTATTAGTGAATCGGCCAAACTTGAAAGAGAAAGGCACAATAAATTGGTCAAAGAAAATAGACAATATCTGAAACACCTGATAAATGCAATATTATATCTTTGCAAACAAGAACTACCATTGCGCGGACACGATGAAAGGGAAGATAGTCTTAACAAAGGTAATTATCAAGAATTATTGCAGTGCTTCTCTAAAATTGACAGTGTGTTTTCTGCCAATGAAGGCTCTAGGTAATGTTTCCAGAACAATACAGAATGAAATTATATCTGCAATTGATAACGTGATTGCTGTTATTATTCACGCTGAAATTCAAAGTGCCCCATTTATTTCAGTGCAGGCTGATGAAACAACTGACTGTGCAATGCATGCACAGCTTTCGATCATTGTTAGGTATGTGAATGGATGCAAAATTATTGAACGATTCCTTGGATCTTATGATGTGAGCGATGATAAAAGTGCCACAAGATTAGCTGATGTAATCGAGAATTCTTTAAATTCCTTCGATGATGCAAAATCAAAATTGGTTTGCCAAACTTATGATGGAGCAGCCGTGATGACAGGTGAACGGAACGGAGTGCAAATTAAATTGAGAGAGAAGGGATTTAAATACGCTGATTTCATCCATTCTTATGTCCATAAACTTAATTTAGTTTTGAGTAAAAGTACGGAAAATGTTGATGGCGTTAAAATATTTTTTTCACATTTACACAGCTTCAGTAAATTCACATCATCTAGTACGAAACGGAAGAGTGTGTTCCGAAAATTTGAAATCAGCATCCCATCTTTGTGTGCTATCAGATGGTCTTATAAATCAAGAACTGTATCCGCTATAAAAGACGATTGTCAAAAAATAATGAACGCACTCAAAGATATTCTCGATCATGGCGGATATAGGATGAAGCAACACTAAGTGAAACCGACAATTTATTGTCAAAATTGAATGATTTCACTTTCATATTTTTTATTAACTGTTTTTATGTCATTCTTTCTCAAGCAGAGAAACTATTTGACATTTTACAATGCAGAAAACTCGATGTGAAATATGCTCAAGATAAAATACATGATTTTATTCAATCGATATCAAACAATTGTGACAATGAACATTATGAAAATATGATCCAACACACGATGACAGACATGAAGATATCTGACGAATCACACACTCCACCCATAAAAAGAACTAGGGGAAATCGAATCAACTACAAAAGTGTATATTTTGAAATAATTCAAGACATCATTTCATCACAAAAGGAACAATGCCAACATAGGAGACTTTTCATATTTTGAATTGCTCGATTTGAAGTTTGAAGTTTTTTCCTATACATTCCCTAAGCAACATATAGATGCATTGCAGAAAAAATACCCTGGTATTTTTTACCTAAAATCCTTGACAAGTGAGCTCAGGTATTTGTATTCTGACAATGATTTAAAAAAATGTCCTCAAATAAAGTTATTTTGGAGATGCTTCATGAACTCGTTTTTGTCTGCAATGTCTGAAACTGTGGGACTGATACAACTTTTCTTTACCATTTCCGCTACTTCAGTTTCAAATGAAAGAAATTTCTGAACTTTGGACAGAATACGATCATTTTTGAGATGCACTATGGCTGAGGATCAACTATCGTTTTTAGCCTGAATTTCAATTGAGAAGCAAATGCTTAAAGACTTAGAGCAAAGAAATGAATTGCACAATAAGGTAATAGAAAAATTTGCAGCCAAACCAAGACGCCTGGAGTTTATGCTCAAATGAGATGACCTTCCCCAAAACGCGCTTGACCTGCAGACACGCCCATTCAAAGGCATTTATAGATGAACATTAGCTGTGAAATGATGCAGCAAAAAAAAGTTACATACAGAATCTTTATGAAAAAAATTTATTTACGTGCTACTACGGAATTCTACGAAGTTCCGAGGTTTGAGGGTTTTTCTTACTATTAATATAAAATGACATAGAACTCATTTTTTGTAGATTTCTATGATTCAAAATTCACGAATAAACCATTTCTTAACAAAAAAAAAAAAAAAAAAGGGATTATGAAGTGCTAATAAAAAATCAATCATTTAATTATTTTATAATTCCATGAGACAAATGACCTGGAGAGTTGTCGACTTAATTGCTAACCTGATTAGTTGTCATTGTCATCAATTTCTTTATTTCTAATAAACATGTTTTTCTCATCATAGTAATGAACATGTTCTCTTTTCTTCTATACTTTTGAAAGGAAAAAAAATTATCTTATCTACTGTATTAACAAGTCTATAAATTATATAGTATCTTGATTGTTCACAAAAAAAAAAACACCATGCAAGGTACGTTAGTCAATCTGTGCTATACAATGGAGAATCACGCAATAGCAACTATGATGACTTACTTTGGGTGTCCACAGACCATGAATTGGGAACTGAAGTTGACAGAAGGGGGGGGGGGGGTACGAGTAGCAATAATAGGCTAGAGTCGCCACTGTATATATATATATATTAGCAATAGATTCGCATAATGATATATATTTTTAAAAAATATGTAGAATTGAACATTTTAACACGCTGAAAGAAATAAACAGTAAGATGGACAACATCTTAGAATTTGGAATATAGTCTTTATATATTAGCAATAGATTTGCATAATGATTATGTCTATTGTGTGTTATCATTCTTACCTATCCTGACGGGAAAGTCACTCCGGCTCCACACTCGAAAATCAAATAAAACAAACTGATAAAGTTGGTGAAGGAGTAAGGTGTTGGTTGTAGCCGCAGTCTCCACCAGAAGTTGAACAGCCATCAAGACATGAACATCGATCATATGTGGCTGCACCTAAGTGAATTGATCGCAAAAAGAATAAAAAAAAAAAAAACAAATAATTAATAAAGCGTACGAAAAATTAATTTAAAAAAGCAAAATCAATAAAAATCTATTATTGATTGAATTCAGACTTCAATCTCACTGGCAATTAAAATTTTATAAATCATAATATATATATATTATATATATATATATATATATAGTGCAAAACTTTGTTGAAATTCAAATACTTACTTTTTCTTTTTTATAACTTTTGTTTATTTTCTCTTGGATTTTTTTTTTCATTACAGCTGTTTCGTTAGTGGGAAGGCAATTTTATGATTTAAACGTCCATAAAAATATCCTGTCGCCACCAATTCTTCAGATGATTTTTCCATTTGATGTTAACAACAAAAAGTTGATTTTTCATAAACATGGTATTTTGGGGAAAAGAAATCCCAACACCACGCTGCCACATGTCAGCCATCTTGGGTGTTATGCTAAGATAATTTTCTGTTTTAAACAATAATTTTGTATTTTTTTTTTTTTATTTTAATTTGCTGTTTTTTCCAATTTCTTATAATTTTATTTCTACATTTATGTGTGTTTATTCTAATATTCCTTTTTGTTTGGTTTTCGAACTTTTGTTTATTATTTAATTTCTTTGAAAACAACAACTATATATATATATATATTTTTTTTTTTTTTTTTCTTAATACAAGATACCTTAAATAAGTTTCCAGACTTTGTATTTGTACAGGCATTTAAAATTGCTGTAGACTCTTGAAAATTCAGTATGTTATTGTTATACATCTTATGAGATGACAGACCAATTTTTATGATTTCAGGTTCAAATGAACAGCTACAGCAGGAATTGGAATACTCTCTACTAAAGCCTGTTTGTCAAAGCTGGTGAATTTTAAAAATTCAATCTGGACATGAGGACATTTTCAAACGCTTTGCAACAAAATTCTTGAAAAAAGTGCCACCAAAATGTATGGAATGCTTAAGACTGCTTTTGGAGCATCTTGCATGAATCGAGCATCAGTTTTTGAGTGGCATAAGAGATTCAAGGAAGACAAGGTGTCTGTGAGGAATGATGAGATTTGTGGGAGGAGTAAGGAAATCAGAACACCAGAGTTGATTGGTCAAATAAAGAATTTCATGGATAAGGACTGTCGTGTGTCTACAGAGACAATAAGTGCACAGTTTGATGTCAGTGTGGGAATTTTATGCACAATTATTTCCAAGGAACTGAAGATGCAGAAGATTTGCGTAAAGTTTGTCCCAAGGGTGCTCCATCTTTGACACAGACTATTTGACCAAGATGGACATCAAGACAGTTCTTCACCTTCCATATAGTCTAGATTTTGCTCCTTGTGATTTTTCATTATTCCCTAAGCTCAAGGAAAACCTGGGAGTCTGTTGTTATGATACAATTAAGGAGATGAAATAAGCTGTGATAAGGGTCATCGGCACACTCACACAAGAGGACTTCCATGGGGTCTTTCAGAAGTTGTTGGAACAGTATAACAAGTGCATTGCAGCAAGAGGAGATTACTTTGAAGGAGACTAGACTTTCATGTGTATACTATCAATAAAAGAGCTCGTATGAATAAAGTCTAGAAACTTATTGAAAACATCTCATACTTCAGCCATTTTCATTATTGCTATCACAGCCATCCCCGGATTTCAATTTCTTCCATTTTTTTTTCAATGTTTTATCTTTTTTTGCAAAGGAGTCACCACTTATCAAGGCCCGGAGGCCATTCGAGGATAAGGTTAATGAGTGTACAGTAGTCAATGGGACAATATCATAGTAAATCGTTAGTAGTGGAAATTTGGTAAATTAGATTACTTAAGGGGACGGCTCATCAAGAACTTGTTTGCGTTGGACTTGAAGATGAACATATTGTAGTTAGCTGGACAGCAGGGAAACGGAAGAGAGTTCCACAGGCATGCAGTTCATGGAATCTACATTTAGCTTTAGGCACAGATAAAGAGTGGGGGAAATTATTGATAGTGCTGGTATGGGACGGAATTATTGATAATGATAGTGTTAGACGAGTGTTTTACATGAATATTTGGTGAGGGGGAACCACAGATTGGAGAGCTCAGACAAGCACTTGCCATGAAAATAATGATAAAGCAGAAACAGGCTAACAATGTCCCTTCTGTAATAAAAAGGTTGTAGGGAAGAGAAAAGGGACCCCCCCCCAACCCCACTAGGCTATGATATCTATTTTGAACTCTGTCAAAGCAGGATAAGAAGCTTCTAGTTTCTTGCCAGATGTGGTAACAGTACTCCATTCTTGGACGGACTTGGCTCTTATACAGGTAAAGAGTTGCATCAACAGTTAGATATCTACTGGAGCGCTAGAATGATCCCACCATTTTTCCAGCCACCTTGGCAATGGATTTGATGTACGTGTTCCATTTCAGATCAGGAGTAAAGGTCAGACCCAGAAGCATGTCAAAATATTTTTAGGAGTGTTCCTAGTGCTTCTAAGATCATTAATATTATCTTCACTTCCTCCATCCTCCATATGCCTTTCAGTTCTCTGGCCAAGTCAGTGTATTTGTTTTACTTCTCCATCTCCTTGATATTCACCCTATGGTCTGCTCGTATGGTAAAATCTAAGATGTGGCAGGATTTTTCCTATTATCACATTTGGTCTCCTTGTTTGGATGGGTTTATCTGTTTGTTCCATAGGATTTTATGGTTTCCGCTTTCAAGTACTATTACCAAAGTGAAGCAACACTGAGCCTAGTCAGTATCAGATGGGTGACCAATTTGGGAATTTCAGACGCTGTATGTAAGAAGACATCAACACCTGTCTGCAAGAGTTGCAAAAACCTAACGTCATCATCTCCCCTAACAGGGGTATACATGCAACTGGAGACTGCTTGCGAATTTCATACTCCCATGGAACTTTCTTCTTCGGAGGAATTCGGTTAAACCCGCATAGAGTTAGTGCAGTTTCCGTTTGTTTATTTTTTTTTTTTTTTTTTTACCGGTTTGTGTTTATACCACTTGTCCTGGTGTTCAAGAGACAATTGTTTGCATAGTTTCCAGTGTACTGCTTGCTGCACTGATCATGTCTATTCCTATATTCTTTTTGAACTGATGTAGTTTACTGTTTTGTTTTTTTGTCCATGGAGTCCACATTTGCTTTTCTCTTGTGTCTTGTCGATTTTTGCTTTTATATTGTTGGTTCTAATAACGTTATCTTATGCAGCTGTTTTTAGGGATTCAGTTTCTTTGTCTAGGTGTTCTTTCTATAATCATGTCCAAGTCTTTTCGTGAGTGTCAGCTTTTGTCATCCTTATGAATTGTCCGTTTTTAAATTTTGGTATTTTCCTTCACTTGATCAAATCTTACGGTTTATTTTTACTTAAGCAGGTTCTTTTTGGTTTCCGCTGTCTGTTTAGCGAAAGTCTAGCCAAGTCTTGCCAGTGTTTTACAGAGGAAAAGTCCCTTCTGATTAATACTTGTGTAATTTCTGTTTAATTTTAAAACTCTACATAAAAAAAATAGTCTTTACTTTGAAATGATTCTTTTTTGGATTGGTTTTATTTTTAATAAAAAATGTTATATTCAAAATATATTTTTTTAGTCTACACTTTGAACTTCTTTTTTTAAATGCAATAATCACACAGAGTAGATCCATAATACAGTCCAATACTTTTTAGATTATTTAACACTGAATCCGGTGATTTTATGCTTTAAATTCTTTATATCTTTAAAAATGTATTTATGGTGTTTGATTTGGTTGTAGAAGAAAATATAGATGATCATTATTGTTATTGCTGCATTTTTTTTTAAATTTATACTTTGAACTTGTTTTTCAGAATTGTTTTATATAATAAAACATTTATTTTAAAAGCTTACATAAAAATAGTTTTTACTTAGAAATTTAAAATTTAAAAAAAAAAATTCTTTCAAAATAACATTGATAAAACTCCCACTAAACCGAAAGCAGAAATTGAAAAATAAATAAATAATTTTAGTAAAAATAGCAGATTTCACATTTTACCTTACTTCCAAACATCCAAAAATTAATAATTAAACAAATTATAGTGGACATTAAACTTCTGCAATATTTAAGACACAATTTTGACAAACTATCAACATCCCATTTTTGCATCTTTACCACAAACTAGAATATCCGTGGCCCGTTGGGTCAGTATATGTTATAGCTAGCTATGGAATAGCAAATATATTAATTATGCAAAAATATGCACACACTTTTACCATAAGAAATTACAATGCTTAATATCAGCGGAAAATTTAAATGTGGTATTCGTTTTCAGCATACCAAAAAACCTAGAAAAGTCGTCATTTTAAACGAAATGTTCAGGTGGAAACCAAGTAAAAATTTACCAAAACTTCTATTTTATATTTGCTTTAAAAAAAAAAAAAAAATACATTATATACAGTGTTGGTCATCCGTACCTTAAAATTTGTTTGACGCCATTTTCGCCGCATGGCTTTATAAACAAAGTGTGACTCTTAATGAAAGCCAGTATGGCATAAAGCCCTTATCATAAGTCAACAATTATAACTTTTGCCCGTTTTTAACGGGCTAAAAAGTCTATTGTTTGCATAATCTTGAAAGTATTAATAAACATTTGCAAGAAATTTTAATGTCTTTAAACTGCCAATTACAAAATCTAATACAATAAAAAAGACTTAAAATAGTTTAAATGGTAAGAAACTAAAGCAAATACATAAAAAAAATAACTGATATTGCCTTTGGTAGCAGTTACTTATTGTACAATTTTTTGTTATGTTCCATTTATAAAAAGCTAGATGTTATTACGATGACAGTTAAGTAGATTCTTTTTATTAACACAGTTTCAACAACTGGGCAAGCTGATCTGAGTTTTATATATATATATATATATATACGAATAATTTAAACACTTTTAAATTGTCAATTGCAGAATATATAAAAGACTTTAAATAATTTAAATCGTAATTTGTTTTGTTTGAAAACGATTCCAACTTGTAATGCAAAATACAATTAACGTAGATAAACAGTTTGGGACGTGAAAAACATACAATTTTTTTTTTATCAAGTTCTAATTTCTATCGATAGTTTTAATCACTTGGGTAAAGAAAATATTAAAAAAAAAAAGAATATGTAAGCATATTTAAGATTTCACATTCCAACTTTGTTTTGCAAGGTTGCAATTGATCGAAATGATTCCACCCATGCAAGAGGTAACAAATAACTGCCCTCTTTCCTTCCAAACCGGGTAGTTTTATCCATTTCGAATCTTGTTCAGTCATGTGGGTTTATCACGTTCTCCACGTCTTCTTGTATCAAACCAGATACACTTCCTGCATTTTGTTTTTTCTTCTTATTTCCATGACAGAAAGAACACACCCTTTATCTCTTTACGATAAGGCTATTTGTGCCATTACTATTACAATCTTACGTCTAAACATTCAAGAATAAATGATTCAACAAATTATAGTGGACATTAAACTTCTGCAATATTTAAGACACAATTTTTGAAAAACTAGCAACATCACATTTTGCAACTTTATAACAAATGTTAAAAAAAAAACAGAGACTAACTCCAAGAATACGAAAATATCTATGGAGCTAGTAACTTTTCTATTTTTTACCCCAAGACAACAACCAGCATACCTGATGATGGTCGAAGACAAAACCAACCGAAACGCTGCACAAATAACACTCAAGATGAGAACAATAGTCGGATCAAAACAAGTACAGTAGAACCCCGGGATACGGCATTAAAAATTAGTAACAAAATACAGTACACTATATAATACACATGTATATAATCAAATAACATTATAAATAACACCGTAAGGCAGAGTAAATACCATAACCAGGGACCAGAAAAGCATTGTATTGCACATCATAACCTAAAAAAAAAAACTTATCCTAGAGCCACCATCTCCTGGAGTTCTATTGTAATATGAACAAATTTAAGATTTATATTTATTTTAATATTTTTTGTAAAAGAAAAAAAATCTAAATTTGTGATGAAATAAAAAACAACATTTGGGTTAATAAAAGCAAACTAAAATGAAAATAATTCTTGATAGTAAATAAAATATTAATAAATTGTTAGTTTAGTTAAATGGGAAACAATTTCAGAAATCTTTTAGATGATCAATAGCACCGTGCAACAAGCAAAAAGAACACAACATTTATAAGCAAAATTGCATGGAAAATCCATTTCTGGCCTTCTTTTCATCAAATTACCATATATACTTGTGTATAAGTCGATGTGCATTTTAAGACCAAAAATTGTGTCAGTTAAGGTATTACAAGTCGACTGTAGATTCTAGACAAGTTAATTGGTTCATCTCATGACTCTTTCTTGCACAGATAATTTCCTTTTTAGTGTTTTCTTTTTTTGTAAGACATATTATAAATTATTCCTTGGCACCCGTGAGCGATAATACATGCATTTATGCAAGTGTGGTCTATTCGATTTTCATATATGGAATCAACCTGCTGCACACTTACATGCAACGAACGCAACTGCTGCTAAGCAGACATTCTGATCAATGGCATGCTGGAGATTCCAGGCGCAGTTATTGTTTTTAGACATAACTTATGTCACATACCATAATAACGTAAATGCATACAGTGCACAAGACGTAATATACTGTAATAATGTGAACGCATGTGTTAAGTGTCATTAAATGGTTTCATTAAATAGTTGTTACTAAATTATTAAAACTTGTTGAACTTAGAGGAGAATGACATATTGTAAACACTACATTTCCTAACCTACTAAAAAGAAAACGTCATATCATCATCGAATACGTCAAATCGAACTTAGGCCTATAGCCATGTCTAGAGAGTGAACATTGCGAGAGCTATTCCAATTATTATTAAGCCTCCCACTGAAAGAACGTGCATGCTGGCAAACACACTGCAGTGAATTTTGAAGGGTTGGTTGGTTGTTTTTGTTTTATGGCATATCAACGCTTTTGGGTTATTTAATGCCAAATCCAGTGATTTTGAAGAACAATTTTTTAATAGAGTATATTTGTTTTTTTAAGTCGGTTTCTATTTAACCCATAGTTGGGACCCTAACAGGTACTACCACTCCAGATCAGAGTGGACCTGGGAGCAATGGCAATTAAAGGGTGGCTCCACACTCCCCAAAGCCCACAAGCTGGGGCCTCACCATCGGATATAGTTTAAGGCCATATCCAGGACCAATTTTGAAGGGAGTACGATTAATTATTAGGATTACCAGTATATACCGAGTGCACAAACAAAATGGTATTTTCTAAATTATGATTGAGTGTTGAATCGCTCTCTAACAACATTTTTAAAAACATTATCTATATTTAAGTCGACCCCCCAAAAATAATCTTAAAATTATCTCCAAGAAATTCGACTTATACACAAGTATACATAGTAGGTACAGTTTTTTTGTTTTATTTTTTGCAAAAATGTCACTTTCAAGAATTTTGCAGAGAATCTTAGTGATGTGAGTGATGAACATAGCGAGGGATTCCATCAGGATATTTTAGTGATGGAGAAACTTTTTGAAGGAAAATGGAACCTTGCCATGTTGGCAGACTACTGCTGAAATAAAATTTTTTTAAAAATAAAGAGAGAGAGGCTGACACTTAACAAAAGACGGTTATGTTGTTAAAACTGACAATTCTGTGTTTTTCATTCATAATCAATAATAATAAAAACATCGTTTACAGATCTACATAATCTAGAAAAATAAAGGTGAGATTTAATATCAGGATATTTTTTTCTTACACCGAAACAAATCTTATGTGGCATGTACTTGTTTTCTTTTTTTGTTTTTTTTTTTAACGTGAAATTTGTTGCACAGTATTATTATTTGGACGCTATTCTCACAATGCTTCAACCAATGTAACTTCTAGCCTCCTTCCTACTCCTATCTTACCAAAGTCGGGAATCTGTAAGGAATTTCAAATAAGACCCTTTATTTAACATTACTTAGCATTTCAAACTAAACTCTCTATTTAATACATGAGGGTAGATTGTTCTTGCTCTGTCAGCCATGAGCAGTTGGAAGTATTAAATAATTTTTAATTGTATTCTGAGTATCACCTGGAGGATTAACTCCTTAATGTCCAGAAGACTGTCACTTAGAACTAATTATTACTTAGCACTTTTATCTGGTATGCCACGGGTCCTTGAGAGATTAAAGGCTACATCGACCGAAATGTTGTGAGAACATCCGATTTGAGGACAGTCATTAAAATAATCCAGATAATACAAAATTTTTGCTACTTGAATTTTCACTTGAATAAAACTGATTCCAAAACTCAATAGATTTTGTTTGTCAAGTTTTTGAATCAGCAAAATTGTATCGTTTGTAGTAAAAAAACTGTTCTTCCAATCGTTTAACTATTATTAATCATAAATATTAGATGGGGGGAAAAAGAAAGCTAAATTAGATATTTTATTAATAAACTTGCAGGAATACGTTCAGACATTACCTGAGGAAACTGAGAAAACAAAGAAACTCCTGCTTCTACCATTGAACAGTATATAAGGATTTTTAATAAAATTTTGAAGTGTCTATAAGTGTTAATTATTGTGCTTCCTAATTTCCTTACTGGGAACTAATGCTACCTCTACTATAATATAAAAGTCACTTTTTTTTTTTTTTTTTGTGTGTGTGAGAGAGAGAGAGAGAGAGAGAGAGAAAATTCCTTCCTCATATGTTCCGAAACGGCTGAGCCGATCTTTTGCAAATTTCACACAAAGCTAATTTATGTGTCTAGCAGTATTCTTTCAAATTTCACACAAAGCTAATTTATTTGTCTAGCAGTATTCTTTCAAATTTCACACAAAGCTAATTTATGTGTCTAGCAGCATTCTTTCAAATTTCACACAAAGCTAATTTATGTGTCTAGCAGTATTCTTTCAAATTTCACACAAAGCTAATTTATGTGTCTAGCAGTATTCTTTCAAATTTCACACAAAGCTAATTTATGTGTCTAGCAGTATTCTTTCAAATTTCACACAAAGCTAATTTATGTGTCTAGCAGTATTCTTTCAAATTTCACACAAAGCTAATTTATGTGTCTAGCAGTATTCTTTCAAATTTCACACAAAGCTAATTTATGTGTCTAGCAGTATTCTTTCAAATTTCACACAAAGCTAATTTATGTGTCTAGCAGTATTCTTTCAAATTTCACACAAAGCTAATTTATGTGTCTAGCAGTATTCTTTCAAATTTCACACAAAGCTAATTTATGTGTCTAGCAGTATTCTTTCAAATTTCACACAAAGCTAATTTATGTGTCTAGCAGTATTCTTTCAAATTTCACACAAAGCTAATTTATGTGTCTAGCAGTATTCTTTCAAATTTCACACAAAACTAATTTATGTGTCTAGCAGTATTCTTTCAAATTTCACACAAAGCTAATTTATGTGTCTAGCAGTATTCTTTCAAATTTCACACAAAGCTAATTTATGTGTCTAGCAGTATTCTTTCAAATTTCACACAAAGCTAATTTATGTGTCTAGCAGTATTCTTTCAAATTTCACACAAAGCTAATTTATGTGTCTAGCAGTATTCTTTCAAATTTCACACAAAACTAATTTATGTGTCTAGCAGTATTCTTTCAAATTTCACACAAAGCTAATTTATGTGTCTAGCAGTATTCTTTCAAATTTCACACAAAGCTAATTTATGTGTCTAGCAGTATTCTTTCAAATTTCACACAAAGCTAATTTATGTGTCTAGCAGTATTCTTTCAAATTTCACACAAAGCTAATTTATGTGTCTAGCAGTATTCTTTCAAATTTCACACAAAGCTAATTTATGTGTCTAGCAGTATTCTTTCAAATTTCACACAAAGCTAATTTATGTGTCTAGCAGTATTCTTTCAAATTTCACACAAAGCTAATTTATGTGTCTAGCAGTATTCTTTCAAATTTCACACAAAGCTAATTTATGTGTCTGGCAGTATTCTTTCAAATTTCACACAAAGCTAATTTATGTGTCTAGCAGTATTCTTTCAAATTTCACACAAAACTAATTTATGTGTCTAGCAGTATTCTTTCAAATTTCACACAAAGCTAATTTATGTGTCTAGCAGTATTCTTTCAAATTTCACACAAAGCTAATTTATGTGTCTAGCAGTATTCTTTCAAATTTCACACAAAGCTAATTTATGTGTCTAGCAGTATTCTTTCAAATTTCACACAAAGCTAATTTATGTGTCTAGCAGTATTCTTTCAAATTTCACACAAAACTAATTTATGTGTCTAGCAGTATTCTTGGATATATTTTGTACAGAAATTCATTCGATAAGTATCAAAAATAAAAAAAAAATCCGCTCCTTAAAATAGCTTTTCTCTCTTATAGATAAAGAATAATTTTTACATGGGAATATTTTACATTACACCGGAAAGTGATTAATAATAAAATTTCAGCAAATCATTTCTTCTTAAAAAAAAAAACAGATTTATTATAACCTGGAGATATAGCTTAGTAGTAGAACATTCAACTACAGATCGAATAATCCCCTGTTCAAGCCCGGGTGCATTTCACCATTTTATTTTAATTTTTTTTCTTATTAATGAGTTCAATTTACGACATAAGAAGAGGTACCATTCAAAAATCGCCGCAACTAATTTCGTTTGCATATTTTAAAACTAAACATTAATCAGAAGTGACTTTTTCAGAGCATTTATCGTCAAGCCCAAATATCAGCTGACATGATATTGTAAACAAACACAGACGGAATTTGATGAATGACATTAGCATTATTATTTTTTTTTTTGCTAATTTGTCCACTGGGAAAATTATTCCTTGTAATACATAATAATCAATAGAAGATTGATTCTATAATAATACATACGCAATCTGCATAAATTAAAATATCATATTTAAGCATATTGTATGACCAGGCTGCCAGCTAGTCCAGAAATAAATAAATGTTGTAGCTTGATAAATGAGTGAAGCAAAGTATTAATCATAAATATTATGGAAGGGGGGGGGGGCTAATTTTGTTATTTTATTAATAGGCTAGTAGGCACACATCCGGGCATTACCTAAGAAAATTGAGAAAACAAAGAAACTCCTGCTTCTACCATTGAACGCTATATAAGAATTTTTAATAAAAAAATTTCAAGTATCTATAAGTATTTCTTATTGTGTTTTCTAATTTTTTTTACTGGGAACCAATGTTAAAAAATAAATGCTGCAGTTTGAACAATAAGCAAAGTATTGTCCGCTGAAACACACTCAACCCAATTTCTATAGCGATAATTGGACTTGTTATACATGTTACTGTCTCATGATGCGACAGTAATTATAATACAATCTGAAGCAGTTGTGTTACCAACAAAAGTGAAAAATAGAGCATAATGTTTATTAAGTTTGAGTTTTAAAGAAAGAATTATAGGGGACGTTTTGTTATGTATATTCCAAAAACTTTATGGGAATGAAGATTTTAGATGTGTTTATATTATTTGTAATCTGAAAACTTTGTGAAAATTTTTTTTTTTTTTTCATTTTCTTTCTTTGAAGATTGTAATGCTGGGTATGGGACAGCTATACCAGCTGTCAACATTACCCTGCTTTTAATTGAAACCAACTGAGACCTCTTTTTAGTATCCTCGCTGTTCCCTTAAGTGCAATTGTCTGGATCTCTTTTGCACTTGGTTCACCAGGAATATTAATTAGGTAGGACTTCAGGTTCTTCTTCATTAGCCCTGTAGCACTTATAACAACTGGTATGATTGATATCTAAGATTCCAGTTTCTTTTCATATCATACATGAGACCTTAATATTTGGTCTGTTTCTCCTTTTCAGCTCTGTTCAGACCTCTATCATTAGGGACACTGACTTCAACCAAGGTTGCCACTCTCTCTGACTTATTCCATATAACTATGTCAGGTTTGACAGCAGTATTTTCAAGGTAGGTGGTTATAGGGATTACATGGTCATAATATATATAGGTATAGGTATATAGGGCATTTCCAACTGTTCTTTCAAGTTGATGTTCCCAGGACTTGCTGCTACACTGGATGTTTAATTATTTAGCTATGTAGTCACTGATAGTCATTAAAATAAATACAAAGTGAGCTAACACACTAAGTAATACAAAAAAACAACCCCCAATTATAATTCTATATATCTTTATGATGTGATGGGTTGAAGGATGAGTACTTAATATTGTTTGTATGAGGGGCAAAATTACTCCTACTCTCATGCTGAAATTGGTAAGCCAAAAGAAAACAGTTGGTCGAACTTAGCATAAAAATCAATGAATTTGAATGTAACTAACATTTTTGTCTTTGAAAACATCTACCAATAATTTGTCTAAACTGCACATGAAGCAGATTATATCGATATTCAAGGGGAAATTTTTATTCTACTTTATATGCAAAAAAAGAACATGATGGCAAACTTATTTCGGCAAAAGTAAAACTGGGCACAAAATAATTGCTCCCCAAAAATGTTACAAGTGTAAATCTTTACTGTACATTAATGAAAACAATTTGACAATACCCTTTCTATATACAAAATAAATCTATAAAATAAATATAGTCAACCAATATTTAATTTTTCTTTCTATGTTATTTTTGATGCAGAATTTTTTTTTTAGACGAGGATTGATAATTTGTATTTTTTAGTATTATTCGAACTATTGTTTTTCATCTTAGTTGTTATTCTCACAACTGTTTAGCTGTGTGACCTTTGGCCTTCTTCAGGTGTGTCTTGTCAAATTCTGGAATCTTCATATTGAAATCAGTAATCTATGGAATTTCGAACTGAACTCTTTATTTAGTCCATAAGAATAGACTATTCGCATTCCATTGACCATGACTAGGTAAAAATCCTAAGTAATATTTTTTTAGTTATATTCTTAGTATCACCTGTACTGAGTACTGAACCTTTAAAATCCAAAACACTATCACTTAGAACTGAGTATTAACACTTTATCCATTGTGCCATAGGTCCATGTTCAACATTAAGATTCTCCGGTTCAAGAAGACACACCTAAATAAGGTCAGAGGTTACATCAGCAGATATTCTAAGAGAATAATATCTAAAATGAGTACAGTAGTTCGAATAATTCAAATATTCTAAACAATATTTATTTGCGAACTATTATCCTCATCTTTTTCATGATGTTTCAGCTAACTATTCCTCTAGTCTTTGTCAAGTAATTAACCATGACGGGATAGGAATGCAGAGTCAACTGCATCCTCAGTAATTACTGCCTTCCATAGTTGTTGTCTCACCACGTTTTGGCAAACTAATCCTCTGGTCTGCTTTGGGTAGTATTAAAATTGCTATCTTCAGACAATACTCATCTGGAATCATAGAAATTCAACACCTCTATCCACTGTGCCACAGATCCCGAAGCATAGTGGATAGAGGTGTTGACTCTCTATGGTTCCAAGTGAGCTGAGTATTGTCTGAAGATAGCGGTTTCAATCCTATTCAAAGTCAGCCAGATGATTAGTTGGCTAAAACGTGGTGAGACGACAACAACTATGGAAGGCAGTAATTACTAAAGATGCAGTTAAAGACTCAGCATTCTTAACCACCTGACAAAAGCCAGAATAGGTGGCCGAAACGTGGTGAAACAACAGCTATGAGAATAACAGTCCACAAACAAATAAATAAATACGCGTAAATGTACAAATTACTTATCTCAAAGGATTCCAATAATAAAATAACATTCTAAACAATGATAAAAAAGATAAGCACACATTTGTTAGATGTGATATTTTTGTTTATGATAAAGGATGTTATTTAGCAGTTAAAAAAGCTGAAATAATATAAAGAAACCGGAGTTATTTTGAGATTCAGAGGATACACAGTTCAAACCAGTGTTAGATCTAACGCTACAAAAAGCTGTCTTCCCCAGTGTTATTATGAAATATGAGAAATTTATTACCTTTGACTTGAAATATAATGTAAATACATTTGTCAACAGCAGTGATGTTTATTTGTCCACCGGAAATAGGGAAAAGGTTTCAAAACTGATTACGATTTTGGTAAATAGGGTATTCAAAAAAAAAAAAAAAAAAAAAAAGACAACTTTTGGGGTTGTATACCAAAATGAAATGAATAATAAATACATATAAATTATTCATATAAAATATTTTATCTAATATTTTTTTATAGGCATATAATAGTAAACACTAATTTTTAAATCGTAAATAAAAAAAAAAAGTAATATTGAAGAATATTTTTTTAATTAAAAAAAAAATAGAAGCAAAAATATTTAGTAATTTATTTTTTTCTCATTTTATAGGAAATAGAATTTTTAAAGTTATAAAATAAAAGCAAAAAATATGTTTTACACTGATTATGATTTTGATAAATATGTTATTCAAAAAAAAAAATTTTTTTTAATGGACAACTTTTGGGGTTGCATACAAAAATGAAAAAAATGATAAACACATAGAAATTATTCATACAAAATATTTTATCCAATATTTTTTATTGGCATCATTAAAAAAAATGGGAATTCTTACCTTTTTAATAGTAAACAGTAATTTTTAAAATTGTAAATACAAAATTAAAATAAATGATAAATACATAGAAATTATTCATGCAAAATGTTTTACCCAATGTTTTTTATTGGTATCATCAGATGTCTATATTCCTATTTAATATTTTTAAAAATATTAAAAAATGGAGTTCCTACCTTTTTACTAGTAAATATTTAAATTGTAAACAAAAAAAAATAATATTGAAAAAAATTTTGGATTTTAAAAAAATAAAAGCAAAATATTTAGTAATTTTTTTAATCATTTTATAGGGAATAGCATTTTTTAAATTCATAAACTCAAAGCAAAAATATTATTTTAAAATTAATGCATGCTTATTTTCATTAGCGAAAAATTAAATTTGGAATGCATGACATGCTAACCCTGTCAACATATTTTTTTTAATTTTCATATCACTTAATTATATTTTTTTTTATATTTAATTCTTAGAATTGTTGTTAGTAATGCATAACATCAAAATTTCCAAAATGCATTCATAAATGAGATTTTGTAGTGAGAAATGTTTTTTTTTTTGGTTAAATTTTAACATAGAAAATTGTATTTGCAGACTTTATTATTTTGATTAAATAATTTTGCAGAAACAACAAATTGATTAGAAAAATTTTTCAATTAATTAATTAAAAAGTATAAAGACAATATCATGCAAATACTTTCAATTTTTGCAGACAATTAGCAAAAAATATAATCTGAAAAATAGACATAAATATATAAAAATACTATATTTTATTTAAAACACCCCCCACCCCCAACCAAAAAAAAAAAGAACCTAGAATTTTAGAAAAAAAAAGTAGACATGATTACATTTTTCTGTTAAATTATCAGTACTTGTGCATTATAATTGGATAAAAAAAAATGCCTTTTAAGTAAAAACACTATCACGTACAGATGCGTCATCAAAATAAGAAGAAATTCAAAAAATTACAAAAAATGGTAGAGTATAAGATCTGCTAGAACTACTTTTTGCAAATACAACATTGTTATTATTATATATTCTTGATCTTCCATTTTCTAATATGAAATTGCTGAAGTTAACTAAAAACAAGGGAGATAAATCGGTCTGTCATACAGAATTGTTACAACAGAAGAAAACGATAAAACTTCATTATTTGTTTTGTTTAATACCAAGCTTCCACAACAAAAATACATATTTATTTGCATAGTTGTTGTTTCATCACATTTTGGTCAACTATTTCTTTGGACTTCTTCAGGTGATTAACTGTGACTGGATAAGAATGGTGAGTCTCTTAACTGTATCCTCAGTAATTACTGCCTCCCATAGTTGTTGTCTCACTATATTTTTTGTCCAACTAATCCTCTGGCCTGCTTTGGGTAGAATTGAATAGTTGGCCAAAACGTGGTGAAATAATAACACCTGTGAAGATGAAGATAACAGTCCGCAAATAAATAAATAAACAAATTACTCATCTCAAATGATTCCAATAACAAAATCTATATATCTATAAAAGTGAAATTGTCTGCCTGTGTACATTTCCCTACACAATAACTTTGTCAATTTTCAGTCTACAGACTCGAAATTTGATATACAGATATACTGAGATTTGGGAAAATCTTTGTAATCCATTTTCGGACAGAAATTTGGCTGTTAAGGGGTCAAAGTTCAATGATTTGACATTTGAGAACTCTACTAAACTCCTCCGACAATTTTGGGTCTAAACAATTGAAATTTTAGATATAGGTTCCTTGGACATAGATCTAACTTAATAACTTGATTTGAGCCCAAAACAATAAATGTCAAGGGGTCAAAGTTAAAAAAAATTGACATCTGCGGTCTCTACCAAATTACTCAGGTAATTTCTGGTCTAAACATTTGAAATTTTACATAAAGGGTATTCAGAGATAGGGCAAGCTTTTTAATCGGTTTGGATCAAAAATTTGAGCTACCAATATATAAATGTGTCTATGTTTGCGTGTCTGCCTAAAACTTTCGACAGAGGTGACGGATTTTCACACGATCAGTATCATTTTGAAGCTCAACCCTTCAGATGACACATACCAAAAAATTGGCTAAAAACATTAATTTCTTCACCCTCAACTGGGCACTTTTCTACAGGGAAGGGTCGCTTTTTTCACCAATATTTTCAAAAGTCATCCTCTCTTTTCGATTGTCTAACCTTAATTTAAACCTACATCACTTCCGGTTTGGCGGTGGTCATAACAGCAAAGACATCATGTTTTTTTCCCATTCTTTTCCTCCTTCACGGTACGGGTTCGAGCCTGCCTTCCTACTACCACTTTTTTTTTTTGCTCAACGCAATGTAATATACAAAAATACATATATAACCAAATTCTTACCCATACCTAAGAATAAGTATTATGTGTTAAAAAAAAAAATTTATATATATATATATATATATATATATATATATATATATATATATTTATTATTTTTAAAACAGTAATCTACATACACGCGTTTCGAGATAATTACCTCTTGTCAGCGTAGCTCAACTGTTTCTAGGGATCCAACGTCAGACCATGTTTACCACAGTCCGGTGCCTTAACAACAATAACAAATATATATATATATATATATATATATATATGTGGATCATATCTTTTACCAAATATCTTAATTACTTCTAAAAATACTTTTAACTATTTATCTTTCAGCACAGAATAGAACGCTATCCCACATACACAAAATATCAATGACGCAAAAAATATGACTTTATCAATTCAATAGTATTGTCTATTACTTGTACCTGTGATGGCATTCACCAAGGATGGGCTGAGTGAATTCGCTACATCACAAGTCAAGATAGTCCATATGTAACATGGCACATATGAGCGTGTGGGAGAATGTCGTCAGTGGTGGCATTAAAGAGATCAGCAGTAGCCGAAAAAGGTGCATATGCGAATTGAGAAGTGTGCACAAGGAGAAGGAAAACAAAAAAACGAGAAAAAATGCACCATGTGGAAAGTGTGGATCAAAGAAAGTGTGGATCAAAGAAAATGGACGTGTAAAGTCGAGGATGAGAATGGGCTGGCTGTGACTGGCATGCGGTCGGAGGAAAAAGAAACATATACTAGGCTAGATGGACATGTGGCAGTGAGAGACTTTTTAAATGGTGTTGAGACAGGAGAGTAACAATAATAAATGTTGTTGTTAAAAAGGAAAAGATGCTGACCCGGAACTTATTTATTTTTGTTTGTTTTCAACTGTGCTGGATGGCATGGGGGTCCATTAGAATTTTGAACTGTAACAAGTACGGTTCAGGCTTAACGGCAACATTACGCATCCAAATATGTCCACTGCTGACTCCTCAACACACTTCAGCCATTCGCAATTCCATCATCTCACACCATAGACATGAAAGACAGTAATAGTTTCCAAGACAACTTTGATCATTGTGAGCCACATCCTCAGTTGACAACCATTCTTCTTGAGCTATGTCGGTAGCAGGGTTGGTGCTACTGCCTTGTGAATCAGGTCAGTGTATTTCCGTCACTGGGGATCACCAGAGCAGCAAGTTCATTGGAGCACAAGGCCGTCTATCAAGATATATCTGCTGCTGACTCCTTATCATACTTCAGCCATTTGCAATTGCATCATTTCTTACTGGAGACGTGAGAGTCACTTGTAGCTTTCAGCTTTGACTGTTGCAAGAGAGCTACGTTCTCGGTTAATCACCAATGTTGGACTCGTGTAAAACATGGGTTAGGATTAAGGTGATGCTAGATTTGTGTAAAGCATTTGTTGTCATTAAGAACACTGCATTTTTTTTTTTTTACAAAAGAATTACCACTTATCAAAGCCCAGAGGCCGCTCGAGGATGATGGCTAATAAGTGTACAGTGGTCAATGGGACAATGACGTGGTAATTGTTTCTAGTGGAAATTTGGTAAATTGGATTAATTAAGAGGAACGGCTCATCAAGAACTTGTTTACATTGAACTTGAAGACGACCATATTATAGTCAGCCAGAAAGCAGGTAGATGGAAGAAAGTTCCACAGGTGTGCAGTTCTAAGAAAGAAGCTTTGTTCATGGAATCTATGTTTAGGTTTCGGCATGGATAAAGAGTGGGGGAAATTATTGCTAGTGCTTTCAGCTAAACAAGTATTTCTCATGAAAGTTTGGCGAGGGGGACCATAGATTGGAGCTCAGAAGAGCACTTACCAGGAAAATAATGATAAAGCAGAGACAGGCTCACAACATCTCTTCTGTGAGAAAGAAGTTGCAGGGAAGAGGAAAGAGCATCTTCCACTAGGCTACGAAGTCTATTTTGAACTCTGTCAAGGCAGGATAAGGTCTTTCTAACAGCTCCTGCCCAGTTGTGGCAACAGTACTCCATCCTTTGACGTAGCTGGTTCTTATATAGGTAGAGAATTGCATGAAATTCTTTTAGGTAAAATATACAGTTTATGTAGTTAATGTTAATGCTGTGTAAAGAGATAGAGACACACCTTTTGAAGTAAAGCCCCAATTGTAGAGGCACTGTGCGTTCGGATAAAGCAGTCCTGGTTGGAAACATTCGTTTGAAGCATATTCCTCAGTAACGTCAAAAAGGCGGCCACTTGGTTCTGTTCTAATTTTGATTCTGAAATTGATAAGAAAAAAAAATCAGAAAACGAAAACAGTTAAGAAAGAAATTCAGAAAAAAATATTAAGAAAATGTTAAAGAAAAAGTTAAAGTAAAAAATGAACAAATATTTTTAAAAAGTTAAAGAAAAAGTTTTTAAAAAGTTTGGAAAGAAAAAAAAAGTTGAAAAGAAAAAAGTTGAAAAGAAAAAATTTGGAAAGAAAAAAAATTTGGAAAGAAAAAAAAGTTGGAAAGAAAAAAAAGTTGGAAAGAAAAAAAAGTTGGAAAGAAAAAAAAGTTGGAAAGAAAAAAAAAGTTGGAAAGAAAAAAAAGTTGGAAAGAAAAAAAAGTTGGAAAGAAAAAAAGTTGGAAAGAAAAAAAGTTGGAAAGAAAAAAAGTTGGAAAGAAAAAAAAGTTGGAAAGAAAAAAAGTTGGAAAGAAAAAAAAGTTGAAAAGAAAAAAAATTGAAAAGAAAAAAATTGAAAAAAAAATTGAAAAGAAAAAAGTGAAAAGAAAAAAAATTGAAAAGAAAAAAAATTGAAAAGAAAAAAAACTGAAAAGAAAAAAAACTGAAAAGAAAAAAAACTGAAAAGAAAAAAAACTGAAAAGAAAAAATTGAAAAGAAAAAAAATTTAAAAGAAAAAAATTGAAAAGAAAAAAAATTGAAAAGAAAAAAAATTGAAAAGAAAAAAAATTGAAAAGAAAAAAATTGAAAAGAAAACAATTGAAAAGAAAACAATTGAAAAGAAAAAAATTGAAAAGAAAAAAATTGAAAAGAAAAAATTGAAAAGAAAAAAATTGAAAAGAAAAAAATTGAAAAGAAAAAAATTGAAAAGAAAAAAATTGAAAAGAAAAAAAATTGAAAAGAAAAAAAAATTGAAAAGAAAAAAATTGAAAAGAAAAAAAATTAAAAAGAAAAAAAACTGAAAAGAAAAAAAGAAAAAATTGAAAAGAAAAAAGAAAAAATTGAAAAGAAAAAAAGAAAAAATTGAAAAGAAAAAAAGAAAAAATTGAAAAGAAAAAAACATTTTTAAAGAAAAAGGAAATTAGAAAGAAAAAACAAAGGGAAAAAGATTAAGGTTTTTTTAGCATAAAAAAACAAATAAATAAAATTCTAAGCATTCTCATATATTCTTATATCCTTCTATCTCTGACCATGTCCTTATTTATCCCTCTTTCTCCACAGTTTATTTTTATCATTTCTACCCATGTTTTCCTTGGCCTTCCCTGTTAAATGAACCGGCTACCTCAACTGTTCTATATCTACTAATCCAAGCATTTTTATCATCCTTTCATCATCATCACGATCATCAACACCAGGAAAGTGATGGTGGGTAATTAACATAATCAGAAAGATATCTGGGAAATGAATACCAACAATAGAATCATCTGAACAATACTCGGCAACGACAATCATCGACATCAAAATTCTGAATTTTTGAGATGAGGGCTGATTATTTATATTATTTGTATTGATCGGACATTTGTTCTCACCTTGAATGTTATTTGTGCAACAATCCAACCGTAACGTTGTGCAAATAACACACAAGATGCGAACAATAGTCCGATCAAAACAATAGTAATATAAACAATCATCAACATATTTGGTTTAATGTCCACTTTATGTGCTAGCATGCATTACTAACTTTTCAAAATTGACTCCAAACTAATCTATCTCTGACCAGATTTTTTTCTCTCTTTCTCCTAAATCCATCCTTGTCAGTTTCTCTCATGTTTTCCTTCACTATCCAGATTTAATCTTCCTCTGAGGTCACCAGATCTAAGCCTGCCTTTCTCTCCATGCAAAGCATGTCCTCAACCCTCACTGGCCAGGTTTTCAAAGTTAACGATTTTCAAACGAATGGCAGTTTGATGTGATTTTAATTAACAATTTCATACGGTTAAAAGAAACTCTGTAGCAATTTTTCTTGCAACATCTTAACCAAGAGAAACAAAAACATCTCTTCTATAGATCAAAAAGGAGTACATATTTGCACTTCATCTGAGAAACATATTTTAAAATTTTTGAGATAAGAATTGATAATTCCGTATTATTTGGATTTGTTTTCACTTGGTTTGGTTGTTTTTGTTTTACGGCATATCAACTCTTTTCAGGTTATTTAATGCTGAATCCAAAGATTTTGAAGAAAAATTTTTTAATGGAATATATTTATTGTTTTCAAGTCGGTTTCTATTTAACTCATAGTTGGGACCCTAACAGGTACTACCACTCCGGGTCAAAGTGGACCTGGGAGCAATGTAATTAAAGGGTGGCTCCACACTCCCCAAAGCCCGCAAGCTGGGGCCTCACCACTGGATATAGTTTAAGATCATATCCAGAACCTGTTTTCACTTGGAGTTTTATTTGCACAATGTTTCAGTTAATGTAAACTCCAACGTTCTTCAGATGTCAAACTAAGAAATCTGCACAGAATTTCGAACAGACCCTTTACTTAATTCATGAGGATAACATGTTCTTATTCCATCAACAATAATAATTAGTAAGACTGTACATTTAGAAACAAATATAGATTTAAAACTCCTAAAATTCATACTAGAATCATCCACAATGACCTGTGGCATCATGGATAAAGTACTTGGTATAATTCAGTTGTACAATATTGTATTCTTGTGGGTGACACTCAAAATACATTTGCAAAATGTATTTACCCAGACATGGCTGACAGAATAAGGACATGCTATCCTTGTGGATTAAAGAAAAGGTTTAGTTCAAAAGTCTGTGCAAATGTTAAAGGTTGATACAAATGTTCCCAAGTTTGACAAGATACACCTGAAGAAGGACAGAGGTTACATCGATGGAAACGTGCAAATGACACTCAAAATCAGAATAGTCCGAAGAATCCAAATAATATGAAGAATATAAAATCCAACTTGCCTGCAGTCACAGCACTTTGGACCATAATCCAGTCTTCTTCAAGTTCTGCTGTCTCATTGGAAAGCATTGGCTTGCGTTCACACAAAGGTGTTATATCGGCACTTTCATTGAGAATTGGTTGGCATTTATCAACCAATTCCAACAATGGAAACAGTATTGGGATACCTCCAACACAACTAAGCACATCCTATGGAAAAAAAATAAAGAAAACATTTTGAAAAATACTAAACAAACAAAAAAGAAAGGCACTTTTATTGATAGTACACACATGAAACTCTAATCCCCTTCAAAGTAATCTCCTCTGGCTGCAATGCACTTGTTGTACCATTCTAACAACTTCTGGGAGGTCCCATAGAAGTCCTCTTGTGTGAGCATATCAATGACCCTTGTCACAGGCTCTTTCAAGAGCTATCTTATATTGCTATACATCTTATAAGATGTATAGCAATAACATACTGAATTTTCAAGAGTCTATGACAATTTTAAATTCCTCTAAAAAACCTCTGGAAACTTATTGAAGGCACCTCATACATATATATACATATAAGTGGTTAATGACACAGACTGAAAACCTGTGTGTACCAATTTTAAATCCAGTTCGTTCCACAAAACACTTTCATGAAACTAACCCTTAACCCTGTGTTTAACTTTGTGAAAAGGAGGTAAATAAAATTAATTTTGAACCTAGAGGCTCATGCCTTTTCTAATGATATTAGTGTGTAAATAAAAAAAGAAAAAAAAAAAAAAACAGTCTGGATAGGTTGATTATTTTTGTTTAACAGCATATCAACCATTTTCGGGTCATTTAATGCCGAATCCGGTAATTTTAGAAAAACATCTTATTCTTCAAGTTCTTTATATCTTCAAATATTTATTCATGACATTTGATTTGGTTTGGTTGCTTTTTAGAATTTTTTTTGTTTTTGTTTTTGATTTTGCAGAATATGATTGCGTTTTGCAAAGAGAAAGTAAAAAAAAAAAATAAATAAAGGCAATAACATCAACGTTTTGTGCATTTTTGGTCAAGAAGCCAGTATCTTCAAACAGCCTGATCTCATAGTGCCAGATGTCCTAACAGGTATTACCACTTCGGGCCAAAGTGGGCCTGAGAGAAATGGTAACTAATGGGCAACTCCACACTCCTCACAGCCCCAAATTGGGCCTCACCATTCGATTTCTTTTAAGATCATAATCAACACTAAACTAGATAGGTTTTGAACGCTGCATAACTGATTCCCTAATCTACAAAACTACATTCATTAGACAAATCATGGACTCAGACAGAAAGAAAGAGAGAGGGGGGGGGGGCAATTCAAAAGGAAATAGAGGTAAAGGTTCTCCAACAACTTTACATCCTCAAACATCCACTCATGATGCTGGACTTAGTTATTCTGTTTTATGTCATATAAACCCTTTCTCGGCCACTCAATGCAGAATCTTTATACTTCAAGTCGTTTACGTCATCAAACGTTTGTTCATGATATTTGGTTTGCGAAGTGAAGATTGTATTGTTTTTTTTTGGGGGCTTTGCAGAACATGATCAAGTTTTACAAAAGAGACTTTGATGTACATTGCATTTGAGTCAGTAATCAGTAGGGCTGTGACAACAGGATACTTTTTTCATTCTTTTGACTCAAGTATATATCCGACAGTAAAACACAGTCAATCAACCGAGAACCACATTAGTCTATATAAAAACATATAAGATATTAATGGATATATATACTCAAGAGTCAAAACAATGAAAAGAATATGCTGTTGTCACGGCCTTAATGATCAGACATCCTGATATGATAACACAAGGAGAGAGAGAGAGAGAGAGTAGGAGAGAGATAGCAAGACAAAGAGAGGGTAAAAGAGAGAGAGATAGAAGAGAAGCAGGGTAGGAGAGGGAGGGGGTAGGAGAGAGCAGGAGAGGGGGGTAGGAGAGAGAGAAAAGGAAGAGAGAGAGAGAAAGAAAATGAGTGGCAGTAAGAAAGAAAGAGGAGGGAGTGAGTGAAAGAGAGAGAGAAAGAGAGATGCTATTTAGATTTATAGCAAAATTCATGGTTACCACTTTTAATCTACAGATTAGTATAATTAAAATGTAATATAATGATATAATGCTTAGTCTATTTCGATTGTAGTTTAAGTTATTGTGTTGATTGGCTTACCTTTATGTCCCAGGTGACACATTTGAATCCCTGAAGTTGACCATGATTTTGGTTGTTTGACAAATCTATGCAGAAACCATCTTTACAAGCCTGAAACGAAAGAAGAAATATTATTTATAGTGAAATAAAGAGGAAGGAAGCGAAGGAAGGTAGAATGAAAAAGAAAAAAAGCAAAGAAGGGATAGAGAATAAGAAGGTGGTGAAGTGGAGATAGGCTAGCAAAAAGAGTGAAGATGAAAGTGAAATGGAGAGAGGGAATCTGAAGAGAGAAAGAGAGGAATGAAGGGGGACAGGGAAAAAAGGGGAGGTAAAAGAGGAGAAAAAGAGAGGGAGTTAAAAGGGATAGAGAAAAAGAGAGGGGGGTCAAAACGAATAGAGAGAAAAAGAGCACTTGATCAAAATTCCTATATGAAAAAAAAAAGAAGAAAATCTGTATGATGTACGTACCATGACATAAAGAAAATATCATACACCAAAAATCATGTAACTTATCAAGTAGTGTTACTTTTAAATAAGAAAATAAAATTTTATGGCTAAACTACGAGCAACAATCTCACAATCTCATCTTGAAAACCACTTGAAAGAACAAAGATAACTCCAAATAATTCAAACTTGCAGGATTTTAGAAAGCCATTCTTAATATGGATAGAGAGACGGTGCATTGGAAAAACTCAAATTCACTTGAACATGATTTTCTTTATAAAAACAAAACGATTTGATCAAATTACATGGCTTTTAGTGTACAATATTTTCTTTTCGTAACAGGTACATACATCATACAGATTTTTCTTTATTTTTTGTTTTCTTCATAGGTGGGGAAGGGATGGGGGCTGGACAAGTACCTCACTTTGGATGAGGTATGCACTCTCCAAGTGATATCTTAAAAAAAATTAAATGAATTTCTTAAAATATGATAAACAAAATTTGATGCAAAAATATTTTTACCTTTGCGTTGTAATAAAGCAATAACTTTCCGGGCAAATCAGAAAGTTCAGCATCATCCGTCAAAAGACTGGAATAGTTCGGACCTTAAAAAAAATAAAGAATATCAGTCAAAGAATTCCGTGCCATATCAACATATCTTACGATCAGAGAGATCTAACGGTGGTCGATCACTCCAAATATATATATATCTATAAAAGTGAAATTGTCTGTCTGTGTGTGTACATTTTCCTACCAAACTACTCTGTCAATTTTCAGTCTACACATATGAGATTTGACATAAGGGGTATTGAGATTTGGGAAAATCTTTTTGTTTTTTTTTTCTGAAAATTTGGCTGTCAAGGAGTCAAAGTTCAATGATTTATTTGCGGTCTCTAGCAAACTATTCATCCAATTTTGGGTCCAAACATTTGAAATTTTGCATAAAGGGTATTCAAGCTTTTTAATCAGTTTTAGGATGAAAATTTGGCTGCCAAGAGGTCAAAGTTGAAAGAATCGACCTTTAAAGACTATCAAACTCCTCCGCCAATTTTGGGTCTAAACACTTGACATTTTAGATTTAGATTACCTGGACATGAGTCAAATTTTTTTATATATATATATATATATATATATATATATACATATATGTGCACATCAAGTTATGAACAGTACATACGGCCCGAGCAAAGCTGGGCTGAACTGCTAGTATATATATAATTGTAATGCTCCTGGGTCAAGGTGCAGAAGAGAGACACAGAAATCTCAAATAAATTCATTTATTCACCTCCAGTGTGACCCATAGTGTTAAACTTAAGCCTTGAATTTTAGTCATTTATTTTTCTAGAATCAAAATCGCAAAATCATCTGATTAATTAGACAAAACCAAATAATTCAACGTGTAATTATCGAAGTTACATTTACACAAGAAACACACACACACAAAGTTATCTCATAATTTTATAAATATACACAAACATAAAAGTAGATAAACACCCGACAAAATAATTTGTATACGTTTAAAATTTCTACTTCCTCCATTGACCGATTGTCTAATTTATCAGCAAGGGAAAATAATCAACATTATCTTGCCTCGGTCCATCAGGATCTTCTGGCTGCAGTCTTCATTATAAATTACTACCAGGGTTATCCGACATTGTCAACATATTTCTATTAAAACTTATCTTTTTACCTCTATCTTACCCCTGCCTGCACTCTTCTTTTTTTCTTTACCCAGCCCATTCCTCTCTCTAATCATACGCACAGACAATCCTCTTATATAGTAGATTCCTCAAGGAATCAGTCAGCATTTGGCTTCCAAATTAGTATAGAAAATGGCTAAAAAAAAGATCTTCACCCCCATCAAAACCTGGCCCAGTTGACAACCAAAGAAGAAATAATTTTTAATTTTAGATACTAGCATGGGTGCCCGGCGTTGCCCGGGTATTTGGAGGTGTGCGTTGAGCAAAAAAAAAAAAAAAAAGTGGTAGTAGGAAGGCAGGCTCAAACCCGTACCGTGAAGGAGGAAAAGAACGGGAAAAAACGTGACATCTTTGCTGTTACGACCACCGTCACACCGGAAGTGATGTAGGTTTAAATTAAGGCTAGACAATCAAAAAGAGGGGATGACTTTCGAAAATATCGGCGAAAAAAGCGACACCTTCCTGTAGAAAAGTGCCCAGTTGACGGTGAAGAAAATGTTTTTAGTCAATTTTTCTGTATTTTTCGTCTGAAGGGTCGAGTTTCAAAACTGATCTTGTGAAAATCTGTCACCTCTGTCGAAAGTTTTAGGCAGACATGCAAACATACATACATACATTTATATACTGGTAGCTCAAATTTTCGACCCAAACCGATTAAAAAGCTTGCCCTATCTCTAAATACCCTTTATGTAAACTTTCGAATGTTTAGACCAGAAATTGTCTGAGTAATTTGGTTGGTAGAGACCACAGAGGTCAAATTTTAAAAAACTTTGACCCCTATTATGACCCCTTAAAATTTATTGTTTTGGGCTCAAATCAAGTTATTAAGTGAGATCCATGTCCAAGGAACCTATATCTAAAATTTCAATTGTTTATACCCAAAATTGACGGAGGAGTGTGGTATAGTTCTCAAAGGTCAAATTGTTGAACTTTGAGCTCTTAATAAGCAAATTTCTGGCTGAAAACGGATTAGAAAGATTTCCCCAAATCTCAATACGCTTGTATATCAAATTTCAAGTCTGTGGACTGAAAATTGACAGAGTTATTTGGGAGGGAAATGTACACAGACAGACACACACAGACAGCACTTTCACTTTTATAGATATATAGATTATTCATCCAGGGCAACGCCAATCAAAAATATACCAACTTTGTGAGTGTTTTTTGGGTGTTTTTTTAGCTGGAGACAACTACTCTTTATATGAAAAGATAATGCAATGCATGAGACAGAGAAAATGGCCAGTTTCACTCAACATATCTCCATAAAAAAATATGTTGTACAAGATCCCAAATGGTACGACCACGTCGCCGATCGCCCGTCATCTGATATGCTCTAAAATGTATTTTACATTAACGCTGATGGCCCAAAGACATGTGGTAGGCTGCTTAAGACATAGAAGGAATCAGTTGCTCCAAGTCTGGCAAGCAGAACAAGAAATATGACAACAAGAATTCGGAAGTCATTTACAAGATGTCTAACCTCAGTATGAAACAAAATCAAAATAACAGCAATAATAATAATAATAATAATAATATTGGAGCCTATCAAATTCCAGTGAAGATCAATGGTTGTTGTCAGCGAGAAATCAGTGATGAGCAACTGTCGCAATAATGCAAAGTCATTTGTAAAGGTTATCAAAAGAGGTGGAAAGTACTGAAAAACTGGGGAGACTTTTTGTCCCCCAGATTCCAGGAAACACCACCGGTTATCATCAGTGAGTAATCTCTGATGATGGTCTGTGTGAGAACTCCTAGTGAGTATAAATAATAATAATAATAATAATAATAATAACAATAACAATAACAATAATAATAACAATAATAATAACAATAACAATAACAATAATAATAATAATAATAATAATAATAATAATACCAATAATAATAATAATACCAATAATACCAATAATAATAATAATAATAATAATAATAATAATAATAATAAAGGTGCCTATTAAGCTCTTTTGTGTGTGGTAAATGCTGTCTATGGAAAATTCTTTAATTAAAAAAAAAAAAAAAAAAGCGAAATGAGTAAGAAATGAAAAAATTAAAATCGAGTAGAAATAGTTGATCTTACCAAAGGAATTAAGACACTTTATTTCAGATGTTTGCAGGGCTTCATGAAACACACAGACTGAACCCAGCTGGCCCATCAATGCAATCGGCTGACCCCAAATGTCGTCCTGTGTGCCCCCAGGTAGTGTAGTCACCCCGGACTGGCAGTTGGGCTTTTGGGAAGAGTTGAAGTTGAAGAACTTTAGAGGTGAGCTCTTTTTTCGTTCCGGAATCGTAGGGGAGACTGGGTTCATGTCTAGCAAAAGTTCGATGGTTGATCTCTGATTTGCAGCCCCGACTTTGCAAGACGTAAATGGCTGGAAAAAAGGAAAAAAAAATTTACAAGTCAAAAACTGATGAAGTTTTTATATACATCCTATAGTATAAATCCAAGCAAATGTACAGGGTGGAACGATAAAGTTGTCGCCCCAAAGAAAACAACACTACAGCTTTATTTCTAAACTTTTATTGAAAAAAAATCAATTCAGGTAATTTGATTATGTAGTACAGCTGATATCTATTCAATGTAGCCACCTTCAGCCTCAATCACAGCCCTGATATGAGTAGTGACTGGGAGCATGCCTTTTCCACAAACGTCGGCAGGAGGTCATGTTGGTGTTGTTCTCGATGTATGACCAAACGAAGTAGTCCAGTGGGTTCAGGAGGAGGGGGTGGGGGGCAGTGAAAGAAGTGTACAAAGTCATAGCACTCCTTCTAAAGCCAAGCCTGGGTCTCTTTGGACTTGTGGGCCGGCGCCAAGTCCTGCTGTCACACCCAGGGTTTGCCAGCGGCCACCCGATTGCACCAGGGGATCACCACACTCTTCAGCACATCCAGGTACACTTTGGTGTTGACTTTTAAGCTGACTTTGAAGATGTGAGGTGGCATGATGTGGCCTTCACTCAAAGCTATACTAAAAACCATAACCGTGGCTGGAAACTTAATTTTCATCAGTCTGGGCACATCCCTGTTATTCATGGCAAAAAAAATACTGTTAAAAACCCACCGAACATATCAGCCTATGTCACGGTAACATATACTGAGCAAGTTTTTAACAGTTTTTTTTTTTATTTTTAGCTTATTTTCCCAAAAATACCATGTTCAAGAGAGAGTTGGGCGGCATTTTTAATTTTCCAATACATCAGTAAATACTGTATGTTTTTCGAGCTGAATAAACATGTTACATTAAATAAAAACACAAAAAGTATCCAGTTAGGTAGAAAAGTAACTTATCTTGCCTTTGATAACATTTATTTGTTATATATTTGTTTTTTGACAACTTTTTCGAATCTATGTGTATAGTAATATAAACCCATTGCTTCTAATAACATGGCGAGCTGTCACTCTTCACATACGGGATAAATTGTATGGCAACTGCCTCTGAAGTGTCATGATGTATGGCAATAAATTCTGGACGCTTGACTCAGCCCTCTCTTCCCATCTGCAACATATAATCTGACCAAACCTAACACATCAGGTCAATGGATTTGCTGAAAGCACTATACTTGTCCATTCTGAAGATTATTTATTTATTTTTTTATTTTTATTTATTTATTTATTTATTTATTTTTACAAAGGAATCACCACTTATCAAGGCCCAGAGGCCACTTGAGGATAAGGGTTAAAGAGTTTACAGTAGTCAAAGGAACACTATCATAGTAATCATTAGAAGTGTAAATTTGGTAAATTGGATTACTTAAGGGGAACGGCTCATCAAGATTATCCGAAGAACGAAGCAATTACACTACTATGGTCATGTGTATCATTCATTCTCCTGGATAAACTGTTGCAGAAGCATGGATGTCTTGAATCACAGGAAGGTTGACTGGGCAAGAAAAACTTGGAAACAAGTGATGACAAAACCGTACAGAGTGGAATTTGGAGGCAGCTAACCCGTTGAACCGTGAGAACTGGAAAGCTTGAATAAAATCAGAAAACATTGAGATATCAGAAAATGTCTTTCCTGCTTCAACAGGATATGAAATCGTCTTCGAAATTTAGTAGGTGATGACCTTTTCGCCTCCTTACTTCCTTTTTCTCACAGAAGAGACGCTGCAAGTCTGCGCTATCATTACTTTTTATAGTAGGTGAGCTACAATCTATGGTCCCTCCCTGTAAAACGTTTGCAACAAATACTTGCCAAGCTACAACAACTGCCAACAACTTTCTTCACTCTCTATCTGTGCCTAAAACTAAACAAACTCCCATGAGCAGAGTTTCTTTAATAGAATTGTCCGCCTGTGGAATGCAATATCGTGTGTCTGCTTCATAACTGACTACAATATGATTGTCTTCAAATCTAATGTGAATAAATTCCTGTTGAGCCATCTTTTTAGATAATCTAGCCTAAGTTCCACCATGACTGATCTTGCTGTCTCACCATCCACCTAATACTTATTCTTGAGTGGCCTCCGAGTCTTGATCAGTGGTGACCTTCCAAGTAAAGAGAGAGAAAAAAAAGACACACCTGAACAAATGGAAAAAAAAACGCCGTTAAATGGAAGATTTTAAAAGAGGACACTTACTTCTGTTGTCGTTGGAAATTTGAGTTGTGCATTTAGGTGCATGTATCCATCCACATAGATCATAAGCTGACTGTTGGCGAAGGGTCTTCGGGAATTTATATGGACAATATCAAGGCAATGCTTAAAGATGAAGAATACAAATACATTCACACATAATCAACATTGAAGCGTAATATAAAATGCATTAGCTGAACAATAAAGTTTGCAGGAAATATATGTATAGGGTAAATGAAGTGTTCTGTAGCCTTGGTGGGCAATCATCGAGAGAAAGTGTCTTGATAAAAGCAATAGTCGAGCCTATAAATTCTCAGAAGAAAATTAACTTTGTTTTGTTTATATAATCTCCAAAACAACTACATGGTAGACAGCTGATGATCCCCATTATCTATTTAGCAATTGTAGTTAAGTTTTTTTTTTTTTTTCATCCTTATCAAGTGTAATTCTCTTTTGTAATTGTAGACTTTTTAGAAGTCGGCTTATACAAGTGCTAAGTCTGCGATAGGTAAAATTTAGTTTTTTGGAGTTTTTTTCCCCTCCCAGGAGTTTAAACTGCATTTATTATTTTTACATTTTTTTTTACTCAAAAGCTTCTTTGGACTATTGGACTACATATATATATATATATATATATATATATATATATATATATATATATATATATATATAAGAAGTTTTGAGTAAAAAAATGTAAAATTCAAGAACGCAGTTTAAACTCCTGGGAAAAAAATAACAAAAAAAAAAAAACTTGACCTTCTCTACCACCAATAGCAATGGCCAAAAACTCTTTATCTGAAAGTACATCTTTTAAACTCCTCGGCCTAACGTTCACAGGAAACATGAGTTGGAACAATTACATTGAGAGCATTGCCAGGACGACCGTGAAAAAGGTAGGTTCTCTCTACCGTGCTAGAAAGCTACTAACGCCCAAAAGTATCCTGTACCTCTATAAGGCCACCATTCGCCCATGTATGGAGTATTGTTGTCATATTTGGGCTGGTGCATCTGCTACTAGTCTCTTGCTCCTAGACAAGGTTCAAAAGAGAGTCTCCAACCTGATAGGTCCTGAACTGTCATCTAAGCTTCAGCCTCTGTCCCATCGATGAAATGTAGCATCCCTCTGCCTGTTCTACAAGTACTTTAACGGTGAATGCTCCGAGGAACTGCAAGCACTTGTATCCCCTCGACGTAAATACCCCCGATGTTATATTCCTAAATACTTAGGAAATAAAGACAAACGTGAGTTACACCGAGTGGTATGTGTAATGGGGTTTATTTATAATACAGAAACGTAAGGCTGCTCGCCTAAGGTAAATAGAAGTACATAGTAACAAGTATGGGGAAGAAAGTCTGATAATCAACACGTAAGACTATCCGTCTTACTGCGACTGCTTGTCTGCCGCTGTCTGCCGCTGTCTGCCAAACAGTCCAATATATATATACAGTTTGTAACCGGTGTATAGCCAGTTATGTTCCTTCACAACACCTCCCCCTGAAGCTGAAATCTTCCTGATTTTAGCTTAAATACCTCTTCCTTTTAGGGTCAGGGCTTAATCTCCTGGTAACTTTTCTCTTTCTTGCGCTTTTCCTTCTGGTCAGCGTTACCCGGGGTAAAGGTTTCTGTCCAGCCCGTATGGTCGGTTCAGGCGAAATATTCATTGTTTGCGGTACACACGCTGGTTTTGGTATATCAAAAATATCGCACAATGTTTCCATTGGTGTCTCTTCCACATTTGGAGACAGTCTGGGACGTATTTGATTTCTGTGTCTTTTGCAGACAAAACTTAATCCTTGGATGGTATAGACCATGCTCCCAATCCTTTTTTTGATAATACCTTCAACCCACTGATTTCGTCCATTTTGAAAATTTTTGAAATATACATTTTCACCTGGGGAGAAGCACTTGGTATTAAGGTTTTCTTTTTTGAAAACTTTCTTTTTCTCTGGTAGCAGCCTATCGAAGACAGATCTTATCTTTCTTGCAAACATTAGCTCAGCCGGGGAAGAATTGACATTATTATTAGGATTTGGTGTCACCCTGTAAATTGCTAAAAATGTTTGAATACATTGTTCGTCTGTGTCCGTAGTAAGATTTTTCTTAAGTGCCCTTTTAAACGTATCTACAAATTTTTCGGCCAACCCATTCGATCGTGGATGGTACACAGGTGTTGTCATATGTAGAATATTTAGTGAGTCACAGAATTCTTTGAATTCATGAGCAGTAAATGCTGTTCCATTATCGCTCACTAAGGTTTTTGGCACTCCAAAACGGCTAAAAATTTCATTAAGCGCACTCACAGTGTTTTTTGCTGTTGGATGTCTAAACTTAAATATTTCTGGCCATTTTGAAAAAGAATCTACAATAATCAAGTAAAAATAACCATTTATAGGTCCCGCATAATCAATATGCAGACGTGACCAGGGTAGGTCCGTCTTTGGCCATGGCGTCGTTTTTACTGGAGGATCTCGAGCTGCTAATTGACATCCTCTGCATGTCTTGACACATTTTTCAACTTCCTTGTCCATACCAGGCCAGTACACATATCCTCTCATAAGGGATTTCATTCTCGAAATGCCCGGATGACCTGTATGAAATTCCTTCAGAATTTTCCTCTGTAACGTTAGTGGAATTACGATCCTCTCACCATACATGAGCACATCTTCACAGATGGAAAAAGGCGTTGTTTGATCTACCTTTTTATTTTTTTTTTATCCATCCCAATTGATTTTTCATTTTCTTAATGAAAATGTCATTTACTGCCTCTTTTTTTATTTTTTCGAAAGTTACCGGAAGTTCACGTATCATATTACACATTGAACTTGTACATTCACTTTCGTCTTTAAGCGCAGCAATTACCATTTCTTCGAAACTTTCGCTTCTTTTAGGGATCAACCGTGATAATGCATCTGCGTGTCCTAACTTTTTTGAGGATACATGTTCCATCTTAAACTGATAGTTTAAGAGGGTTACAGCCCATCGCTGTAATCGATTCGCAGTATGTGTGGGAATGCCTTTCTTTGATCCAAATATGGTAAGTAGGGGTTTATGGTCGGTTTGCAAAATAAAAGATCGTCCATGGAGAAATCGATTGTACTTTGTAATTCCAAATATTATCGACAGCGCCTCTTTTTCAATTTGGCTGTAATTTTTCTCTGCTGCAACCAACGTTCTTGAAGCATGGGCGATAGCTTTTGTCCTACCATCCTCATACTTGTGAAGTAATACAGTGCCAACACCGTAATCACTGGCGTCCGTTGCTAGTATTAGTTCCTTTTCTGGATTGAAATGTGCCAATGCTAAGTCTGACAGTAGACATCTTTTGATATTTTGGAAAGCAGATTCACATTCCTTATTCCAGTTCCATTTAACACCCTTTTTCAGTAACTCGTTAAGAGGAGCTCTTAAATTATGTATGTTAGGGATGTAAATTGCATAGTATTGAACTAATCCCAAAAACGATTTTAATTTTGTCACTGAATCTGGAGCAGGCATCTTTTCAATTGCTTCAGTCCTTTGTGGATCCGGTCTTCGACCCTCTTTGTCGATTATTTGACCTAGATATTTAATTTTTTTCATAAAAAAATCGCATTTTTCTGGGCTCAATTTAAAACCAAATTCCTGTATTCTTTTGAATACTTCTTTTACATGCTTCTTATGATCTTGCAAATTTTCACTTTTAATTAGGATATCGTCAAGGTAGGCCATTGAAAATTCCAACCCTGCCAGCATCGTGTCCATAATTTGCTGGAAAATAGCAGGAGCAACCTTTAATCCAAAAGGAAGCCTCTTTAGCTTAAAAATGCCCTTATGAGTATTTATGCCTAAGTATTTGGAGCATTCATCGCTGATCTTAATTTGCAAGTAAGCATCTGAGAGGTCTATCTTAGAAAAAATTTTTCCTCCGTTAAGCTTAGAGAACAGATCTTCTGCGGACGGAAGGGGATAATTATGGTCCAATAGACAGTCATTTAAACCCGTTAAAAAATCTCCACAGACCCTTATTCTGTTATTTTTTTTCTTTACATACACGGTTGGACTTGCCCAATCTGTGTAGTTAACTTTTTCAATGACTTCCAGTTGTTGAAGTCTATCCAACTCTTTTTCGATTGCGTCCATCGCTGAAAAAGGCACATTCCTTTTAGGTTTGAATACTGGAGTGGCATTTTTCTTTAATTCAAATTTTGCCTCTGTCTTAATACAGAGTCCTAGTCCTTCGGCAAAAACATTGGGAAATTCAGTTTTCAAATCCTTCAGGAAGTCTTCCCTTTGGTTTGCTTTTTCTGCAGTTAAAACGTTACAAAACGAATTTATGGGTTTCTCCCATAAATTAAACAGGACAATCCAATCTACCCCAAACAGGCATGTATTCTTTCCTGGTACGACGTACACTTTGGATTTATGAGTCTGGTTAGCGAATGTCACTTTGCATTTTAATTCTCCCTTGAACTCTAATCTTTTGCCGCACACACTTCTCGCCGTCTTTCTGGTTTTCGTTAATTCAGGTCGACCTATCCTTTTCCATATATCTTCATTTATAATACTAATATCTGCACCGCTATCCAGAAGCAATGTAACCAGATGTCCATTTATCCGAACATCAACATATTTCCGTCTTTCGCAGCTTTTTTCTTTATTCATGCGAAGCGTATTTACATTATCGGTCCCTTGTCTTTTCTTCTGGGCACAGTATGTTCCCTTGTGACCTCTGAGACCACATTCATAACATATTTTGTTCCTAAACCAGCAGGTCTTATTGTTGTGTCTTAAACTACCACAACATTTACACTTTAGCTTTGGGTCTTTGTATCCTTTAAGGATCCTGTGTTCTTGGAACCTGGACTTTCTTGTGGTCCCTTGCCTTTTTACTTGCTGCACCTTAAAAATATTTTTCTCTTCAATGCGAGTGTTGTCTTTCTTTATGTTAATCAGACGTTGACACTCTTCAGTGACTTTTTGCAATGTTATGTTAGGATCCGCCTCCATAATTGTTAGGATCCGTGAACGTATATCTTTGTCCCTTGGTGCTGTGAGACCTTGTACAAAGATTAAACATTTAAATTGGTCTGCGGAAATTTCATTCAATTTAAATGATTCGCATAAACAGTTCACAGTGCAAGCATATTCTAGATAGTCTTCAGCTTCTGCCTTCTGAATGTTCAAACATTTGTATCTAGAGTGAAATAGGCTATCCCTTTTATCAAATATTTTCGACAAGGTACTAATTGTTTCCTCGAACGAAACCTCCTCCGGTTTTTTTGGTAGAATTAGATTTGCATACTTGGTGTTTTCATCAGTACCCAGTTTTTGTAGTAGCAGGGTAACTTTTTCCTCATCGGTCCAGTCTAAACATCTTTTCGTAAAAATTGTTTCGTATCTTCTGTAGTATGCAGGGAAAGTAACACCAGTATCCGGGGAGTAACGAAATTCCGTTAGTGAATTTGAAATACCCTCGGCAGAAAAATTAGTCTTCTTCCCGGTCGACGTTAGAATTAGCTTTTCTAAATTCTTTTGCTGTGTCGACATTTGTCGTTGTAGTATGTTTGTTTGTTCTTGTTGTGCCTCTAAAGTTTTTTGTGTTCTTTCTTGTTGTTGTTGCAGCTGTTGCTGTAGCTGTTGTTGTTGAATTTGTTGTTGTTGTTGTTGTTGCGCTAAAAATTGTTGAGTCATTTTTGTCTGTTCCTGGATGCTAAGGGCTAGAGCCTTAGTTAACTCTGCTAATTGTTCCATGTTAGCTTCTAGTACAAAAATGTCTTTTCGAATTCTACACAATAATTCCAAAAAAAAATCGTAAATTTACGTATATCGTAAATTAGTAGCAATATGCAGACACAACACGTTTCAACAAAGTTCATCCATAGTAATTCAACAGGCTTTGTAAAATAATTCTTTTTTTTTTTTTTTTTTTTTTTTTCAACAACGTAAGTTCATACACAAAATATTTCTTACTTCCCACGACAAATAGTTCCAATTATTTATATAAAGGCAATAACAAACAATTAATTTTCCAAAAAAAACAAATATATATATGGCTGCCGTTCCCACGTGGCATAAAATGGTACAATAGTCGTTGTATTTATATTTTTTCTTTCGAAACTCGTAATCCTTTAGTGTAGTTTCGAATTCAACTTGCGACCATTTTTTTTTTTTTTTTTTTTACTTGTCAAAATAAATATAAATTCCACTTTACCTTGAACATGTTTCTATAATTTCTTGTGAGTTCTTTACGAAGAAAAATCCGTACTTTTCGCTACTTTAGGTAGGAAAAATTTTTAAATTCATTGACGCACGTGGTCCAAAATCCTTGTGTAGTTTGTTTTTTTTTCGTAAAACAAAAAATCCTTGCATTGTACACAGTCCTTGGTACGGTAATTTATCTCTGTTAAGAGAAAGAACATCCTTTCGTCGCCATTGTTATATTCCTAAATACTTAGGAAATAAAGACAAACGTGAGTTACACCGAGTGGTATGTGTAATGGGGTTTATTTATAATACAGAAACGTAAGGCTGCTCGCCTAAGGTAAATAGAAGTACATAGTAACAAGTATGGGGAAGAAAGTCTGATAATCAACACGTAAGACTATCCGTCTTACTGCGACTGCTTGTCTGCCGCTGTCTGCCAAACAGTCCAATATATATATACAGTTTGTAACCGGTGTATAGCCAGTTATGTTCCTTCACAACACCCGACAAACAGCAAAATCCCACCCCTTCACAGTTGAGATCCCTAGATGTAAGAGAGCCTTCTACTCCAGTAGTTTCTTCCCCAGAACCGCTAGACTTTGGAATTCCCTTCTGGGTTCCTGCTTCCCCAACTGTACTGACATGCAGAAGTTCAAGTGTAACATGAACTGACATCTTGCTGTCCAACTCTCCACATAGTACCCCTGTAGCTTATGTCCCTGATAGTAGCCCCCTACATCAAAGTGGCAACATGCCTTGTTTGGGGTAAAAATGTAATAAAAAAAAAAATATATATATATATATATATATATATATATAAAATCAAGAAGTAAAAATTAATTTTACAAGCCAAAAGCTTTTGCAAACTTCAAAAGAATATAAATATCAACCAAATAAAAAAAACAATGCAATCAAATAGGAAATAGAGCCTGACATATAAGGACACAATTAGAGACTGTATGTTATAATTTACAAAAATTTATTGTTCAACACGATATTCAAAAAGAAATATGAATATATTTTATATCAGGTTGACAAGAAAGTTCTTGTGGTTTTTAACTTTTAAATTTGGATGAACATATCTTGGCTGAAACAAAAATTTATTGATTGAAATAAGCACCATCAGAATCAACGCACTTTTGCCAATGCAAAACAAGTATATTCATGCCAGTAACATAATAATCTTGCATTCTGATGAAATCGTTGAAGGCGTTTTTGATATCGCTTAGGCTTTTGAAGCATTTCTTCATGCAGAAAGTTGGAGAGATGCTTGAAAAAATGGTAGTCTAGAGGGACCTGGTTTGAAGAGAATGGCGGATGAGGCAGAGTTTTGTAACCTAATTCATCCAACTTCTAAAGGGTCAGTTTAGCAACATGCAATCGGGCATCATCATGAAAGACAAGTGGGTACTTTTCTGTTGACTAATGCTGGGTGTTGTTGTCAAAGTTTCTGATGCATTTCATTCATTTGTTGACAGTACTTCTCCGACATAATTGTTTCAACTGCATTCAAAAAAACTATAATGGATGGGATCGGTCGCAGACTTCCAAACAGTCAGCTTGACCTTCTTTTGGTGCAACTCTGACTCTGGAAAGTGTCATGGAGCTTCTTCGGTATCTAACCATTGAGCTAAGTGTCACCGGTTATCGTAAAGAACCCATTTTTCATTGCAAGTCACAACCCGGTTGAGAAACGGGTCGTTCTTGCTGTTGCGTAAAAGAAGGGAAGATGACACTTCATTTTTCTTTGGTTGTCGTTCAATTTGTGAGGCATTTATCAAGTTTTTCTGTTTTTCCAATCTCTATCAAGTGGTTGAAAATCGTTGTATATGTTACATCTAATTCAGAAGTAAGATCTCAAACAGTTGTGCATGGATTGGCTTCGACTAAGGTTCTTAATTGATCATTGTCAACATCTGATGGCCAACCATTATGTTTTAAGTCATTATTATATATGTGGTCCAATATACTATAATAATAAATACGAAATCTGCATTAATCAAAAAATCATATTTAAGCAAATTTTACGACTGGGCAATGCCAGGCAGCCTGCCAGTTATTTATAAAAATAAATTACTACCGGGCAATACTGAGTAGCTCTGCTAATTTTAAAATGTGTTGTTCATACCAGTTGGAGATACGTCCTTGACAATCAGTCTGACATGGGCTTTGTTACTGTACTGCAATATGGTTCTTTTCAGTCCTAAGGGGTCCATCCTCCCAGGCTTTATATTTTTTCTGAGAAGGGGTCAGTTTATTGCTAATTTAATGAGGAGCCCCTACAGAGAAAGAGCAATAAGGTTGCTCAGGCATTTTTAAAAAACAGAGCACTTAGTGAGCTAGCTTTTCTGAAATCCTACCTGACCTTGTGTCTAACTGCCTGTGGAGAAGATAAACAAATATATACATACAAAATTTATAGCATATCAATTACTTGGAGTTCTTATTGAATACTCTGTAGGTTAATTAGTAACCTTTAATAGTTAATTATGAATTAAATAAAAAAACATACCTTGCTTGTTTCAAATAAAATTCATATTGGAAGTCATAACAACTGACAAAAAGAAATAAATCAATTCCCACAGAGATGCAGAAGGAAGACACAAAGAGAGTGATTGCACATAAAACTCATTTTTATATAAACAATCAAAGGGAGATAACTGAGTTATTCAAATGCTTAAATGACACAACACTTCTCTCCAGACAAGGGAGGTGACTCTTCACATATCGTTCAAAGGACAAAACTGCTGTAATCTTCAGTATTAAAACCCGACTGACATTAACAAATTTTCAATATACTTACACAGAAATCACATTTGAAATGATTCATTGAACACAAGTTGCTATTTTTATACATTGCAATTTTGTGCATTTCCCAACAGTATCCGTGCATAGTTGAAGATCTACAATGTTATCCATTGACTTGAATGTTTTTTTGTTTTTTTTTTTACTTTTAGTGACATTCACACAAGGTGGTTTGAGCCGGCTCCTCTCAAAAAATGCACAGCATCCTGAATCAATGCAGACCACACACAACAGTCCGCAACAGACAAGATAGTCCAGTCACACGAGCAAACACTGTAGACTGGAGGTAGGTTCGATGTCGGTTTTGATGGTGTGTAGCCACATCTTCAGATGATCTCCTGGGTGTCAGCGTTTATCTTGAAGTGGTTCTGGAGCTATTGCTTCATCAATGAACTTTCCTGGGTGGCAGCACACAGCGTGGCTAAACCAACATAGTCTTCTTTTTTAAAAGAGATTGGTTAATGGGGATGATCCTGCATCGCATCCGACTTAGATTATAGCACACAGTGTGACCAAACGAACAAAGTCTCATCTTTAAAAGAGCTTGGTTGAGGGGGAGGATTCTGCATCATGCTCAGATTTGTGTATTAAAGATAAAATGGTGCCAGTGGACCTGCAGAATTCAGCGATGGTAGTATAGCTCAAACACTACCAACTTTTTGAGATCTGCAGCTCTCATCGGCCATGTCTCACAGCTGTAAAAATGGATCATCTGAACAAGCACCTGATAAGTCTGGACTTTAGTGCTCATTTGTGATCTTAGGATAAGACCACAAATGGGATTGTAAATAACTGAAAGCATGCTGGATATTCTTGATTTGGACAACAATATCATCGTACCTCTGATCCATGGCGACATTGAATGCAAATATTTTTATTTTTTTTATTTTTATTTTTTTATTATATTTTCACCCCAAACAAGGCGCATTGCCACTTTGGTGTAGCAACTACTGGGGCACTATGTTGGGATTTGGGCAGCAAGATGTCGGTTCACGTTGCACTTGAACTTCTGCATGTCAGTACAGTTAGGGAAGCAGGAATTTGGAATGGAATTCCAGAGTCTAGCCGTTCTGGGGAAGAAACTACTGGAGTAGAAAGATCTTTTACATCTAGGGATCTCTACTGTGTGGGGGTGGGATTTAGCTGCCTGTCAGGTTTGTCGAGGGTGTCTATGTCGTGGGGGCACAAGTGTCTGCAGTTCGTCAGAGCATTCACCATTAAAATACTTGTAGAACAGGCAGAGGGATGCAACGTTGCGTCGATGGGACAGAGGCTTAAGCTTCGATGCCAGTTCAGGGCCTATCAGATTGGCAACTCTTTTTTTAACCTTGTCTAGGAGCGAGAGACTAGTAGTAGATGCATCAGCCCAAATGTGACAACAATACTCCATACATGGGCGAATGGTGGCCTTACAGAGGTACAGGATACTTTCAGGTGTCAGTAGTTTTCTAGCACGGTAGAGAGAGCCTACCTTTTTCGCAGCGGCCCACGCAATGTTTTCAATATAATATTTGAAGCAATCCATCTCTTCTAGGTTTTCTTCTTTGCTTGAGCGGAGGAATCCTGCGGAGATGATTTTTGTTTTCGTACCATTTACCTTCATATCAATTTTAGATGTCAGCAAAGTTTTCCCCCGAGAATGGCTATGTTATTAGCGCAGTAAAGACAGAATTTTATCCATTGTCTCACTTCTCTTTAAAAAAAATTTTAAAATGGTTCCTTACCCAAACAGAAGCTTTCAAAGGAAAATCAGACAAACACACACTGCAATAATCTTTCCGGTTGTAGACAGCAACAACTAAAAAATTTTCAGGTGTAAAAAATGCTTCTAAGCCACTTCCAGAACTTGTGGAAAAACTGAAAGAAAATTCCGAAATAAAAATTTAAAAAAAAGAAGAATTTTTTAAGTGGCACAAAAAAAAAAACATAATGTTAAATTACTGGGTTGGCAATTAAGTTCTTGCCATTTTTTAAATATATTGTGTTTGGAAAATTTATTTGCTATATTTTATTTATTTTGGTTTCAATTATTTCAATTTATTTATTTTCGGATACAAAATGGGAAAAACTTGTGAACATGAATGGAGACTACATCATTAGTTGTTGGTTCTTATTTTACTTTTAAAAATGTAGATTTGGGGGCTGGGTTGGAGAGAGTAATGTCCGTTTTGGGGTCACAAAGTATGTGAAATTGTTCCATATATGTATTTAAATTACCCGTCCGAGAGTAGGTAAAATTATTTTAAATATGTGTTGTATATTATCTGTCCTCGCAAAGGTAAAATTATTTCATATACATGCTGTAAATTACCTACCCTACGTAGGATACAATTATTTCATACGTGTAATACCCGTCCTAGGATATGTAAAATATTCTTTTGCTCGAAATAGCAAATGATACATAGACATTAAAAATTCCTCTCTCCTAAGAATAACAAATATGTTCAAAATCAACTTAAATTTTCTCGTTTATACAGTCCCGAGCAATACCAACCAAATAAAAAGTTAATTCTAAAATAAAAAATTAAACATACTGGATTGAATAAAATAAAACAAAAAGTTGGATTTCAAATTCCTAACAAGAAACATCCAAAGATGGCCAGAGTGCACAACACAAACGTAATGAAAATGGCAGAAACTAAGAAAAAGAACACATGTAAATAATTCATTCATTGCTGACAAAAGTGTATCGAGAATGGTGGTGACTATGTAGAAAAATAAATTCCAGAGCACAAAAGGTCGCTTGTTTTAAATGGTACCACTTCTGTCTTCGTAGCTCTTCAACACTTCAGTTTTTGAGTAAAAAATAGGTAGCCTTCGTATATAGCTTTAATTATACATATTTATATAGCTTCTAATATACATATTTATATACCTTTTATTATAAATAAACTATAGGGTGGGACAATAAAATCGTCACCACAGAAAAGATGAAATTTCACTTATAATGGGGAACCCCTAGTTAGTATTCATACATTTGTGTCAATAAAGATTCCCATTACTGCCCCTCATATCCATTTGAGAAATTACTCCTTCAATCCAAAATCTGTCTGAGTGTCTGCCTGTATATCTATAAGACGAAAGGTAATATAAGCGACAAAAAGTATGTGGAAAATAAATATCAGTTTAAAAGAATTTAAAAGTTATTTATATTGTTATATAAACCGGAGTTCATTTTTTTTTTTTTCAGGCTCTTTTTTAATCCAGTCAACAACAGGTACCTCTGCTAGTAATAAATAAATAAATAAATAAATATATGAATGATGAAAATTATGGAACTAATATTACGTGATGAAAAAATGAAAAAGGAAAAAAAATGTTTGGACACATTTTAAAATAAAATAGTGGTATTTACCTGTACAATTGTTTGCGGTAAGTCGAACTGTCAAGCAGACAGAATTGGTCTAAATCTAATTCATTTTCCAAACACAGCCAGGTATGAAAAGCGAAACTAGTGCCAGGCCATTTTCTGATGCTTGGTAAAGAGATTCCCTGCAAGACATCAATAAAAACAAATTTTTAAAGAAGATTGTAATGGAAAGAGAAGAAATGTCAAAAAAAATATATATTATAAAGAAACAGATTTGAATAAAATCAATAGTTTAATTCAACTAGATTGGTAACACCACTTGCAGAATATGGACAATTCCTTATAAAAAAAAATTAGTATGGATTAGCCATATAGAGGTAAGGTAAGGTAAGTTTTTGTTTAATGGCACATCAACCCTATAGGTCATTTCAAGCCATGAAATGTGAAGAAAGTATTCTTCATCGAGTCTTTAGGTGATAAATTGTTTTTAATTAAGATTTAGTATTTCTAAGTCAGTCTTTTTTCCAGGTTTTTTTCCCCCTTTCAAATGTGTTCCAAAAGTTTCATTTTTCTTAGAAAATCTAATATTTTATAAGGTTTTCCAAATATTGCTTGAAGGTTTTGTTCTTTGAAATATTTCACACAAATATTTTCATATTTTTTGTATTCCGTTATTATGTGTTTAATGGTATTCCGTTATTATGTGTTTAATGGTTAGTGGATATTGACAGGTTCTACATTGGGGGATATCTTCTGCTTTCAGAAGGTATTCATGAGTTAGTTTTGAATGACCAATTCGAATTCTGGTAAATATAGTGTCTAATTTTCGTATTCGTATTATGGTCCTATCTTGTCCAACATTCGGTTGTATTTCTCTAAGTTTGTTGTTTAGTTGTTCGTTCCATAATTTTTGCCATTTGGTTTTTATATAGGAGTTTATTTTGTTTTTCCTATCTGTGTATGGTATTTTTATGTTTGATGGAGTCAGGTTTGTTGCATCCTTAGCCAGTTTGTCAGCTTCTGAATTTCCTTTTATGCCGACATGACTCGGTATCCATGCTATTATTATTGTTTTATTTTCCTTTACTTGGTGTTGGTATATTTCCATAATTTCCAGGAGGTACGGATGGTTTATGTTCCTTTCTTTCAATGCCATTAAGCTGGACATGGAGTCACTGAAAATAAGGAATTTATTCTCGCTAGATTCCCGGACTAGTTCTAGAGCCATCTTAATAGCCTGTAACTCTGCGGTGTATATAGAGGCACCATCCAGTAATTGGACTTGCTTGTGTGTTATGCATTTTTGCTGTTGCTCCTACTCTTTCAGTTATTTTTGAGCCATCTGTATAGATGGTTTTGTATGTGGAGTATTTATCCCTAAGTTCTAGGAATTTGTTTTGATAGGTTTGGTAGTTAGTCTGTTTTTTAGCTGTTTTGATAGTCATGTCTATATATGGTTCTGTGATTGTCCATGGTAGAGTATTATTGATTGTGTAAGTTTGTATGTTTTTTTGGTTCTTCGTATCCTTTTGTAATAGCCTTTTTAAGGCGATATCTCAAAGATTTAATAGCTGTAGGTTTGCTGGTATAGAAATCTTCATACATCGATGTATATATTTTTTCATGAGCAGGATTTTCATGTAGACTTTTAAGTTTCAGCGTATATTGGAGCAAAAGTTTTTCCCATCTCAGGTGGAGAGGGAGTTCATTAGTTTCTGTGTGCAGGCTTTGAATAGGCGATGTTCGGAAGGCTCCTAAACAGAGTCTGAGTGCTTGGTTTTGTATGGGTTGAGTTTCTCTAGATATGATTTCCTTGTGGAGTTATATATAATGCAACGAATTTAGGTCTAATGAGTGCTCTATATAGTAAGAGCATGGTTTCCCTGTCTGCTCCCCAGTTTGTGTGTGATATTATCTTTAGTATGTTTAATGCTTTTTGGCATTCTTTTTTTGTGTGCTTCTCTATGTGGCTTGAAGCTAAATTTGTTGTCCAGGATCATCCCCAGATATTTGGTTTGCTGTACCATTGGTATTGCGTTGTTATTAATTTTTAATTGTGGCTTATGATAATATCCTCTTTTTTTGCAAAAGTTAATGCAAACTGTTTTAATTTTTTGAGAAGATAAACCCATTTTCATCAGCCCATTTCTCTATTTTGTTAAGGCATTCCTGTAATTTTTTTTCTATTGTTAACATATTAGGGGATGAATAGGTGATTGAAAAGTCGTCTACAAAGAGGGATTTATCAATGTTTGTGGTCACTACTTTACCAATACTATTGATTTTTAGCAGGAAGAGTGTGACGGATATTATACTGCCCTGGGGCACTCCCATCTCTCGTTCATGCACTTCAGATTTTTCTCCTCCAAGGCGCACTCTAAAAGTACGGTTTTTAAGGAAATTTTGTATAAATGTTGGCATCCTTCCTCTGATTCCCAGGTTGTGCAGTTCCTTCATGATGCCGTATTTCCATGTGGTGTCGTATGCTTTTTCTAAATCAAAAAATACTGACACCACATGGTGATTTCTGATAAGTCCATCTCTTATGTAGGATTTCATCCTAACCAACTGATCCATTTGCTCCTTTTTTTCCTGTAGCCACATTGATGTTTGTCTAATATCTGTTTTCTTCTAATATCCATAAATGACGATCGTTTACCAATCTCTTCATGGTCTTGCAGATACAGCTAGTTAGAGAGATAAGGCAATAATTTGTTGAATTCGAGGGGTCTTTGTCAGGTTTTGGGATTGGTATGATTGTGGACTCTCGCCAAGCATTAGGTAAGTAACCCAAGAGCCAGATATTATTGAATATGTTTAGAAGAGTATTTAATGAAAATTCTGGTAGTTGTTTCAAAAATTGGTAATGGATTTTATCTGGTCCGGTAGCAGTATCTTTGCTTCTATCCAGAGCACTTTTAAGTTCAGATATTGTGAATGGTAGATTATATTTTTCTGTGTTGTTTGAGGTGAAATTCAGTTTTCCTGCTTCTATTTTGTAGTTTTGGAATGTTAAGCTGTGGTGTTTGGGTGAAGAGTTTTTATTTAGTTGTTCAGCAAGTAAGTTTGCCATGTCCTTTTTTTCAATGCGTTTTTCACCATCAGTTTTTTTTAGGTGTATAGTGGGGTATTGGATTTGTTTCCCATTAATTTTCCTCACCATGTCTCATACTTTCTTGCTAGGTGTTTTATTATTTAACTTAGATACAAAATCTTGCCATGTTTTCCGTTTGGCTTTTTTGATTATTTGTCGTGCTTTTGCACGGGCTTGGCGGTAAATTTCTAAGTTTGTTGTGGATGGATTTATCCTGAATTTTTTAGGGCTTTTTTCCGTTTCTTGATTGTTTCTTTACACTCTTTTGTGAACCATGGTTTATGCTTACTATTTTTCTTTGAAGTTTTGGGGATTGTTTCTTCTGCTATTTTTATTAACCTTTGAGTGAACGTTGCTACTGGGTCAGGTTCCTGAAGTATTTCATTATTTATCTGTGCTTCGCAGAGATTCCTGAATGTGGACCAGTCAGCTCTCTTTAGTTGCCATTTTGGTGCTCCGTTTTCTATTGTGGGATTGTTTGTTTTGATGATAATTGGATAGTGGTCACTACCACACTGTTCTTCATGGACATCCCAATTAAAGTCCATGTAAATTGTCGGAGAGCTAAGTGTTAGATCTATGGTTGAGGTTGTTTCTGTAAGTGGATGTATGTAGGTGTGTTTGCCGTTGTTCAGTATACATATGTCTGTAGTTTCTAGTATGACTTCTATTATTTTTCCGTTGTGGTTTAGTTGTCTGTCTCTCCAAAGATGGCTGTGTGCATTAAAGTCCCCCAGGATTAGGAATGGTGCAGGGAGCTGTTCAATTAATCTGTCTATTTGAGTTTTCTCTAGTTTATATTTTGGTGGAATGTAGATCGAGCAGATTGTGAGAGTTTGGTGTAAGGTAGCTCTTACTGCTACAGCTTGAAGTTCTGTATTTAGGTCGAGTTTCTCGTGGGGCATTGCTTTTTTTTACCATAATGGTTGTACCGCATATTTGTCTACGGTCTATGTGTGAAAGGTTGATTTTATTGTATATTTCATAGTCTTTAAAGGATAGCTTGGAATTTTCCTTCAGTAGAGTTTCTTGTAAACATATGATATTCAGATTGTATTCGTTGATTAATTGCTGTAGTTCTTCATAGTTTGGCTTCAATCCTCTACAGTTCCATTGTAGAGCTGCTATGTTCCTAGTTTTTTTTATTTTGTTCTGCCATTTTTATTTATTTGGGAGTGTAGGCTTGCTTTTGTCCCTCTGACGTTCCATTGTTTTTGGCTTGTCTTCTGTTTGGTCTTTTATTTTGGTTCTTTTGTTTGGGGATATGGAACTGGAATTAGTATGGGACTTTATGTCCGTTTTGTTTTGGTTTTTCTTTTATTTTGATTGTGATCGATGAGAGGGTTTCTTGATTTAATGTTTCTGTTTGTTGGTTTGGGTATTCTGTTTCCATTTCATCTTCAGATTCAGTTTGATTTTTAGGGATTGGGGTTCTAGATCTGGAGTTTGAACGAGACCTTATAACTGTTTTGTTTTGGTTTTTCTTTTGTTTTGATGGTGTTAGATAAGAAGTCTCCATTCCATCAGGTTCTGTCAAATTTTCTAATTTTTGTTTTATTGGTTTATTGTTTGGTTTTGAGAAAGTTTGTTCTTGGAGACATTGGCCTTTAAGGGGAGAGGTTTGGGTTTGGGAGGAGACAAATACTTTATCGAGTTCTTTTTTGGTTTCTTGTTTTAATTTTTCCAGTTTTTGAGAGTGTTGTATTTTTCATTTTTTTTTTAAAGTTAAGTTCATTCGGTTCTAGCTGTACCAGTTTTTTCAATTATTTAGTCATATTTATCAGGCTGGTTGGTGGGATTTGTTTTTCCTGTAATTTTTGCATAACTTTTGTTTTTTATAACTCCTTCCACTATTGTTTTCGCTTCTAGGCAAGAAATATTACATTTATGTTTTGTGGCTAGGATTTCTTTTTCATTTTTCCATCATTCACAGTTTTTGGAATAGGCAGGATGCTCGCCTTGGCAGTTTATACATTTGGACTCACAACATTCTTATTCATTGTGACTTACTTCTTTAGAGCCACATTTAGCACACGTGGGATGACCTCTGCAGGCATCTCTATGGTGACCGAATTTTTGACATTTGAAACATCTCAGATGATCTGGGATGTACATTTCAACTGGTTCTATGGTGTAGCCAAGTTTAATTTTAGATGGAATTTTTGGAATTTTTTAAATGTGAAAATATAAGTATCGGTTGGTATTTTCTCTGAGTTTTTCTTTATGTAGATTCTTTTATAGTCAAGGACTCCTTGTTTGCTTAGTTCATTCTGGATTTCTTCTGGTGAAGCAAGTGATAGTTCCCGGCTTCGGATAACTCCTTTAGATTGATTTAGTTTATTGTGTGGGGTGACTTAATGTTAATATTATGGAAAGTTTTCATATTTTTTAAATTTAAGCTTTAGTTTATTGTCTCAATTTCAATTAATAGGTTACCATCTCTTGTTTTTTTAATAATTTTTGGGTTTATTTTCCTGCTTAGCACTTTTTCGATGAGAAAAGGGGATAATTTTGTCATTGGTGTTTCATCTAGTGATTCTATTACATAGTATTTAGGAAAGTCTACGTTTTCCTCACTTTCTGAGTCCGATAAAGCACGTTTGGGTTTTTTGTTTTGTTTTGACATAATTATGGATAAAAGTTTCATTGCCTGTGTTCCCCACCCACCTCGGAGCCCGATATTGGGACTTGTCAAGGAGGAAACCCATACGCCTTGACAGAGTCAGGGTTATACAGGCAGTATACTAAGTCAAGTAAGAAATACTGAGCATCTGTCGTAACCCAATTTTCACTACCCAAATCTAATGTGAAAAAAATTGTGATTGCAGCCATGTCAGGATTTGGTTCTACACTTGCTGCTGATTGACCCTTGGCCGGCGCTTTCAAACGTCTACTTTAGGGTGAAGTTTTGTTGGTTTCTATGGTTTTGTTTGAGAGGATTTCTTTTATTGATTTTAAAATTCTCAGTTTAGTCCAAACCATTGATAGTAGACGTAGGGCTTGACCTGACCAGCCGATTGATCGGATCGGGCCCCTCTGACCGCCCGTCTAACCGAGGTAAGGGCCAAAGTGATGTGTTGGAAAGAGGAGGCTTATAAACTTGTCCTCCAAGACCTTCAATCACCAGGATTCCGTTCCAAGGTGTCATAGGTCGCCACCCACGGCCAACATTGAGGGACTTTTACCCTCTGCAGGAGGAGGGGGGCAGTCAGTGTATTCTAATGTACCACCGACAGGGCCCGCCATACAGAGGAGATATTATTTGGGGCATGAATGATATGTGATTTTCAATATTTAGTCAGTATTTGGAAAAGAAAGTATTTTTTTTTTTTGCATTTTCACCCCAAACAAGGCACATTGCCACTTTGTTGTAGGGGGACTACTATCAGGAACATAAGCATCAGGGGTACTGTGTAGGGAGTTGGGCAACAAGATGTCTGTTCACGTTACACTTGAACTTCTGCATGTCAGTACAGTTGGGGAAGCAGGGACCCAGAAGGGAATTCCAAAGTATCCTTATGTAAGGTTTTCCTGACAAACCCAAATACAGAGAGATCTCAGACACTCGAGGATAATGTCTAGCAGGCATTCAAGTTCACCCCAGTAGGCATTCACTTTTCTTATCATTTTGTTTTAGCTAGGGATGGGTCATCCAATTGGATGCCAGACATTCAATCACTATTTCTGTTGTGTCGTGACACAATAGTAAAAAGAAGAAAATCAAGTCGAGGTTGGTTTAAGAAACCAGTGTATTTAACATCAGCGGTAAAAGAGTAGGAAACAGGTATAACTGGCTTGCACGCAGCTAGTCATGGTAGAACAATCTCATACGTTCCAACATAGAGATCTTTGTAACATTCTGTCCCTTTAAGTGCAATTGTTTGTATCTCTCTTGCACTTGGTTCACCAGGTATATTTGCCAGATAGTTTTTGAAATTCTTTTTCATCTTCTATATATGTAAAAGCAAAAATGTGCGTATGTATGTTCGCTTTTTGTGTATGTCTGTAAAAGGCTTTTTTCGCTGGACTTCTCGGTCGGCTCATTCCTTCTTAAAACATTTTATATCACGTCTAAGTGATAATATCTATGAGTTACGAACGGGGGTCGCGTGTGTATTTAATTTGCCCGACTTACACATGCTATTTTTTCCAGATTTTTAGATCACCGCGTGTATCTTTCGCTTTTCAGTATAAAAAAGCGAAACTGGATTCGAATCGGCAGTTCCCGGTTGTCTCCGGAAAGCGATGTAAACGTTTGGTCAATGTCGACTTTTCAGCTTCATGTCAGACAATTGCTTTCATCTGGACACTCCCCTAATAAACGGGGAGCTGGATTTCCCGAAAGTTGGGTAAAAAAAAAAAAAAAACGGGTTATTGACCTCATTAAAAACTGTCCCGCAGAAAATGCTAACTGCTGAATAGTGATTGCTTACGTCGTAACGCTCGCAGAAAATGTTAACGTCAAGATTTCCACTTGACCTCGTTAAGTCAGTAGGTGCGGACACCATTCAATTCTTTTCCTACTTAAATAAATTCAAACATCTTTAGGTAATTCTTTCTTGCTGGGCGATCGGTTAACGTGTCATGTTTTTTTCACATTTTATTTTCTAACTTCACCTGAGGGCTTCGGGTTCGATCTTACCTACCTACCAAAACATTTTTATTGAAAAATATCTAAAAATTGGTCAAAAAGAATTATTCTATGCTGGTCAACTGTGCTGTTTTTTTCAAGGAGGGGTCACTTTTTGTGTCAACATATTTTGCAAGTCATATGCCTACCAATCTTAACATACTTTTATAAAACCTTATTTCGAAGGCCCGTGATGTCATAGGTCGATGTGGCCGTGACAGCTAACGTGTTTGCTTTTTTCACCTCCTTTTCCTCTTTCACGTTACCTGCCTACTGTGGCTAGTTTTTTGGGGTTTTTTTTTTAATTTTTTTGTTTTTTTTTGCGTTCGCATGGGCATTCGCTGCTATTTTGATTGAAACAGTTTTTTTTGTTTTTCTGGGGGTTGATTGCTCAATAGCTTTAGTCGGGCAATGCCAAGTACCCATGCTAATGATAATATAATTACTGGAATGATGAAAATCTTCCTAAGATTCCAGTTTCTTTTCATCTGAGCCCTATTGTAAGCTTTCAGATGGGATATTTCCCAATGTGTTAAAGAAAAAAGTAGAAACAAAGTACAAATTTCTTTTTTCTTTATTTTACCCCGTGTTATAACAATGACATGTCGATGGAGACATAAAAAAAAAAAAAGGGGTTGCATTATAGGGTGGGAGATATATATATTATTACAGGATGGGAGATATATATATTATTACAGGGTGGGAGATATATATATATTATTACAGGGTGGGAGATATATATATATTATTACAGGGTGGGAGATATATATATATTATTACAGGGTGGGAGATATATATATTATTATAGGGTGGGAGATATATATATATTATTATAGGGTGGGAGATATATATATTATTATAGGGTGGGAGATATATATATTATTACAGGGTGGGAGATATATATATTATTACAGGGTGGGAGATATATATATTATTATAGGGTGGGAGATATATATATTATTATAGGGTGGGAGATATATATATTATTATAGGGTGGGAGATATATATATTATTATAGGGTGGGAGATATATATATTATTATAGGGTGGGAGATATATATATTATTACAGGGTGGGAGATATATATATTATAAAATGTGTCATATGCTGTATGTGAATATATTCTATAACGATGTACATGTTTAATAGTTGAACTTATCTTTTTCTCTGTATATACGTGTACGTGTAAATGCGTGTATGTATATATACGTCGTCATTTAGTTGACCGTCTAGTGTATATATTTTGACACTTATGCAACAGTTTTAACAGGGAATGATTGATGTGGACGTATCGAAACAGTTGTAGACAACACTTCTTTTTTAACAGATGTAAATAACATAACACATACCTGAATTATACCCTGCAACCCCTCTCCCACAGAAGAGACGTTGCGAGCCTATCCTTGTTTTATCGTTATTTTCATGGCAGGTGCTCGTCTGAACTCCAATCCCTGGTCCCCCCTCGCCAATCTTTCACGAAAAACACCCGTCTAGCTGAATCCACTGTGAAAAATTTCCCCCACTCTATATCTGTGCCTAAATCAAAACGCGGATTTCATGAGCAAAGCTTCTTTCTTAGAACTGCACGCCTGTGGAACTCTGTTCCGTCTGCCTGCTTCCCTCCGGACTACAACTTGGATGTCTTCAAGTCTAATGTTAACAAATTCCTAATGAACCGCCCCCCTAATTAAACACTTCATAAAATCTCCTCACTAACGTGATGTACTTACAATAACCCTTATCCCTGAGTGGCTTCCGGGCCTTGATAAGTGGTGATCACTGTGTAAAAAAAAAAAAAAAAAAAAAAAAATTATTTATCAACATTTATTCTCATGATCTGCCCGGCATTTTAAGAGATTACAAGTTTTTACATCTTGGCTGCCTGAAATGATGCTGCTTCCTGCGTCATGGAGACCAACTCTTCAGTCATCTGTTCCCTCTGATGTTCAGCTAACGACTCACTAGAATCTCCCAAAAACTCATACATCACGTGTTTCTTTACGTCACATCATTACGTGTCTCAGACCAACCTAATGTAATCCCAATCTAGTTATTTGTTTATGCAAACCCAAAAATGAGGTTTATATCTATTTTCTATTTTCATATTCCTTTTGCGATTTATATGTTAATCATTCTTTCTCCAATTTAATTGTTTATTCTTCTAATCATAATAATTAATCCAGCGACCTGCCGTCACTCAAATCAATTAAGAATAATAATAATGTTTTGACCCTTGGCCCCGCTTGCCACAGTTAACACAGTTACTACGCTATGATTACAGCCTAAAGGGTCATAACATTACAAAAGGGTCTACTTACAGCTCCTGGTTCCTGGATACAAAAGAAATGAAAAGACTCGTCTTTGCCATCACGTCGTGCCATCGTGGACATTGCCTTCATCAACCGATTACAATATGGAGTCTAAAAAAAAAAAAATCAGAGAACCAAAGTAGAAAACTTGTGAAGCACCATTTATTGAAAGAATTCACAATTTGCATAAAAATAAAAGTAAGCTTTGAAAACCGCATCCTTCGGTTATCTCTATAATTTTTTAAGAATATCTTCCTATATAAAATTAAAACAAAATCCAATTCAATTACTTACCATCTTGTCGTCTTCGTCAACATGCAACAATCCAATCATCTGCTTCAATTCAGAAGATCGGATCGACAATGTTCCCAGCGTTTCCACAAGTCGGATCAAGTTACCTGTCGAAAGAATTGAGAAATCTTAATTAAAATTGAGAAAGAAAGCACATAACCCCACAATACATGTTTTCAGAGTATATCTGTTCACAAGTTAAAAAACATATTTTTGATAGAAGTATGATCTCACAAAGTATTAGGTTGGCAAGAAAGTTCTTGCAGAGTTTTCAATTTTGATTTCAGATGATGTATTTTCAAATAAATTTTTGTTATTATATTTATATATTTTATATATCATTTTAAAGAGCGTCTTTCACTATCATTTAAATTACAATTGTTTTAAAACAATTATGTTGTTTCTTCAGAACGTTGAATACAAGATCAAAAAAATAGAAATAGAATTCGCACAATTTTCTTATTTCAATTCAAGCAAGGCTGAAAAACTGCTGAAACAGCTCATGATATCAATGAAACATTTGGCCCAGGAACTACTACTTAACAATGGTAGTTTAAAAGATTTTGTGGGGGCAACAAGAGTCTTGAAGATGATGAGTGTAGTAATCAGCCATCGGATGGTGACAACGATCAATTAAAAGTCTTAGTCGAAGCCAATTCACGCACAACTGTTCAAGAAGCTTCTGAATTAGACATAACATATACAATGATTTCCAACTATTTGTGAGAGATAGGAAAGACAAAAAAACTTGATAAATGGATGCCTCATGAATTGAACAACCAAAATAAATAGAGGTAGCATGCTCTTGTTCTGTCAGCCATAGAGGATAAGTAATTCACAATTGTATCTTTCGATCGCCCACACTGAGGATTGAACCTTCAACCTTCAGGAGGATAACACATTTTACAATTGGTTTTTCCAAGTACTCTAACGACTGCGCCACGGGTTCTTGCGTCCAAATTCCCGAGTTCAACAGAAACATTTCAGTTCGACAAGATACACCTGAAGAAGGTTGGAGATTACATCAACCGAAACGTGAAAATCACACTCAAGATGAGAACAGTAGTCCAATAAATCCAAATATAAATAAACCGATGATGATGATGATGATAGAGTTAGTTTGTTCTTGTTCCATCTGCCATAAGAAGACAGAAGTCACACAAGTAATTTGTAATTCTAGTCTTCATATCACCTGGAGTGAGGATTGAACCTTCAACCTTCAGAAGACTGTTACCGAGAAGTGATTATTACTTAACACATTTATCTGTGGTACAATGAATAAAAGAAATAGAAAAAAAAAATGAATTTTGTAAACCTGTTGAAATAAACGACACAGACATTACAATTTATTTAGTTAAATAAAAATGATTATAATTTCCATTCAACCTAGGTATTATGTACAGTTTGATTTTGAGCGATGAGCGGTGGGAGGTCGAACGTCATTCCTTTTAAACATTTTAATAACAAAAAATGTTTTTATTATTCTTAGCTAGATTCTTTCACCAAAATACTGCATTCACTCCATGGCTTTAAAACTAGTTAAAAGATACCCAATGGTTTCGATGAAATTTTATTTACAATCGAATATATGTACTAGAAAGATTATGGGGAATGGTAAGGTCTACAAAATCCCCAAAAGAATGAAAAATAAAGAATTAAACAAAATGGAGCAGATTAGTAAGGTCCTCCCAACCCTTTGCTAAATGTCAGACTGCCCACCGTTTTCCAAGTCAACCAAAAACAAGTAGGTCAGTCTCTGAATGGGAGTAGGAGCTAAGTGGGAAATGAAAAATAACACTTTCTGAGATGAAATATGAGGATGGATAGATGGTGTCTTTCAAGATAAACATTGCCAAACACACAAAAGGAAAGAAAAATTAAGAACTAAATAAAATGCTAATGAGGCAGGTTAGTGAGGCTCTCCCAACCTTTTGCTAAATGTCTGACTGCTAAGTGTTTTTTTTTTACAAGGGAGTCACCACTTATCAAAGCCCAAAAGCCACTCGAGGATAAGGGTTAATGAATGTAAGGTGGTAGTATAGTAATCATTAATGGTGTAGATTGGGTAGAATTTGGATCACTTAAGGGGACGGCTCAACAAGAACTTGTTTACACTGGACTTGAAGGCTACCATACTGTAGTCAGACTGGAAGCAGGTCAGTGGAACAGTGTTGCTTAGGTAGGCAGTTCTAGGAAAGAAGCTTTGTTTATGGAATCTGCGTTTAGATTTAGGCACAGATAGAGAGTGGGGGAAAATTGTTGATAGTGGTCATAGCTAGTTGAGTGTTTTTTTGTGAAAGTTGCAAATGACACAGATATAAATGGACACATCTTAAGAATGGGCGCATAATTGGTTTATGGTGCAGATTGGGTAGAATTTGGATTACTTAAGGGGACAGCTCAACAAGAACTTGTTTACACTGGACTTGAAGGCTACCATATTGGAATCGAGGCAACCAAAAACAAGCAGATGGGTCTCTAAACAGGAGTGAGAGCTAAGTGGGGGTTGGGGGCATGAAAGCTAAACAGATCAGGAGGGTGTCCTCCAAGAGAAATGTAACCAAATCAAAATGAATTACTCACTGACGGCTTTACTACAGATCTGTTTCTCTTTCTTAAGCGTGTTCAAAACAACTCCGATCATTTCTTCATTGCAACACGTCATCTTATTAAAGCGTCCGTGACAGCAAAGACTCCTCAGTGTTTTGGAAAGCCAGATCTGAAGCTCTGATGACTGGATATCAGGTAGCCAATGAAGTAACAGTAAAGCAGCGGGGACGTTGCGGACATTTTGAAACTTCTTCTCGTCAAATACATCTTCTACTACCTGCAAATAAAGGGAAGCAATATAACAACCGTAATAATTAGTGATAAGAGGTTAACATAGTTTGCCGGAAGTACTGAGTGCTTCTTCGTTATTAGAGCGAAATTCAAAAATTGAAATAATGAATTTCAAGTAAAACCCATGCTATCTACTTGTCATGTCACAGTAATGAACATATCCAAAAATTACCAAAAACAATAAGTTAGAAAATTAATTATTAATGAAAACAGTTTTCAAAGACAATTAGCCAAAATTGAGTTTTGCTAAAACAGAAGAGTTCGACTCATAACAAGGGAGGTAATTATTTTCTGAAACCTTGGACCAATTTAGCAAAACTTAATTTTCACTAACTGTCTTCAAAAACTGTTTTCATTAATAAACTTGTTGCACTTGTGCCTCCTCGATGTAAATATCCCCGACAAACCAGCTTATCAATAAAATCTCACCCTTTCACTGTTGCCTAAATGCCAGAAAGCTTTCTATTCTAATAGTTTCTTACTTCGAATAGGTAGACTTTTTTCTTTTTTTTTTTTTTTTTTTATTGCATTTTCACCCCAAACAAGGCACATTGCCACTTTGTTGTAGGGGGCTAATATCAGGGACATAAGCATCAGGGGTACTGTGTAGGGAGTTGGACAGCAAGATGTCGATTCACTCGTTACACTTGAACTTCTGCATGTACAGTTGGGGAAGCAGGGACCCGGAAGGGAATTCCGAAGTCTAGCGGTTCTGGGGAAGAAACTACTGGAGTAAAAGGCTCTATTACATCTAGGGATCCCTACCATGAAGGGGTGGGATTTAGTTGCTTGTCGGATTTGTCGGTGGCATTTACGTCGAGGGGGGTATTTACTGTTAAAGTACTTGTAGAACAGTCAGAGGGATGCAACATTTCGTCAATGGGACAGAGGCTGACGTTTAGATGATAGTTCAGGACCTATCAGATTGGCGACTCTCCTTTGAACCTTGTCTAGGAGCGAGAGACTAGTGGCAGATGCACCAGCCCAAACATGGCAACAATACTCCATACATGGGCGAATGGTGGCCTTATAGAAGTATAGGATACTTTTGGGCGTTAATAGCTTTCTAGCACGGTAGAGAGAACCCACCTTCTCCGCAGCAGTCCTGGCAATGTTCTCAATGTAATTGTTCCAATTCATGTTTCCTGTGAATGTTAGGCCGAGTAGTTTAAAAGATGTACTTTCAGATAAAGAGCTATTGATACTGGTGGTAGGGAAGGTTTCTTGTAGTTATTGAAGGAAACAAGTTTAGTCTTGGCAGCACTGAATGTGACCATCCATTTTTGTCCCCATTCCACTACAGATCGGAGATCATCCTGCCATTTCTTTAGATATGTGTTCATTTGAAATTCCCTTCCTGCTACCTGTTTCCCTGGCTGTACTTATATACAGAAATTTAAATGTAACATGAACCAACATCTTGTTAATTGTACCTAGGCATGATCTCAAATAGTAGCCCCTTACGTCTCCAAGTGACGATACGCCTTGTTAGGAGTGAACACGAGTAAAAAAATAAATAAATAAATAATAATAAAAATAATTTCATATTTTATCATTTTTCATGATTTTTGGATATGTTCATTACTGCGACATAACAATCAAGTAAATACCATTGGTTTTACTTGAAATTCAATATTTTGATTTTTGTTCTAATAACAGAGAAGCACCATGCATTGTTTATTGTGTATGTAAAAGAAATTTAAGTTTATAAAAGGCAATACAACGCAGAGGTGTAACGGATAAACACAAACTGAAGCAAACTAAGGAGATTAGAAAGTGGATTTTGAGTTTATTTTCGGCAGATGCATAACTCTTGCCTCCCTTATTTTGTCCTTTAGTCTTCACATTCCAGGAACAATGTTTCTGACAAAGGGGAAAAAGTGCTGTTTTCTGGGTCAGAATCTATTTCACCTAACACTTATCATTGGCAAGTTTTTGACCTTGAAGTACTATATTTTTAGCTCCTTATATTAAATGGCTTTATGCCTTGTCTGGAGCGATTTTCATAAAAAAATTTAAAAATTAAGTATTAATAAATGCATCCAAATCATGTCAAGAGCACCATTTTTTTTTTTTTTAGATGATGGTCTGGAAAAATGTCTGGATGAAGAAAGCCGTTTGATAAAGTTAACCGTGTTTGGACATATCTGACCGGAACTGAATACTGGATAAGAAAAGGGTTACCATCTTCCATGGAAAACACTAGCATCTCCACTAAATACCATATATCTTTTTATCAATTTTTTTTATTTTTGTTTTTCCTTTTTCTTTTTTGTTCTTTTCTTTTTTACTCACTCCAAGAAGAGAAATAAAAAGGAAAAAAAGGAAAAAAAAAGAAAAGGAAAAACAGAAATAAAAAGTGAAAAAAAGGATCGACTTATATACAAGTATATACAGTAAATCAACTTTATTCAAAAGGAACAATCTATATTTTTATAAAGTAATAGGGTTCGTGTGTTTCTGTCTGTGTGTACAGCTCTCCATCATCAACGAAATATAAAGGAGGTAAGAGGGTAGATCTCTCCTGTTAGAGAAACATTAGAACCCATTTTAGGATGTTTCTGTTATAAGAGACATAAGAATCTTTGCCTAATTTCTTTATATACTATTCTACAAACAACCCCCATATCGAATGACTTATGCTCATTTGCATATCACATTATATTAAATCTCTTTAACTAATTACATCGACCTTATTACATATTGGAAATATTCTAATCATTTCAACTGTACTATTTACAAAATCTATTTAACATTTAATCTATCTTCTATCTTCTATCTATCTATATCTATATCTATCTTCTATATATCTATAAAAACAGAGATGTGTGTGTGCCACAGACGATTTCTGATTGGTTAATCCAATAATCACATCTCCTAAAAAACAATCGTTTCTACGCTCTTACCTTTACCATAAAATATTATGGCTTTATTTATTGTCCATCTTGGAAGGGTTTAATTTTTTAATAACTTGTTATTTACAAATTAAAAAAATACGAAACTATTATACGAAACTAAACTACACGAAATACGCGCACACACGCACACACACACGTTCACTACCGTCACGTTGTTATGGCAACCAAACCCGCTGACTTCTTTTTCTCATTTCACTCGTGGTCTTAAATTCATTTCGGGTTTGTATTACTGTACACATAGATTCGAATAAGTTGCCAAAAAACAAATATATAACAAATAAATGTTATCAAAGGCAAATTTTGTTTTTATTCAATTTAACATGTTTATTCAGCTCGAAAAGCATACAGTGTTTACCGATGTATTGGAAAATTCAAGATGGCGGCCGATTCTCTCTTTAACACGGTAAGTTTGGAAAAAGGTGTAATAAATAAAAAACCGGTTAAAATACTGTTAAAAACTCGCTCAATATATGTTACCGTGACATAGGTTGACATATATTCGGCGGGTTTTTAATAGTATTTTGTATAGTTTTTTATTTATAACACCTTTTCCCAAACTTACGGTGTTAAAGAATGTGTGAGACGCCATCTTGAATTTTCCAATACATCGGTAAACACTGTATTCTTTTCGAGCTGAATAAACATGTTAAATTGAATAAAAACACGAAAAATATATCCAGTTTTTATCGGTTTTTTACCTTCTCTGCAGAAGTACAAAAAAAAACAAACAAAAAAAAAACGGAAGGTACTTTTACAGAATGTTAAACTAACCCTAACCGATGTTTTATGTTTAGTTTAGGAAAAGTCAGAAGAAATAAAAGTCATTATTGCATGAAATATACGTATTTAGTTGAAGTATTGTTTATGTCAATTCTTTCGAAGAAATTTAGCAAGAATACCTGTAAACCAGGAAATCGGTAAAATGTCATCATGGATGAATACTTGTCTATTATAATTTCTACCCTTGACAAAAACTTAGCCATAACAAAAGAGATTTATTGTTCAGATTGTTTTTGAGATTGATTTCTAAAAAGATATTTTATAAATAAAATCGACTTTAAAATTAAAGACTTAAATTACAATAATTGAATTTAAACATTCTTATTTCAATATTTGGCACATAACACCTGCAAAAATGATCACAATGTCAGGATTTCATTTTATTTCAGAATCGATGGCAAATACTAATATTTAACATTAGTTTATCATTTAAGCCGATAAAAAGCCCTTTTTTTTTCCGAGTCATAAAAGGATTTGGAGGTTCCTAATCAACCTTTCGGGTGCAGTTGCACGCTCTCAAAATAACTAAAGTGCTGGCTTTAAAAAAATTGGTTCATTAAAACTAAACAGGTTTAGTTTTAATAAAAAAAAAAAATTTTTTTAAATCGCTTTGGTAATTAGATATGTCGTATGGTTATCCCTAATCGCTGAATAAAACCGCTAACGAGTTGAATGATTACGACATACAATTACACTCGGGTTCCTGAAACGGAAACTTCGTTTGTTTTTGTTTTTTTCTTATCAATATATTTACATTGTTATTTTGTTTTCATTTTCAATCATTCGAACAGTTTTCTTTTTCAAGTAATCCAAGTTACAAAATTCCCACTGTTTACTATGCTAAAATCACAATGACTAATGTATACGATTAACCCTTATCCTTGAGTGGCCTCTGGGCCTTGATAAGTGGTGACACCCATGTAAAAAAAAAAAAAAAAAAAATCACTCGAACAGTTTTCTTTTTATAATGTACAGTTTTAAAAGTTTAAAAACGATATAGTTTTTACTTCAGGAAAATTAATGGGTCAGTTTTTACGATGTGCCCTGTTAAAATACTGTTAAAAAGTCGCTCAATATATGTTACCGTGACATAGGTTGACATATATTCGGCGGGTTTTTAATAGTATTTTGTATAGTTTTTTATTTATAACACCTTTTCCCAAACTTACGGTGTTAAAGAGGGTGTGAGACGCCATCTTGAATTTTCCAACACATCGGTAAACACTGTATGTTTTTCGAGCTGAATAAATATATTACATTGAATAAAAACACAAAAAAGATATCCAGTTAGGTAGAAAAGTAACTTATCTTGCCTTTGATAACATTTATTTATATATTTGTTTTTGACTATTTTTTCGAATCTATGTGTACAGTAATCTTGCCAGGATGCAGAGGAAAATGAATGAAGGGGGAGGGGAATAAAATAAAAACATTTTGGAAACAGAGTAAGTTTGAAAGAATTGCTTTGCACAGAAAGAAATTAATGAAAAAATAAAATTAAATTTCTTTTCTTTCTTGATTTTTTTTTTAGTTTTTTATGAAAAAGGAAGTCAAAATTAAGACTATAAAAAACAATTTTTATTAAGAGCGAACCTCAGTCGTCAGGTCTGTAAAAAAAAGACGTGGAATAATAAATGTTTTCTAATACAAATTGTTTTTACTTATGTGTTCATTTGTCTCTTTGAAGTTCGTTTGTTTAATATATCGGTTTGCAATATAATTTTGTCATTCTGTCAGACTCAAATTTTAAATCTATATATCTATAAAAGTGAAAGTGTGTGTGTGTGTGTCTGTGTACATTTCCCTACAAAATAACTCTGTCAATTTTTAGTCTACAGACTCGAAATTTGATATACAGGGTACTGAGATTTGGAAAAATCTATGTGATCGGTTTTTAGCCAGAAATTTGGCGATTAAGGGGTCAAAGTTCAACGATTTGAGCTTTGAGAACTCTACCAAACTTCTCCGACAATTTTGGGTCTACACACTTTAAATTTTAGATATAGCTTCCGTGGACATGGATCTAACTTAATAACTTGATTTGAGCCCAAAACAATAAATTTTCAGGGGTCATAATAGGGGTCAAAGTTTAAAAAATTACCCCCTTTTTTTTTGCTCAGCATACACCTCCAAACACCCGGGCAACGCCGGGCACCCATGCTAGTATTATATAAAGAGAGTAGCTCTGACAGCTGGCTTGGTAAAAAACAGAATTTGGTACCATGGAGTTCCATCTTGTTTGGTCACTTCTGGTGAAGGACGAAAAGAGGATAGAATGCCTTGTCATCCCAAAATCTAATCAGGAAACATAATCATTTTTAATACCAACTCTCTGAATGCAAATTCAAAATTGAGTTTGTGTAGAGATATTATCTTTCCTACGCAGCTATATAAGTTTAGGCATCATTAAACATGTCCCATGCTTAACTACATAAACATAATCCAACATATTATGTGCATATATGAACAAAATAGATTCATTATGCAACAGCCAGATTTTTTTTTATAGAAATCGCTCCAAACAAGATGTGAAGCGTGAAGCCAAAAAAGATGTGGAGGTACTACTACTACTACTACTAATAATAATAATAATAAAAATTAGTATGACCAAACAAGAATGTTTTGACTTTTGTCCAGAATTCCCCCCCGAAATTAAAAAACAAAACTAAAGAAAAATCTGCATATTCTAACAATCACGTAAATTGATCAAGTCGTTTTCTTTTTAGATAAGAAAATCAAATTTTATGAGTATCAGAGAAGTGACTGTCTCATCATGCCCACCGAGATATAGAAGGCCTATTAACTGAAAAATGCCTGCAGACAATGTAGGTAAGATTTGTCAAACTGTCACTGTCGATACTATATTAGGGCATTTTTAAATAAAAGAGCATTAAAACATGTTAAAAAAGAAAAGAACCCAATTCAATTAATAATGAAACTGAAATTTATTCAATATAAAATATAATCTCTGTAAAATTATGTCATTTTAAAGCAATATATAATCTAACACTGATAAAACTGAATTATTAATTTAAAGAATAAACAATTAAAGAAACATATTAAACACAAACAATTCTTGACCTTCGGAACAAGATCACAGTGTAGTATCTGTTTTGATGCTACAATTCACCTTTTCTGCCCTCGATCGGTGGAGAGAAAATCCTTCATGACTGAAACAATTTTTATTTTGTTCCTATCCAGGGTGCCCCTTATTGGGGAGCTGAATTTTCTCCACAAGATTATATGTTGAAATATTTAAATAACTATTACTTTTAATACAAAAATTATATTTAAAGTTTTGGTTTTCTGTTCTTCTATGTCCATTTTTTTCCCCCATGTTTTTCATAAAAATGTGTAGCGTATTTTCATCAGTTACATGGTTAGGAATCCTATACTCAGTTATAGTCTTCATTTTCATATCAGTGCAGAATACATGGATACGAAAATGAAATTCACATAACTAAAGAAATAATCTAAAAGACAATCATACCATGATGTGAACATTTGTTAAAAACTAAGAAAATATAGTAAACATTTATGATATTAAATCAGGGTGGTGGTGAATTTGGAAGGGGACATTATTATTATTATTTCATTCATTAGGAGTTGTCTCAAAGGCCATCATCAGTGATCGCTCACTAGCAGAAACCTGTGGTATCCCTGGAGACTGAGTGACAAGTCTCCCCAGATTTCCAGTTTTCTCCAGCTCTTGACCACTCATGCAGATGATTGCACATTATTGCAACAGCCGTTTGCTATTGATTTCTCGTTGGCATCGGCCATTGCTGTCTCCTGGAGTTTGGGTGACAAAATGCCTCCCCAAGGTACCAGATTTTAACTGCACAATTCCAGTGGAGATCTGGTTAATACTCTCCCACCTCGGTCTTTCCATCCTCCCTGACCCTTCACAACTAGTTGGTGTGGTGCCAGTCGATGACATTTACACCAGTTTAATATTATAATAATAATAATCATGCTTGTGCAGTGTATGCACAGTGCTATATTTTAGATAGTATTTCCAAGTTGAATTAAATTTTTATGGTATCTTTTTTTTTTCATTAAATTGTTAGATGAAAGTGTAGAATAGTTAAAAATCTCCTCCCCATGTTAAGAATGGCTTTCTAAATAATAATGTTATTATTTCAGCACGGTGCGTACACTGCACACATACCAAACAACAAACTTTTATTTATAAGATAAAACAAAAAAATATGTTAACTAAAATTTAATGTACTCTTTATTTTTAATTCATATCAAAACTTTAATTAAAACTGATTAGTTAATGAATTTTTAAGATGAATTTGTGTTTGTGTGTCTCTGGAGAGAATAGAGAATTTCCAATTTCATTTTCCATTTCAGCCATGTAAATTATTTACAGTTAAAGTATTGTAAAACAAAAACTTTAACAGTTTTAAATATATTTCAAAGAAATAAATTATGCCTGGTGCCAAACTATTGAATTCATCGGTCATTTTAGTTAAAAAAAATAAAATAAAATAAATCTTGAAAAATGCTTTTAACTTTAAAATATTTGGAAAGTCTCAATGAAAAGTTTTATTTCTAATTAAAAGTTGACTTTCTTTGATAGACATAGAAAAAAAGTTCAAAAACAACTTACTGCTATATTTTGTTAGATTAAAATTATTCCAATGTGCAATTATGATAATTGCAATTATATAATTATCCAAATGGAGAATTATTCTTTCTCTTTAAGAGAAGAAAATACATGCCCGCTTGGACTACCTTTATAAAATTACCACAGCCATTCTCTAAGGCAACGAAAAATATTTTTTAGGCGTGCTCGCATGGCCCTGTGGTTGATCACAGTGAACTGTAGGCAGCTTTTACCTACATGTCGCTTTGGCAATGACATCACACGTTCATGTACACTGGCCTCCTCCTATATAAGAAAAAATTCTTTGTTACTTTTCTCTCTTTGTTTCCCCTCTCTGTCCTGCTCTAAGCAAGTCTGACGACCTAGTCCACAAACTCCAAAATTCCATCATGACAAGTTTCAATACAAAATACACGATTAAACCCGGATCTGAAACTTCCAATGTAGACCCCCACTACCATGTCTCCTTCTCCAACATCAGGGGTCTACGTTCTAACCTTCCAGAGGTTGAAGCCCAATTACAGGAGACTAAACCAGACCTTTTATTTTTAAGCGAAACTGGAATTGGACAGACTATTTCCCTAAATGAGTTCGTAATTAAAGGATACTCTAACCTAACTTCCAAATCTGACCCCCCAAGATCGCCATGGGCATGGAATATGTGCCTATATAAAAGATGGCTTTCCATGTGGTAGGGACATCTCCAGAGAAGATCCTAACTTACCCTATATGTGCTTCCGAGTAGCACTAGCTCACACTACGGCATTTATATTTACTCTCTATCGCCCCCATAACAGCGGAGTTACTATCTTTAAAAGCATATCTGAGAAAATTGACCAAGTTCTATCAGCATATCCTTCAGCTAACATTCACGTATGTGGAGACTTCAATGTTCACAATGTGGAATGGTTGACCCACTCAAACAAGACCGATGATGAGGGGAGATTCTGTCATGATTTCTCCATTGCTTATGACCTCACTCAGATTGTTCACGAACCCACCCATGTGCCCGACAATGACGGCCAGTATGCAAGTCTCCTAGACCTTTTTCTCACAACTTGCCCTGAACTATGTTCAGTTTCCGTTCTGTCTCCTCTTGGATCTTCCGACCACTCAGTTGTATCAATTAAGATAAAAATGAAATGTAATAAGTCCTTAGACGTACCTCTCCATCGTACAGTATATCGATACACTATGGCTGACTGGGATAGTTTCCGTACATTTATATTGGATCTTCCTCTGCGTTCCATGTTTAAAAAGGATGTGTCGTCTATAGTATCAGACCTGACAGAATGGTTAATTGTAGGTATAGACAATTTCATACCCTCGAAAAAGTTCCAGCAAAAACCTAACAGCCAGCCATGGTTTTCTCCAGAATGTGCTGCTGCTATTGCGCACAGAAATCACTTTTTCCACTGCTTCCAACGTAATAGATGTATGGAAACTAAAGCCGCTTTCAGGACTGCCAGCAACCATTGTAAGAAAGTAATAAAGAACGCAAGAGGGTTGTATGCTCAGTCCATCAAGTACAAAGTAGATGAGCAGCAGCTTGGTTCCCACCAGTTTTGGCAAATTGCAAACAGAATCCTGAACAGAAGCGTGTGCTCTATCCCAACTATCATCAATGGACCTGAGTTAATCTCGTCAGCATCAGACAAAGCCAAACTCTTTGCCAAGAACTTTGCAGCCAATTCTACCCTTTGCGACCAAGGCCGCCAACCCCCAATATTTCCGCCTGTATCAGAAAACACACTATGTGATATACAAATATCTGTATGTGATGTTGCCAAGCTAATCAAAAACCTTGATTCCAGTAAAGCAACCGGCCCTGACGGTATTCCAATTATAGTACTCAAAAAACTTCAACCAGAACTAGCACCCATACTTACAAAACTGTTTAAACGTTGTCTTAAGGACAATCGCTTCCCATCACCCTGGAAAATCTCATCAGTATGCCCTGTATTTAAGAATTCAGGTGATCGTTCATCCCCCTCTCAGTACAGGCCAATAAGTCTCCTGTACGTCATGAGTAAGTTGCTGGAATCTGTGTTAAATAGAGAAGTAATCAACCATCTCAGCAAAAATAACCTTCTTAGTGACACACAATATGGTTTCCGTTCTGCTAGATCTACAGCAGATGTGCTTACAGTTATATCTCATAGGATTAGCGAATCTCTCAACAGAGACAACCTTTCTAGGGCAATTGCTCTTGACATATCAAAAGCCTTTGATAGGGTATGGCATAAAGGTTTACTTCACAAGATCTCCAGCTATGGTATAGCTGAAAATGTCTTCTCAATTATTAAATCATTTCTCTCTGATAGGTTCATATGAGTAGTAGTTGATGGGCAAAAATCAGAAGCTCACAGTATAAATGCTGGAGTCCCTCAGAGGTCCATCCTGGGCCCAACTCTTTTCCTGATCTACATTAATGATCTTCCAAATCACATCCTTACATCATTCGTAGACATTTTTGCTGATGACACTACCATCTATGGTAGCAGATCTAAGACAGTAAACGACTAAGTTCTCTGATTCTCTCTCCTCTGGTCTTGATCACGTTGTACAATGGGGAAAGGAGTGGCTGGTTAATTTTAATGCATCTAAAGCCAAGCTTCTATCTTTACATTATCAACGTTCTGATCCCCATCTGGCATCAATTAAAATGAATGACCCTCGTCTTGGGGAGGCCTCAAGTTTTGACAGGCTTCTGGGCTTGACCTTTACTCCTGATCTTAAATGGAATACGTTCATCAAATCTGTTGCCAAGGTTGCTGGAAAAATGGTCGGATACTTCTATCGATCCAGTAGATATCTCACTGCTGATGCAATTCTTTATCTATATAAGAGCCAGATACGTCACAGGATGGAATACTGTTGCCACATATGGGCAGGAGCTGCTAGAAAAGACTTGTCCTGCCTTGATAGGGTTCAAAATAGACTTTGTGGCCTGGTGGGAGATGTCCTTTTCTCTTCGCTACAACCTCTATCTCACAGAAGAGATGTTGCGAGTTTGTCTCTGCCTTATCGTTATTTTCATGGAAAGTGTTCGACTGAGCTTCGATCTATGGTCCCCCCTCGCCAAACTTTCACTAGAAACACTAGACTAGCTGAAAACATTGTCAATAATTTTCCACACTCTTTATCTGTGCCTAAACCTAAACATAGATTCCATGATCAAAGCTTCTTTCTTAGAATTGCACGCCTGTGGAATTGTCTTCCGTTTTCCTGCTTTCCAGCTGTCTATGATATGGTTGTCTTCAAGTCCAACGTGAACAAGTTTCTGATGAGCCGTTCCACTTAAGTTAACAAATTTACTGAACTTCCATTATTATCGATTACTATATTGTCCTTTTGACTACTCTACACTCTTTAACCCTTATCCTTGAGTGGCCTATCGGCCTTGATAAGTGGTGACGCCTATGTAAAAAAATAAATAAATAAAATATCTCGCCCACATTTTTTTTTTTAATTTCAGGAAACAACGGAGATAACTCAACAATAATTTATACTTACTAGATTTATGTTGTAATGCCTATGAATTCCTATTAATCACTTAAAAACGATTTTCTTTATAAAAAAATAAAACTTCTTCATACACTTAGGTGATTTTTGGAATATAATAGTTTGTTTTATCATGGGTATGTAAATCATACAAATTTTTGTTTATTTTTTGTTTTTTGTTTTTTTAAATATATTATTTATTATAGGTTGAATTTAGGACAGGAACCAACAAAAAGATCAAGTTCAACTGTTCAATTATAAACTAATTATAAAGGGGTCGGTACTTCTAAGGAATGGATATCCAGAGGATTTTGGTGCTTACAGAGTCAGTGTCCAGTATCGAAAAAGAATCAAGAGTCAGTCCCAGAAATAATTGAAGCAATTTATGATTTGAAAATAACCTTCTGTTCTCCTTTTACTCATTTTTTTTAAGAAGGCTATGGTTACAAATTTACAGTACTCCTTAACGTCTCGGTGCTAATTTACTTTGTTTTAATTGAAGTAAAAAAAAACAAAAAAACAATTTAGATGATTGAAAAATAATTCTACAGGGATTCTACACAAACACGAGTCAATCCTGGAAACGTTTGAAGTTGTTTATGATTTTAAAGCCATCAAAAAAATTATTTTCTGAGTGAGTACCCGAGTTTCTTGCCTCTAAATAACTTGTACATTATAAACTGTTTAAAAAAAAACACTTAAAAAGGTGCAAACATTTTATTAAATTGGAAAAAAGGAAAAAAAAATATCATTCGATGCTCAGTTAGAAATTAATAGGGATTAGCATTTAATGCAAAAATGAGCACAAATTTAACCATATTCAACCATCAATTTATTTTGCCCATTTTTAACAGTCTAATACTTATGCAAAAATAATTACCTTAGGAAAAATTATTGAGTATAAAAATCAGTTTTTATATTTTGTCGATACACCATTATTACTTGGTTAAATGACAGACGGACTTACTTATCTCCCCTTGGCTTTACGCAATTTTTACTATTATAAATGATGGCTCGACAAAATAAAATAAAACTGATTTTTATTTTTAACTAGCATGGACACCTGGCATTGCCCGTGTCGACATGAAATTCTGCTTGGACACACCTGCTATACTAAGGATATTGAGCAGTTTCTCCATTATTATATGTCAACTCTATCGTTAACCCCACAACAATTTCAAAAATAAAAGATGCTTAAAAACTGATAAAAACATGAAATTGTAATCGCCTGAAAAAAAGAAGTACATCACAACCTCCCGAGCAGATATTTCAGCAGAAAGGATACGAAGAAAAGAAGCTATTCTCCAAATATTGAGCACTTTTTGTTGCCCATGCATTGAAAAAAAAAAAAAAAACAAAAAACTCCCCCGCCACCTCCTCAAATAGGGAGGGGGTAAAAAAAAATAAATTGGTAGTAGGTGGAGGTAGGTGAAAAACCAGTAAACAGTTTGGGTGGAGAGAAAAAAAAAACAAATGTGGTATTAGGCAAGTAGGCTCAAACCCATAACACAAAAGGGGGGGGGGGGAGAAAAAAAAAACATGACATCTTTGCTGATGTCTTCACAGTCTGACCAGAATTTCGGAATGTTGATATTAAGCAAAGTCAATCCAACTAATACACGATGACTTACAAAAATGGCAACGCAAAAAAACAAAAAAAAAACGACACCTCCTTGTAGAAAACTGCCCAGTTTAGGGTGAAGGAAGAATTATTTTTGGCCAATTTTTCGATAATTGTCGCCCAAAGGGTTGAGCTTTAAAACGGTATTGATCTAGTGAGGATCCATCGGCTCTGTCGAAAGTTTTTGTGAGACATACATACACACACACATTTTGTCTTTTATATATTAGACTTGGGGGGGGGCTGGGTGTTTGGAGGTGTGTGTGTTGGTGGGGAGGGGTAGATCAAAACAACCCTGTTTAAAAAAAAACGTTGGCCGGGTGTTTGGAGGTGTAGAAGAAAAAAAAAGTTTCAGTAGGAAGGTAGGCTCAAACCCGAAGTCTTGGCGCAAAGGTGGACTCGAAAGGGAAAAAAACCCAGACACCTAACCATCTCAGCCACGAGGGAAGAGGAAGTGAAAGGTGTCTTTTTAACGTTTATCGAATGAAATTGACAGGTGCGAGAAACTTAAGTCGCGTGATGTCTGACCTTATTAAGGTCAAACATGACGCGATTTAAGTTTGACACTGCAAGCCAGTTTCTATTTCCCCCGCCAAATTCACAGTTTCGCTTTTTTTTATACTGAAAAGCAAAACGAAGACACGGCGATCAAAAAAAATCTCGAAAATAGCGCGTAAAAGCCGGGCAAATTAAAAACACACGCGGCCCCCATTCTTAACTCGTAGATATTATTATTTAGATAGCATATAAAAAGTTTTAAGAAGGAGTGAGCCAACCGAGTGCTCCCCCTCCTCCAAAAGTCTTTTGCAAACATACACAAAAAAGTGCACACACAAACAAACACACATTTTGCCTTTTATATATAGAGATATCTACACTTACCTGATAAGAGTTTTCAAACTTATCAAAGAGTTTTCTTGTTAATTTATTTGGAAATGTGATAAACACAAAAATATCCTCTCCATCAAATCACATCGTTTTACCAATAAACAGCTACATACTTTTTACCTACTCTCCTTACTTCCTATAGTTTTTTCTTTTTTAAATCTTTTTTTATCTTAAACAAAGCATATTGCCACTTGAAACATAAGGGGCTACTATTTTGGGATCCTAACAAGGGATTATGAGGAGTTGAGAGATGTCTGTTACATTACATTTAAACTTCTGCATGTCAGTTCAGTTAAGGAAGCAGGAAAACAAGAAGAAATTACAAAGTCTAGCAGTCTGAGGGAAGAAACTATTAAAAGTAGAAGGCTTTCCAGTATCTAGGGATCTCTTTTTCTGCACAAGTACCAATATTCCTACCTCATCCTCTCTGCAAAATAATTAAATAGTAAGAGATAAACATTTTCATGATTTCATACTTACCAAATTCATCAACGTTTTCAACAATGGAACCGAAGGTTGCCCAAGAGATTTTAATGCTTCAAGCAATTTTTTATAACCGGCATTACTCTTAAATCGGTCCTGTAAGAACAAAATAAGTTTAAAGCTTTATTTTTATTTGTATTTTAGAATTTTCAGAGCAAATTAACAGTTCAACCTAATTAAAGAAACAAAAATACAAAACTTTTTATAATGTACATATCTGCTATGGAACAAAAATATCATATTCCAAAAAACACATAATTTGATCAAGTAGATTTTTTTTACAAAGCAAATCATTTTTAAATGATCTTAAGTTGATCACATGTGATTATTGTGTAAAGAGTTATCCGCCCTTGTTTTTTCAAGATGGCGACATGAGAGAATCCTATTTTACTTACTCATAAAATTTGATTTTCTTAGTTAATAATAAAGTTATTTGATTAATTTTTGTGATTTTTGGAATATGATCTTTTCAATCCACGACAGGCATGCATATCATATTTTCATTATTTTAATAACAAGAGTTATGCACCTTCACCAATACGACACAAAAATAAAACAATAAAAAAAAAATAGAATGGTTAAATTAAATTAAAACTGAAATAGAAAATAAAAAATGATAGTAAATGAATAATAAATAGGAAATAAAGAAAATAATAAAGAAAATAACAAATAAATAAAAAAAATAAATGCTTACATGTACATGAATACATTAAAAAATTGAATTTTAAAAAAATTTGAATCGAAATTAATTTGTCATCATCTGCATTCATTCCAATAATGGCCGACTAGAGAGGAAAAAAAATATAAGACCAAACATATCTTTTCCTAACATCATCCATGACAAAGGGATTTTAATCCCAAAAATTCAGATTCCACGCTAACAACACCCTGTACACTCAACAGGTAATAAAGAAAATTTTAAAAAAATATAAAAAAAAGAGTTGTTATTCAATATTTTCAAATACTTGTAAAAGCGTACAAGCGGTGGAGAAAAAAATTACATTGTATTGCCTATAAAAAAAAAAAAAAAATCCTTTATCAATATTGTTGTATTTTTATTTAAGCTGAATTGAATTGTACTGAATTTTCTAATAGAACTAGTCTGGGTGCCCGGCGTTGTTCGGATGTTTGGAGGTGTGTGTTTTAGGCAGACATACAAACATACATACATACATACATACATACATACATACATACATTTAAACAGACAGGTGAGATTTATATTAAAGATGATTTAAAAGAAAAAATAATTCCTTCACTGTGGAATCAGAGAAACAATGCTAAAGAAAATTTGGTGCTTGTTAAGCTATATGTAACATAGTACATATTACTAAATAAGCGATTATTTAGACACAGGGCTGGATATAAACAAGTAATAACACACTAACTGTCCCTACTTAACGTTGCCCAGGAGTTGGTAAAATCTTTAAAATAAGTTTAAATGTGCGTGTGAGCGCGTGGAAAATATCAACAGCATGCAAAGAGATCAGCAGCAGCAAAAAATCGTGCATATGCAAATTAGAAAGTGTGCGCGAGAAGAGGAAGGAAAAAATGGAGAAAAAAACGCAACACGTGCTTGGGGAGAAACAAAGTGCGGATCAAAGAGAATGGATATGTAAAGAAATAGGCAAGAAATGGCTGGCTGCAGCTGGCGTTGGTGGAAAGAAGGAGAACCGCTAAAATGGACATATGGCAGCGAGAGACTGTTTTTGAATGTTGCCGAAAATAACGGTAATAAAAAACTTCTGTTGAGAAAGAAAAAAATGCCAACCCAGTTTTTTTATTTATGTTTTATTTGTTTGTCCATTTGCAACGTGGCGGCAACGTTACATATAGTCGACACAACTGATTTTTTAAATATGTTGTTTTAAGCAAAAACAATATTACGTACTTAATTGTCGAAAATAGTAATATATCCAAAAATTATGAAAATTCGAGTAGAACAACTGCAATTGCCCTTTTTAGTAAAAAAAAAAAAAAAAAAAGTCTATCGCTATAGACAACAAATATTGCAGCCACGACACAAGTAATCTAAAATATTCTATTTAGGAGTTATATCCCCTGCGTTTAGCCTACTACTACCTACTTTATAACGTCAAAGAAAAATGCGATTTTCCCAATTTTCTGTAAAAATTACTTTTATCTATAAATAAATTTCTACTCAATGATTTTTCATAATTTTTTAATATATTACTATTTTCGACCTGATAATTAAGTACGTAATATTGTTTTTGCTTAAAACAACATATTTTTTTTAAAATCGGGTACTTGCACAGTTTAATCAAGACATTAACAATGAAAATATCGAAAAAAAGGTTATATTGTACGCATCCGTTATGGAATGAAGTTCTCTGAAAAAAATATTTCACTTAATTTCATCAAGTAGTTTTTTTTTTTTTTACAACGAAAAAACAATTTGTTATGATACCGAGCAAAAGGTTCGATTTTTAGGAAGAAAAGCTAGTAATAAAGATGGGGAGGGAGTGTCGGCGTTTTACATTGAGTTATCTTCCCATGGCGTGTTAAAAATTTCCATAATGGCTGACTTCAACGCGCTCTCATAAAAAAGTGTTTTTCCACTGTAAAAAAAAAAAAAAAAACTACTCGATCAAATTAAATGAAATTTTTTTTCAGAGATCTTCAGTCCAAAATGTATACATACAATATAACCTTTTTTCCGATATTTTCAGTTTTTAATGTCTTGATTAAACTGTACAAGTACCAAAAATCGATCTGTCGATTGTATCTTAACAAGCACGGAAAATTTCAAATTAGTTTTTGATAAAAATAAATAAATCTCTTTTTTTTTTTTACTGCGTGTTTCATTCAAGACTCACTGTCAATTAGATGTAAGGGACTACCATTTGGGACAAAATTTACAGAGGTACTATGCAGGAAATCGAGCAGCAAGATGTCTGTTCACATTACACCTGAATTTCTGTGTGCTGATACAGTCAGAAATATATTAACATCAAGAAAGACTAAAGAATAGATAAAAACTAAAAGTGTATTCATATGTAAGATTTTCCAGGAAAGACAATAGAAGTCGTGATATATATCCTATCCCTGATTACGCCGGCATATTTAAAATTGTGATTTTGCTGTGAGGGTTGGTTAGTGCAAGAAGAGTTCAAGGGTTAAGTTGCTAATGTACGTCAAACTCTGTAGCTGGGAACAACGATAACGGCCTGAAATAGGTCAATCAGATTTATGTGAAAGAGAACGTGGAAAGAAAGAAAGAGAGAGAGAGAGCATGAAAGAAAGAGAAGAAGACATCTTTTCTCTCATATGCAAGTCAGTCTGGTTTCCGCTTTTGGACAGAGCACACACATCAAGATTGGTGTAAAGATGCATCAGAGAAAGAAATGCAAAAAAGAGTTAAGAACGGCCAATAAGAAAGAATGCTGAACCGCCAAGACTGAGAAAGAAATAAACCAAGCATTAATTAAAAGAAGTCGTTAACTTGTTATTCTGTGCCTGCGGTTCTCTCTGCAGTTACGAGCGACGAAGCCAAGAGATAGAAAAAAGTATGTCAACGTTTGGTTATACACATATAAGACATTATGAACATGGCCATATATAGACACTAGACATATCACGATTACATACATACATACAAAAAGACACACGTAATGAGATATACACGCAACAGACAATACTCCACCCCACCCCAACCAAAATCTTACAGTGGTCCTGAACCTTCAAGTACCCTTCGAAGGAATCTATGGAAGCAGAACTCCTTTAAAACTTCAAATATCCATAATCGAATCTAATGAAATTCAATATGTATAAAATATTAATTCAGAGAATTTTCCAAAATTTCAGTTTCTACTCACAAGGAGGCAAAAACAAAAAAAAATAATATGGTGTTATGAGCATAGTAAAAAAAGTACATAGTTGTGATCCTTATTAAATCCCAGGCAACGCTGAGTCTTCCTACTAGTTTTTTTTATAAAAATAACCAAAATACTTCAGATTTTTCATGAATATAATTAGAATAAGTATTTTTAGTTTTAGGTTTTTTTAAATGGTACCGCTTTTTTTATCGTAAATTGTACTCATTAATAAGAAAAAATTAAAATAAAATATCATTACATCTTGATATTAATCTTCATAAGATGTCATAAATGGGATTCAAAACAGTTCTGTTCAGGAAATTAATTTTACCTGTCCTGGGACCGGTATTCTAACTTTAGAATAAAACAAACCAGCTTACCTTTGCATTTATTGACCTATACAAAACTGTATTCATCACTTCCAATACTGTCATGGCAAGACTCTGAGATTTCTGTGGAGGTAACTGAAAACAATAAAAATAGTTATTAAAACACAGAAGGGGTCTTTAGAAAAAAAACAAAAAAACACATAATTTTAGTTATAATTCAAATAGAAAAATAAATCATTCTGTACTAAATATTAATTGAAATAGAATTTTAAACATAAATGTGTATGAGCAACTGTCCATAATGTTTCAAATTTTAAACAGAAATATAATATTCATAATTTAAAAAAAAATACTCTTGTACCGTCAACTATGACTGAGTAGAAGTCCTAAGTAATTAAACCATTGTATTTTGGAATGCCCACACTGAGGATTGAACCTTCAACCTTCAGAAGAATGTAACTTACAAGTACTCTAACCACTGTGCTATGAGATCATGTGGACAATTCTGGTATTTAGCAGCTTTAAATTCAGTTGATAAATTGATATTTTTTAAATTTCATGATATTTTCATTATTGCATTTTTAATTTCAATGAATATTGATTAAAAATAAGTATAAATTAAATAAGTAATCATCAAAAATATGTTGATGTGAGAAATTCACATATACATTATAAATACAATACGTCCATTTGGAGTGGATTGAACCGGCTCCAATGATGTTAACCGCATCTTGCATTAAGGCCATCTACCCTCAATGATCGGCAGTAGAATCAATACTTGTACAGTTTAATAAAGATATTAAAAAATGAAAATATTGAGAAAAAAAAAAATGTTATATTGTACATATCCGTTATGGAATGAAGTTCTCCAGAAAAAAATTTCACTTAATTTGATCAAGTAGTTTTTTTTTATTTTACAGTGAAAAAACAATTTGTTATGATACTGAGCAAAAGGTAGTCATGTTTTGATTTTTAGGAAGAAAAGCTAGTATTTAAGATGGGGAGGGAGTGTCGGCGCTTTAAACTGAGTTATCTCCCCCGTGGTATGTTAAAAAAAAATTTAAACATGGCTACCTTCATTGCGCTCTCATAAAAACGTGTTTTTCCGCTGTAAAAAACAAAAAAAAAAAACTACTTTTCATTTCTTGATTAAACTGTACATGTGCCATAGAATCAGCGGCATGATCTAGCCATTCACGATTCCAGCATCAGACACTAAAAATGCAAGGACCAAATATGAGTTCCATGTCTGCCATTGTCCATTGCGGGCCACGCCTTGAGTTGGCCATCTTGGCATTTCCTCCGACCAATTGGCGCATTGGGTACCACCAGTTTACAGATGAATTCCTCACTAGGTTGACACAACAACTGTTTTTGGGCAGCGTTTCTTTCAGGCCAAGCATGTTACATCTAATGCTGATGGTCATGTTAGGGATCCGGTAGGAGAGGTGAACATGCAGGATACGGCAGAAGCAGTAATAATCAAAGATCTTAAGTCAAAATCGCCTGTTCCTTTTTTTATCAGATTTTTTCTTGATTATCAATTCTTATCAAAGACATTCCAATACAAAATCTATCTAAGAACACTGCCAGACACATAAAGTATATTTGTGCAAAATTTCTTTAAAAAATCAGCCCAGCCATTTAGTAGTCCATAGGGAACAAACTCCCACATACACACAAGCAAAGTTTCACATAATAGTAGAGATAGATATACATGGACACACACATGGACACATAATATTCAAGAAAAGATAAACAAATGATAAAATCATTAAAAAAAATGAACATCAAATAAAAATGGTAATAAAAGAAAATGGAATTACTTACAGTGGTATTATTCAAAAGTAGAATGAATGTGTCAAAGATTCCCCCAGAAACAAAAATGACTTGGAGTGCTTTTTTATCCCGACAAGAGAGCATCTCCTTTACGGTCTCTGGAATAAGAGAAATAATAATCATTTTTCTTTCAATATTTCCATCTATAAATGGACAGCATCCTTGTTGAAAAATATAAGGGTACTTATGCCAAATAAGTACCCTTATATTTTTCAACAGTTTACGTAAAACATTGAAAGGTGCCATAACTCCGCGCAAATGAAAGAAAACATTCATTTGCTATTATGGTCCTCTCCTTGCCAATCTTTCATAAACACTCGTCTAGCCAAAAAAACTATCAATGAATTCATTTCCACTCTCAATCAGTGCCTAGACCAATGGTTCTCAACCGGGGTCCATGTGGACCCCCATGGTACATGTAACATTAATATCCATTCAGTTTTCCTTCAAGATAAACTGTTGATATATGGTCTTTGGTTTTCTTTACATTACTGAAAAATAAAATAAGCTATAACAGTTCACCAAAATACATTAAAAAGAAAAGAAAGTCATGATTAAAAAAAGGTTGACAACCATTGGCCTAAACCTAAACGTGTATTCCATCAACAAAGCTTCTTTCCTAGAACTACCTGTCTGGAATTCTGTTCAACTGGTCTGCGTTCCAGCTAACTACAATATTGTCATCTTCAAATCCAACGTAAACAAGTTCTTATTGAACCATACTCATAAATAATCTGATTATATCAAACTAGCTGGGAGGGGGAGGGGGGGCTTTGCTCGGTCATAAAATATGCTTAAATATGATATTCGGGTTTTGTACATATTATTATAGAGTCGTGGTTTCAAAAGTTTTTTTAAAAAAAAGTATTTGGGTGCCATCAGCTAGAATCAAAACCGAAAGCAAAACTGTAGCATTCAAAGATGGTGACGTTAACACTGTATCAACGTGACACACATACAAACTGATTAAAAATAAACTAAGATGAATGTACAAAATGCATAATGAATTTTTCCAATTTTGACCCATTTTTAACTCCTTAAAAACTATTTTAACCGGCTAAAGACCCATAAAAGAACGGTCCATAAAAAAATCAAATCATTTGAGGCGTTTAGCATTGCTCTGTGACTTTTAGTTCCGGAAGAGATAGAGTTTGAAAATATGAAGACAGACAGACATAGTGAGTTTTATCAATTAGATTTCCACCACAAACAAATATTACACAACTGTCCCAATGACTATAATACACATATTAATCCTCATCCTTGAATAAGTAGCCCCTGGACCTTGATATGTGGTAACCCCTTTGTAAAATAAATTTGTTTATTTAATAAAAAACACTAAATATGTATCTTTTTCATTTTTTTTTTTTTTAATTTGTTCGCTATTAGTTGTTTGTTATTCAAAAAATAAATATTTATTCATGAAACTTACTTCATTGTTTTTTTTTTCTTGATTTGAAATTTAAATTATGTAAAGTTACATAAAAATTATACAATAATTCAATTATCTTTTCGTTATAACAATAAAAAGAATATTGTTTTCAGTTTCCAATTAATTTTTCATTAAACTATCTTTATAACAAAAATAATATATTTTTCATTGAAAAAATTGGTCAACATTTGTGCAAAGCTCAAAACTTTCATTAGTTATTTTTTGTTTGTTAACGTAAACTGCCTGGAAAAGTCTAACAATAGCATGGTTCTTATTATGCATAAGTACCCAAACATAATGTTTTCCACTGAAAATTAAAATTATCCCTCTAAAAGATGGTTGCTAAGATTCTTTCTAATCTTGATTAGGTCCTGATTCATTTCTTATAGTCATTCTCAAATGTGCTCCTGAACTTTCTTCTATCTTCTCAAAATTATTCAATCTCTATCAAAATGATTTTGTTTCTTATTGGAAAGAGTCCTCTAGTATCCCTATCTTGAAAAATGCTGGTGATTAGTCTGACCCAACCAAATATTGTCTTATTAGTCTCCTTTCTGTTTTTAGAAAAATTTTTGAAAGGTGATTAACGGCAAGCTTGTTTTCTGGAAAATCTGGGCATTTTTAGTGATGTTCAATATGGCTTTCGTGGTTTATGATCTTTTAACTGAGTGGATCTGTTGGTTTATAGATAATTCAGGAGAGGCTAAGGCCATTGCACTTGATATTTCCAAGGCATTTGGCAAAATGTAGAATTCTGGTCTTTTACATAAACTTCAACGTTATGGAATTGGTAGTAAGATTCTTGACATTGTTAGGTCTTTTCTTTCTGATTGAAAATCATGAGTAACTCTTTCTTCTATTTTCTTATCAATGCTGGTGTTCTTCAGGGATCTATTCTAAGCCCAACTCCATTTCTTTTCTATATCAATGATTTTCAAGAGAATATTGTTCAGAAAATTAGCATCTATACTGATGATACCACTCTCTATTTTGATGTTTTGTTTTCACTCATCTCCCTTGGATCTGTTGAAATATACAATTAATCTTTATCTGTGCCAAAACCAAAATGTAGATTCCATGAACAAAGCTTCTTTCTTAGAAGTGCATGCTTGTGGAACTCTGTTCCATCTGCCTGTTTCCCACCTGACTACAATTTGGATGTCTTCAAGTCCAACATAAAACAAATTCCTGATGAACCGCCCCCCCCCAAGTAAGACACTTTATCAAATCTCAACATTAACGTACTGTACTCGCAATAACCCTTATCCCTGAGTGGCTTCCGGGCCTTGATAAGTAGTGACCACCTTGTAAAAAAAAAGAAAAAAAAAAGAAATTGACTTGGGTTCAGTTGTAGATTGGGTTACAAAATAGTGTGTTTCATTTAATCCTGTTAAGACTCAGCTTGTCTTTCAATCATAGGTGTGTCCCTTTTCTTTCGGAGACTCTCATGGACAGTTCTGCTGGAGGAAAAATCGACTCTGAAACTTGTTGGTCTCATCAAATCTTTCTTATATTAAATCCATTGCTCTTTCTGCGACACTTATTTGTTTTATTTTGTTTTACAGCATGTGAACCACTTTTGGGTCATTTAATGCCGAAACATTAATTGTAATGTGTTAGATGTTTGTTAGTTGTTTTTGTTTTGTTTTTTTTTTTGTTGTAGAATCTTTTGTTATATTTTGTTGTATATTTTAATCTCTTTTAGGAATTCAAATTTTTTTCTGTGTCGATTTTGTTAAACATCTCCCTTAGACTATTCTCTTGGTAATGCTTTATTCAGGCCCATTTAAACTCCACATAGTATATGACGTACTGTATAGGGCTCCTGACACGTTATGCAAATAGGCACCTCTTCTCCTTTTAGTAGATGTGAGTGAGTGACGGGGCACTTATTTGAATAAGCGCTCTTTCTGCTTCTCATAAAGTTGGTTCTCTATATCGTGATAAACACTTTCTCACACATGAGACTAGTCTCTGTCTGCTACAGATCTACTATCAGACCACGTATGGAATATTGTTGCCATATTTGGGTTGGTGAATCTCGGTCCCATTTGGGGGGTCCTGGATAAATTGCAGAAACATATTGGCAATTTAATTGATCCCACCCTATCGTCTTCTCTGCAATGTCTCTCACAGAGATGTGATGTTACTAGTCTATAATCTTTTCTATAAATACTATTATGGTATGTGTTCTTCAGAAATGTCTGATCTATTCCCTGCTTCTTTTGTTCCAGCTCGTTTGACTTGTTGGTCTAGTGGTCTCCTTTAATTCATCATTTTGATACCTCATTGTAATACAGCTTCCTATTCCAAGAACCACAAGCTTGTGGAACTCTCTTCCTGCTGACCGTTTTCCCCTGTTTTTCCGCTAATTTTAATTTTGGTCTTTTTAAAACTAAGGTCAATAGGCATCTCCTGTTTTTGCAATAATCATCTTTTATTCTTGTTAGCTCCTTACATTAAGTGGCTTCACACTTTGTCTGAAGCGATTTCCATTAAAAAAAAAAAAAAAAAAAAAAAAATTGGCCAACTTTGACCAAAAAAATGAAACTTTCATTTAGCAACTTCTGTTGTTTTATGTAAACTGCCTGGAAGTACCAATATAAGTAATGAGAGACTAATGTCCTGCCATATAAACGGTTTAAATCATCCACTCTACTTAACACTGTAAGACTGTTTCCTGAAAAGGGTGAATTAGATTATTGAATGACTAAATAGATAATATGCAATAGGTAAATAACATGTAATAAATTAATATAATTTTTTTTTTTATGTGCAACTTCAGCTATTGTAACCAAACACTTCCCGTGCAAATCTTTAATACTTATCATTTAAAGCAACTCCTAAAGCATGTTTCACAAAAGCATGTTTACATTTTGTCCCCTTTTACAAATTATTACATTTAATCCAACTAAACTGATTCTCTCAAGTACATACTTCCACAACAAAGCAAAGACTGTCACTCTCCTGTAATTAAGTCCTCTCACTAAACTCAGAATCACTACATGGATTTTTTCATAGGTAAAATTTTCATGAAGCCACCATTTATTACTTCATTTTTTGATACTTGTAAAGTTAAATCAAGACATTAAAAAATAAAAATATCGAAAAAGAAAAGTTATATTGTACATATCCGTTTTGGACTGAAGTTCTCTGAAAAAAAAAAATTAATTTAATTTGATTGAGTAGTTTTTTGTTGTTTTTTTTTTACAGAGGAAAAACACGTTTTTATGACGGTGCGCTGAAGGTAGCCATGTTTGGATTTTTAGAACACACCACTGGGAGATAACTAAGTCTAAAGTGCCGACACCCCCCTCCCCATCTTAAATAATAGCTTTTCTTAAAAATCGAAACATGGCTATCTTTTGATCGGTATCATAACAAATTGTTTTTTCGCTGTAAAAAAAAAAAAAAAAAAAAAAAAAAAAAAACTGCTTGATCAAATAAATTGAAATTTTGTTTTCGGAGAACTTCATTCCATAAGAGATACATACAATATAACTTTTTTTCTTTTTCAGCATTTTCATTTTTTAATGCCTTGATTAAACTGTACAAGTGCCATTTTTTAACTAATACTATTTCCTACATATGACGTTAGATTTTAAAATTGAAAAGAAAAATATTTTATCAACATATTACTTACGAATCATTGAGACCTGAAGAGAAGCTGCCTCAGTTTCAGGATAGTCATGGTCCATTTTTAATGACTGCAAAACATTCAAATAACCTTCCATCACTTGGATCACTTCCACTTGTCTCTAAAGAGGAAGAAGAAAAAAATATTTCTAAATAAATACATTTAAAACAAAATCACAATTTTGAAAATTTACATCTTTCAAGTACTTAATACATAGAATCATTTTTGAACAGATCAAATCCAATATATACACCAGAGATAAATTGGATAATTCTTTGATATTTTTGCATTTTAGATTGGTCATTTTCGTTATTTTAGTGGTTTCATTTTATGGCATATCAACTCTTTAGTGCCAAATCAGATTTTGGTAAAAACCTTTATCCTTCAAGTTCTTTATATCTTCAAATATTCATTCATGGTGTTTGGTTTAGTTGTTTTGTAGAGGAAAATTGTTTTTGTTTTTTGGGTTTTTTTTTGCAAAATGTGGTTAATCTCAGGTAGCTAACCTACAATCTGCATGACATCCCATGCATCTGAAGACCAAGTTATCTGAAATTGTGATGTTTTTTATATGTATTTCCAATGATAGCTACATGATGCCACTACACATAGCAAAGGAAAAGAAAAAACAATAACATAAATGTTTGGTGCATTTTAGGTCAGCAAGCCAATATCTTCAGACAGCCTGATCTGATAACACCAGATTTCATTTCAGAACCATTTGAAGTATTTAATAGCGGTAAAGTGCAATAGATAGCTGTTTCTGTATATTTCTTGTTCTGGTATCAGGTCTGTTATTGCAGACATCGATGATCATGGCTCTCCAATCCCCTCGACATTCACTCTTTCTGATGAGATTTATAGTAGTGTTTTCAGTGATCCTGTTGAGACTATCAGTGAACTTTGTTCATGGTCTTCCTCTGTTCTTTTCTCCAGCGATTTCTCATAAAAATCAAGCTTTTTTCCAAGTGGTCTGCCCATATTAAAACTTTAACTGTCTGGCGTAGACATTATTGAGTAATACTGTTGTAATCTGCCTTACACATGACATCTTTGTCTTCCTTTCCGTCCATGAGATTTTTAGAATTCTCCTTAAAAACCATATCTCCACTGCTTTCATTACTGTCCAACATTAAGGGAGAACTAACCTTATGTACGTCTTCAAGATTTTGATTTTTGTGTATATATTCGCTCTGTTACACTAGGCCAATCTAACTGAAATTTTGTATGGACTTTTTTTATGATAAAGTGCAGCGAACGAAGTATTATGGTTTGCATTTGATTTGCACGGTTAGGGATAAATAAAAATTTGTATTTAATGCAAAAAAAAAAAAATGAGCACAAATTTAATCATATTGCATTATTTATTTAGATTATTCGGACGACTGTTCCCTTCTGGAATGTTATTTTCACAACATTTCACTTGATGTAACCTCTGGCCTTCTTCAGGTATATCTTGTCAAACTCGGCAATCCTTCAGTGGAATTTGGGAGTCTGCAAACGTGAAAATAACTCTAGATGAGAACAATAGTCTAAAGAATCCAAATAATATAAATAATCAATCCTCATCTAAAAAATCCAAAAACATAAAATTTAACCATATCAAACCATCAATTCAGCATAAAGTACTCATTCTAAGTGAATGGGCTATAATTTTTGCCAGTTTTCAATGGATAAAAAGGTCTAGTGTTTATATATTTTGGTTACGTATATCAGTATAAGTTTCAATATAAATATATTGAAAGTGTACTTGTCTATTTATATATTTCAGCTACATATATCATATATGTGTCGCTATGAATATGTTGAAAGTATACTTATTTGGTCTGTTTATATATTTTGACTATGTATATCAGTATAAGTTTCGATATAAATATGTTGGAAGTATATTTACTTTGTTTAGATATTTTAGCTACGTATATCAGTAGAAGTTTCGATATAAATATGTTGGAAGTATACATGGTCTGTCTAGATATTTCGGCTACGTATATCAGTAGAAGTGTCAATATAAATATGTTGAAAGTGTACTTACTTGGTCCGGACATGAACAATGAATAACATGCACCATTCGCACAATACACTTGAGAACAAGCTTCTTTAGAATAAGCACTTGTTCACGCTTCTCACTCGGTGCCTTTTGTTGGCCGATAACAGATACACAGCACAATAACACATCGAGGGTTGCAGGAGTGATTGAACGCAAGGCATTTTGCTGGAGGTAAAAAAGAAAGGAATGAAAATAATTTAAAAAAAAAAGGGCTTTGATTTGATTGGAATTTAAAGAACCTATGGTTTTAATCAGCTAACATACTTCCTAATTTCAAACGTAGTGCTAATGGAAGAAGTGACAAAGCAAATTAGTTCCTTTTCTTTTTTTCTCTCAAGTTTAAACAATATTTGTTATTTTTATTTCAATAATTATATTTTTATACTTTCATAAATATATATTTATTATTATTAATTCAAATAAGAAACTTTTATGTTTAAATTTTAAAAAAAAGAAACTTATTTTTACAATTTCATAAATATATTTTTTATAAAATTTCAAATAAAATAAAAACTTATTTTTTTTAATTTTGTTATTTTTATTTGTATAATTTTGTGAATTTTTACTGCATAGTTTTCAATAACGTCTTTTTCTCATATTTTATTTCAATAAATCGTTTCGCAATAGAAATACTGAAGAACAATAAAAGTGAAGGAACTGATTTGCCGTGTCACCACTTCCGGTATTGCTATGTTAGAAATTAGGAAGTACGTTAGCTGGCTATAACCGAATCTATAAATCACAAGACAATAATATTTTTATTGATTAACTTTTAAATTAAGCTATTTCTATAGGAGGATCTGTCCATTGATATATCACACTGAAAGATTACAAAAATTAGGAATGGATGGATTAAGTTCAGGGAACGTCTACTATTACTAACTAGCAGAGCATTACCACTAACAAGTCAGGTATGTGAATTTATGACCAATGATAAAATCATGAAGGCAGAAAATGAAATATTGATGATAAGTGAATAATATAAAATATTTGCGCCGGTGAACGCTAGGAGAGTGAAAGTACATAATGACTGAGTAAGTTATTATCCTATATTCTGTTACCATAACTTGTTTGAGAGAGTGACTCACCTTGGAAATATTGTACGAATTTTATCATTTTGAATAAAATGGACTGATAATATCTGGAAAACATGCATCAAGTACTGGCAGACAGCGTGATCAGTTTGGATTTATGTATGGTGTCTGTTTGTAATTCTATAATGCCTTTTTGTAGAGAGGAATAATAGAGATTCTTGTATTAACAGACAGGATTAGTAATGTTGGAGTTAGAAATACATAATTGTTAATTAGAGAGAAGAGATTTTTAGAAAGTTTTATGTGATGAATAAACTCAGAAACAGAGGAAATTCAAAAACATGTCATATAAAACAAAAGAACGAAATTAGGGAGGATCTGTTGTTATTGTGATAGTAAACGTTAGGAGTGGATGAAGTAAATTTGGAGAAGTGTCATTACTAACCAGCAGAGCGGTACCACTTCTAAACAAGAGAAGAGTTATATTTGTGAATTTTTGAGAAGAGAATTGATTATTCATATTATTTGTATTCTTTGAACTACTGTTCTCATCACATCATACACAAGGACCCGTGGCATAGTGGATAAAGTACTTGACAAAATTCAGTTATATTCCTCTGGAGATTGAATGTTCAATCCTCAGTGTGAGTGACACTCAAAATACAATTGCGAATTACTTTGGACGTCTACACAGTCATGACTGATGGAACAAAACTATACTACTCCAGTGGATTAAATAAAGGGTTTCATTCTTAAGTGATTTGCAATTGTATTCAATTGTCATTGAGGGTGACACTCCACCTAATCGGGGCTGTCAGAACAAGAGCATGCTAACCCTGTGGATTAAATAAAAAGTTCCATTTGAAATACTGCGCGGATTACGGAGTTCGACTTCTGCTATTACTAACCAGCAGAGCATTACCATTGTCAATCAACGGAAGAGTTTATCAGGCATGTGTATGCAATGTGATGATGTATGGAATATGGGAGTGAAACCTGACAAGTGACGGTTGAGGATATGTATTCTGTGGAGAGAAATGATATGAGAACGATACAATGGATTTGCAATATGGCTGTTAATGACAGGCTTAGATCTGATGACTTCAGAGGAACATTAAATCTGGAGAGTGTAGGAAGAGGTGTGCAGAGCAGGAGACTTTGTTAGTATTGCCACGTTGAAAGAATGGATGTGAGTTCTTGGGTTAGTAGATGTAGTTAAGGTAAGAAGTTCACAGGGAAAAGCCAAGAAAAACATGGGAAGATAAGGATGGACTTGAGACAGAGAGGGAGAAATAATGACTTGGGCAGAGATAGGTTAGTCTGTAAATCAATTTCTAAAAGCTGTCTAACATCAGCATGTAAAACAGATATTAAAGCAAACACAATGATGTAAAACCGATTACTTTGTTAGATTTATTATGGTTGGAGAATTGTGCTATGAGTCATGTGTCGGCATTTTGAGATGAGGATTGATTATTCATATTATTTGGATCCTTTGTAAAACTGTTCTCATCACATCAAACGCAAGGGTCCGTGGCATAGTGAATAAAGTACCTGGTAAAATTCAGTTATATTCTTCTAGAGCTTGAAGGTTCAATCCTAAGTGCAGGCGAACAGTTGAGGAGTCAAGGTTGGCAGTTGAAGGTCAAGGAAAATATGAAGAAAGTGATAAGAATAGAATTTCAGAAAGAGACAGAGAGAGGGAGAGGGAGGGGAAGGATGAATAAAGACTTGTGCAGAGATAGATTAGTCTGTAAGTCAATTTCTAAAATCTAACACATACCAACATATCAAACGGATGTTAAAGAAAATACGATGATGATTATTGTTGAGTAATCAGTCATAAATTTTTGCATGAGTACGAGATTATCATTTTTGGCATTATACGGCAGAATCATGTTGACGCACCAGTTCAATTTCTAAAAACTGTATAACCCATGCCAGCATGTAAAACAGACGTTAAACCAAATAAGATGATATAAAATTGATAGCTTTGCAAGACTTCCCATGATGTAAGGATTGTGCTAGAATAGGTTTGCAATCAGATTTTTAAAAGAGAAAAAAATAAAGAATTAACTTTGTCAACTTACCTGATCACCAGACATTATGCCGCCAAACATATACAATAAGGTAATTTGGATTTCTATGGCTAAATCTTTTTTTTGGAAACATTCTAAAAAATAAATAAAATGGACAAATTTAAACATTAAAAAAAAAGAGCTAAATAAGATTTGTTTGATAAGTTTAAGATAAGTTTAAGAAACTTATGAAAATCATGGAGGAGTGCAATTTTTGGACGGAACCATGGAATTATAAATTATTGCTCTTGGTCATGTAATTTTTCAATCTACATAATAAAATTGCCAAACAATATATCATCTGTTTAGGAGTTCACTTTTAAAACAATTTTATTCAATATAATGACACAATAGCGTAACTGATTCAAGTAAACATCGCAAAAGTCAAATTAAAAAAAAGAAAATAGAGATCAGCATACAACAGCTCTTTATCATATATATATATATATATATATATATATATATATATATATATATATATACATATATATATTAATGAAAAAGATATATATATATATATTAATGAAAAAGATATATATATATATTAATGAAAAAGATATATATATATATATAAATGAAAAATATATAATATATATATATATATATATATATATATATAAATGAAAAATATATAATATATATATATATATATATATATATATATAAATGAAAAATATATAAATATATATATAAATATATATATATATATATATATAAATGAAATATATATAAATATATATATAAATATATATATATATAAATGAAATATATATAAATATATATATATATAAATGAAAAATATATAAATATATATATATATAAATGAAAAATATATAAATATATATATATAAATGAAAAATATATAAATATATATATATATAAATGAAAAATATATAAATATATATATATAAATGAAAAATATATAAATATATATATATATAAATGAAAAATATATAAATATATATATATAAATTAAAAATATATAAATATATATATATATAAATGAAAAATATATAAATATATATATATAAATGAAAAATATATAAATATATATATATATAAATGAAAAATATATAAATATATATATATAAATGAAAAATATATAAATATATATATATAAATGAAAAATATATAAATATATATAAATATATATATATATATATAAATGAAAAATATATAAATATATATATATAAATGAAAAATATATAAATATATATATATATATATATAAATGAAAAATATATAAATATATATATATATATATAAATGAAAAATATATAAATATATATATATATATATAAATGAAAAATATATAAATATATATATATATATAAATGAAAAATATATAAATATATATATATATATATATAAATGAAAAATATATAAATATATATATATATATAAATGAAAAATATATATATAAATGAAAAATATATAAATATATATATATATATATATATAAATGAAAAATATATAATATATATATATATATATATATATATATATATTGAATCCTGAACAACGTCGGGTCTTCCTGCTAGTGTATATATATATATATATATATATATATATATATATATGTTATATTGTCTATTATTATTATTATTAGTAGTAGTAGTAGTAGTAGTAAGGATAGGAGTCTTAAGAGAGATTAGAGTCTTAGGAGAGTTCATGTGTCTTAATCATGTTGTTGGAAGAGATGCTAGTTATTATATATATTCATTGTTAGTGTTCATATTGTTGAGAGATTCATATTGTAAGAAATGGGATCATTAACATTGTTAGAGAAGAGATGTGGACATTAACACGTATATATAAAGAGAGTTTATAAATGAGAGAGATTGCATATAAATACATTTTGAGAAGGTGTTTTCATATCTAGATAGACAGACCGATATGTTAGCATTTATGCCGATGCATTGACAGGTTGGCATTTATGCTTTGACAGTTCGTATGAACGGGAGTGTTTGTATAACATAAATAGACACATTTACTTTCTAACACATATTTTTTAGATGATGAATTTCAAATAGTTTGTACACATAAATAGACAATACCTTTTTCATGTAATGATGGACACAGGAGACGGCAGTTATAAAAACATGATGAACATTTTTTCTTCCACTGACCGGCTGGTGGCTTTGCATTCAGGAATTCAAAGCTTCACATATTAAGTTTCAAAATGACCGTCTCGCTTCTAGACGTTCGAATTCCAAACTCCAGACTATCATCTGTCGTTCTCAGACTCCCCCTGACTCTCTCATTAACTAACTAACTAACTAACTAACTCTCACTTCCTATATTGAGAAATCCATGCATGTCCGGCCAACGTGACCACAATTCACGTGCCATCAACATTTTTTCTTTGCTGTTTTCACAAAGGAATTCAACCTACATATCTAATTCATTTAACCCATATTTTATTATCCACATTCTTTCAACAATGAATAGTTTATTTATTATTTATTTCATCAGAATACAATTTACTGGACATTCCATTTAAACCTATTGTTCTTTAAAACTTATTTCCAGGGTTCGATTCCTGCTTTCTCTCATTTTATTTTCATTTTAACTAAATCTCTCTATTTTTATACTTACATGAAAAGGGGACAGCCCTTATCATGTAACATATATATATATATATATATATGAAAACAAAGGGATGTAGTGTTTACCTGGTATACGCAATGGAAAACTTCAAACTAATATACATAACAGTATTTATATATAGGAAATTTACTCCTAACCAAATTAAAAAAAAGCTCAATATGCAATATTTTGGAATCCATTCTCTCTAAAGAACTATTTTGCATTTCAGATCAACTCAAGAGGATTTTCATGCAAGCTGAAATATTATGTGTGGTTTGTTTTTATATATATTTTTTTTACATATCCAACATTTTTTTACTTTTTTTATTTGGCAATTTATAACTACAATAAATTGCGGTTTCACTTAATGCCTTAACTAGCAAATTCTAGCATTGCTACAAATATAATTTCTTTATGTCCTCTGATGAGAAGAATAACAAGAATAGCATTCTTTGAAACTCCGCGGAATATGGAATAAGAACAATAAATTTTGATTGTAAAGTTCAACTTACAGTTTTAATTTTCTTTCTCTTATATATATATATATATATATATATATTATATATATAAATACTCGTTCACATACACTTTTTCATGATAAAGCTAGAACCCAGAACTAGATGGAATCGAGCAACTGCATCGACAACGGACAACGCCACACCCAAAGTGGGTTTCGATGTACTGCATCTCATCAGTGACGTGCTCCGACATAGCGTGAACCCAGGTCATCGCACGCATGAAGTGTGTAATACTGACGACCTAACCGTATAGGCCACGGCGCAATTTATTGGCTATGCCTCAATTTCATTTTTTTTTTTTAAATATTTTATCTAGTTCTACATTCTACTATGTGACATAAACAAATTCCTGACGAACCGCCCCCTTAAGTAAGACACTTTATCAAATCTCAACACTAACATACTGCCATTGTAGTGGAGTCGGGAAAGGTGAAAGTAAGAAAACATGATTGGTGAGAATACGAAGAACATTTATATCCAGAACAGGGTTAGTGATACAGGAAGATTAGTGAGTCCATGGGGAGTCGTCTCTGTACGACATCCGGATAGCTCTCATTGAGTGGTCTATACTTGCTGCTTATATGGCTAATGGATAAGTTCATCTTAGTAATTACTATGTGATGCGTCCTATACAACTAAGATAGTTACTGCTGGTATGCAGGCGGTAGACATCACATTTTTTCTTTTATTTTTTACAAGGTGGTCACCACTTATCAAGGCCCGAAAGCCACTCGGGAATAAGGGTTATTGCGTGTAGAGTACATGAGTGTTGAGATTTGATGAAGTGTCTTACTTAAGGGGGTGGTTCATCAGGAATTTGTTTATGTTGGACTTGAAGACATCCAGGTTGTAGTCAGGTGGAAAACAGGCAAACAGAACAGAGTTCCACAGACGTGAACGTCTAAGAAGCTTTGTTCATGGAATCTACATTTTGGTTTTGGCACAGATAAAGAGTGGGGAAAATTTTTAACAGTGGTTTCAGCTAGAGGAATGTTTTTCATGAAAGATTGGGGTGGGGAGACCAGGGATTGGAGCTCAGATGAGCATTGCCATGGAAGTAACGATAAAACAAAGACAAGCTCGCAAAGTTTCTCCTGTGAGAGAGAGGTTGCAGGGTAGAGAAAAGGGCATCTCCCACTAAGCCACAAAGTCTATTTTGTACTCTGTCAAGGCAGGATAGGCTGTTTTTAGCAGCTCCTGCCCAGATGTGGCAGCAGTACTCCATCCTTGGACGTACTTGGCTTTTATATAGATAGAGAATTGCATCAGCAGTGAGATATCTACTGGAGCGGTAGAAGGATCCAACCATTTTTCCAGCGACCTTGGCAACAGACTTGATGTACGTGTTCCATTTCAGGTCAGGAGTAAAGGTCAAGCCCAGAAGCTTATCAAAACATGGGGCTTCCCCTAGACAAGAGCCATCCATTTCAATTGATGCCAGATGGGGATCAGAACGTTGATGATGTAAAGATAGGAGCTTGGTTTTAAATTCATTAAAAGTAACCTATCACCTCTTCCCCCACTGTACCACGCGCTCGAGATCAGAGGAGAGAGAATCAGAGAGAACTTTGTCATTTACGGCCTTTGATGTGTTGCCATAGATGGTCATGTCATCATCATAAATGTCAACGAATGATTTAAGTATGTGTTTTGGGAGATCATTGATGTAGATCAGGAAGAGAGTTGGCCCCAGGATGGACCCCTGGGGGACTCCAGCATTAAAAATGAGGGCCACTGATTTCTGCCCATCAACCTCTACACTTATGAGCTTATCAGAGAGAAATGATTTAATGTTTGAGAAAACATTTCCAGTTATACCGTAGTTAGAAATCTTGTGAAGTTGACCCTTATGCCATACCTTGTCAAAGGCTTTTGATATGTCAAGAGCAATCACCCTAGAGAGAAAGCCTTTGTCAAGAGATTCACTAATCCTATGAGATATAACTGTTAGCACATCTGCTGTAGACCTGGCAGAACGGAAACCATATTGCATGTCACTAAGAAAGTTATTTCTGCTGAGGTGGTTGACAACTTACTCATGATACACAGGAGACTTATTGGTCTGCACTGAGAGGGAGATGGCTTATCACCTGAATTCTTAAATATAGGGCATACTGATGAGGTTTTCCAGGATGTTGGGAAGCACTTCTTAAGGCAACGCTTAAACAGTTTTGTAAGTATGGGGGCAAGTTCTGGTTGAAGCTTTTTCAGCACTATAATTGGAATGCCGTCAGGGCCAGTTGCTTTACTGGAATCAAGGTTCTTGATTAGCTTGGTGACCTCACGCACAGATATTTGTATGTTGCATAGTGTGTTGTCTGCTATAGGAGGAAATACGGGGAGTTGATGGTCTTCATCACATAGGGTAGAATTAGCTGCAAAGTTCTTGGCAAATAGTTTGGCCTTGTCTGATGTTGACGAGATGACCTCAGGTCCATTGATGATGGTTTGGATAGAGCGCACGCTTCTGTGTTCAGGATCCTGTTTGTTATATGCCAGAACTGGTGGGAACCAAGCCACTGCTCAGCTACTTTGGATTTTTTATTACTCTTTTACAGTGGTTGCTGGCAGTCCTGAAAGCAACTTTAGTCACAGTGCATTTATTATGTTGGTAGCTATGGAAAAAGTGATTTCTGTGCGTGATGGTAGCAGCACATTCTGGGGAGAACCATTGCTGGCTGTTAGGTTTTTGTTGGAATTTTTTGGATGGAATAAATCGGTCTATACCTACAATTAACCATTCGGTCAGGTCTGATACTATGGAAGACACATCCTTTTTAAACATGGGATGCAGGGGTAGATCAGATATAAATGTACGGAAGCTATCTCAGTCAGCCATAGAGTATCGATATACAGTACGATGGAGAACTACAAACATTAACTGAAATCAGCCGACTCCCCAGATACAATTTCGGAACGACCTATTTGTTGAGAGACATCACATCTATGAAGGATGAACCATTTTTTCTACATATATTAGACATTAAGAGGAGATTATAGATAGATATATATAAATACCCATTCACATACACTTTTTCACAATAAAGCTAGAACCCAGAACTAGATGGAATCGAGCAATTGCATCGACAATGGACAATGCCAGGTTAGGTCGTCAGTATTGCACACTTCATGCGTGCGACGGCCTGGGTTCATGCCTATGTCGGAGCACGTCACTGATGAGATGCAGTACATCAAAACCCACTTTGGGTGTGGCATTGTCGATGCAACTGCTCGATTCCATCTAGTTCTGGGTTCTAGCTTTATCATGAAAAAGTGTATGTGAATGGGTATTTATATATATCTATAATCTCCTCTTAATGTCTTATATATATATATATATATATATATATATATATATATATACATACACACACACTAGTAGGCCACCCAGTATTGCCCAGTCATAAAATATGCTTGAATATGATATTCAACATATACAACAAGGTTTCAAATGCTGAATTATTCACAAAAAGCAAAATATCTGGCATCGAACCATTCCTCATTCACAGTCACAGTTGCGGTAGACTGATCACGTCTTGAGGATGCCTGCTAACAGAATACCAAAAATTGTGATGTACAGTCAGCTGGCAGATGGGAAAAGAAATGTTGGCCGGCCTTGGCTTAGGTACAAGGACAAGTTGAAAAGTAATCTGCCTGCAGTAAACATACCATATGGGAGTCTTGTAAAAGAAGCGAGCAATCGTAAGGAATGGAGATTGCAGCATTTTGAAGGAATCCAAAAAATTCAATCTGATAGCCTGAGTAAGTTGAGAGAAAACAAAGAAAGAGCAAAATGATTGGCTACGAATCCACACTCATGTTCTTTATGCGACCTTGTTTGCAGGTCTCTTGCTAAACTAAAGTCATCAGAGGCAAAAGCATAAATGAATTTAAAAAATGTAGATTGTCAGAACCTCATATGTCGTATCAACAGGAGAGTCCATGATTATATATATATATATATATATATATATATATATATATACATATATATATATATATATACATATATATATATATATATATATATATATATATATATACACACACACACACACACACACATACTAGTAGGTCGCTAGGTATTGTCCAGTCATAAAATATGCTTGAATATGATATTTTGATTAATGCAGATTTCATATTTATTATTATATTATACTGGACCCAATATATAGAAAAGATTTTTAAAGTTTTTAAAAAGATAACTCGTGCACCAATCGAAACCAAAACATTTAGCTTACGATTTACTTTTTCCTTTGACGTTAATGCCTGACCTATGAGGACATGTTTGCTGCAAGGCTAAAAATTAAAACATGAACCAATAGCTATTACGTTATGCATGCATGTTTGTACTGCCGTCGTTCGACCTTCACCTGGCAAATTCCATTTTTCACACTTTTGTACCAATTTTCCCCAGCTAAAACCCAAATATATATTTTCACATGGGGTTGAATACCCTATATATTAAGTTTCATATCTGTAGACCAAAAACTGACAGAGGAGTTTGGTAGACAAAATATTTTAAACAAATATACATACGCATACATAAATATATATAGAAAGAAGTTTGTGTTTACTATAACCTTATTACGCAAGTATAAATCATGTAGAATATCTGCATGAATATAATTACATGTAATAATTAACTAAAGATGATCATCCAATGAGAAAACCGGAAAAAAAGTAATAGAGAATTAAAATGAATGTTTAAAAAATATGCAAATTAGCTAGATCTCTTACAGATGAAAACAATTTCATGGCCCATATATATCAAAGTTGTTTTCTTTTTAAATAAATAGAAAGAAAGAGTTTTTCAATATGAAGATCAATACACAAATATACCCAAATTTATAGGAGTATATATATATATATATATATATATATATATATATATATATATATATATATATATAGATAGATAGATAGATAGATAGATAGATAGATAGATAGATGAAAAAAAAAAACCAAGTTATATGTTCATCAACGTTTTGTCTATGAGTTGGAACAATTATATTGAAAACATTGCCAGGGCCGCTGCGAAAAAGGTAGGCTCTCTCTACCGTGCTAGAAAACTACTGACACCTGAAAGTATCCTGTACCTCTATAAGGCCACCATTCGCCCATGTATGGAGTATTGTTGTCATATTTGGGCTGGTGCATCTGCTACTAGTCTCTCACTCCTAGACAAGGTTCAAAAGAGAGTCTCCAACCTGATAGGTCCTGAACTGTCATCTAAGCTTCAGCCTCTGTCCCATCGAGGAAATGTAGCATCCCTCTGCCTGTTCTACAAGTACTTTAATGGTGAATGCTCTGACGAACTGCAGACACTTGTGCCCCCACGACGTAGACACCCTCGACAAAGCCGACAGGCAGCTAAATCCCACTCCTACACAGTAGAGATCCCTAGATGTAAAAGATCTTTCTACTCCAGTAGTTTCTTCCCCAGAACGGCTAGACTCTGGAATTCCATTCCAGGTTCCTGCTTCCCTAACTGTACTGACATGCAGAAGTTCAAGTGCAACGTGAACCGACATCTTGCTGCCCAAATCCTAACATAGTGCCCCAGTAGTTGCTGCCCCTGATAGTAGCCTCCTACACCAAAGTGGCAACGTGCCTTGTTTGGGGTGAAAATGTAATATAAAAAAAATTTTTTTTTTTTTTTTTAAATTATTAAATTGGAGAAAATAAAATATGTATAATATTTGAAAATATACATTTCTTATACTATATTTCAATAAATCGCTTCGCAATAGAAATATTGAAGAACAATAAAAGTGAAGGAACTGCTTCCAGTAGTGTTACACAAAAAGTTAAGTATGTTAGTTGACTATAACCTAAAAGTTTCAGTCAAACTAGCTCAATGTGCAGTCAGCACCAACCCTATTCAGGGTTTAACCAGCTTCCTCCGAAGGACGAAGTTTCATGGGAGTATGAAATTCACAAGCGGTCCTCAGTCGCATGCATATCCCCGTTAGGGGAGATGACAACGTTAGGTTTTTGCAACGTTTTGCAGGGAGGTGTCGACGTTCTCCTACATACAGCACCTGGACTTCCCAAACTGGTCGCCCATTTTAGTAATAACCAGTCTCAACGTTGCTTAACTTCGGTGATCTGACGGGAACCGGTGTGTCAACGTGATTATGCCGTATAAACTAGCTCAGCATACATAGTTTATTATCTTTTTTCTTTAATATAAATTTTCTAAAAATATTTTTAATGTCATTGAATTTTTAAAATGGAGAAAGCAATATACAGGGTGTCTAAAAAAAATGTACTTTAACTGTTATCAGCATTATATGGACAATAAGGGTCATCAATTTCAACATTTGCTGACATGATTCCTTAGTTACATTAGTCTTGTACAGGGTGGAATGATAAAATTGTCACCCTAGAAAAGACGACATGATTACACTTCCATTTGATGAAAACCGGCTTTCTTTTCTTGTTACAAACCATCTACCAGTTGGCCAGTTGTGTACAAATCCCAAGAGCAATAGGAACCTTTGTAGTGTATGTGGGGTGCGAGACAGCATTCACCAATTCGTAATCGGAATCTGTTGATATTAGATGTCATGGTTGCAGGTGAAGGGATATCTATAAGTCGAAAGTGGTAGAGTATGACTGGGACCGTTAAAAATAAATTTAGCGAGATCTGACTTACAGAAGGGTCCTACCTAGTCACATGCACATCCATACAAATTTAAAAGGCGTGAACAACTTTGGAAAAATAATGACATCCAACAAAGAACTTGAGATCGCCGTATTGGGATAAAATAACATTTATTAACATGTTTAAAAAAAAGTAATTCAGATTATTTCAACATCAAGTTTTGCAACAAGTGTTCATGAGAGTCTTCGTCAATGAGTAGGACAACAATTCCTGCTGGTCAGGAGATTCAAACCCAGCCATGAAGCCACCTTTGACTCCATTTGCTAAGCCTTTACCTCTGAGCCACCAAACAATTGCCATGAGAATGAAGGAAATTAATCACTAATAAATGCTCAATTCGGGCGCAGACATTAGACAATCCAGAGTGTTCGCATGACAGAAGTCGTGAAGGTTGCATGCATACGTTTTATTTTTTATTACCATTTTATGTGTTTAGTTACACATGTTTCGGTTGCAAGATGCATCCATATCTACAATGCAGCAGCCTCGTCAGACTGTAAGGTCTGACAAAGCTGCTGGATCGTAGATATGGTCTGGCAACCAAAACATGTGTAACTAAACCTATAAAACAGTAATAAAAAAATAAAATGCATATTTTCTCTGCAATAGTATTGAGCACTCTCTTCAGGTTTTTTAATAATTACCATTTTTGCTATATATATATATATATATATATATATATATATATATGTATATATGCATACATACAGGGATGTACTGTGTACTGTAATTACTTGGTCTGTGACATTTACAAATCCCTTGATACATGTTATCAACATTGTCAGACAATAATGATCATCAATCTGAACATTTGCAGACATGATTCTTCAATTACATTTGTTTTTTTATTCAAAACCTATTCCATTTCATTCTATGTTCATAAATAAAGGTTTCATCGTTATTCAAAGTGTGGGTACACTTTTTAATAAAGCACCCAATTATTGTAAATGACTCATTGAAAATAAAAAATAATGCTTTTTTGTGACATATCAACTCTTTGGGGGTTATTTAGTATTAGAAGACAATAGCCGTTGCAAATGATGTATTAGATTTCGTCAATTGAACACAAGTTGCTATCTTACCCCAAAATTGACACAAACACAAATCAGCACAAAAAATTAGGCTCATTAATAACCGTCAATACAAACCATGAAAAAAAGGAATGACTTCTACATGAAGAGTTGCTGGTTTGAAGTTCAAATGGCTTTTGTCTACATTCCAACTGAAAGAAAAAAAAAGAAAAAATTAATAAATCAGTTAATTACACCAATTCTCAACATATATGTGAACCTATTAGGATGCCAACCAAGGCTGGTGCTCACTGATTACCCTAAATGTGAAACTTTCACAAGAAACACTCGTTTAGCTGAAAGCACTATCAATAATTTACCCCACTTTTTATCTGTGCTGAAACCTAATCGTAGATTCCATGAACAAAGTTTCTTTTTTAGAATTGCACACCTGTGGAACTCTCTCCCGTTTGCCTGCTTTCCAGCTGACTACAATATGGTCATCTTCAAGTCCAACGTAAACAAGTTCTTGATGAGCCGTTCACCTTAAGTAATCCAGTTTACTAAATTTACACTATTAACGCTTACTACGATATTGTCCCATTGACTACTGTACACTCTTTAATCCTTATCCTCGAGTGGCCTCTGGTCCTTGATAAGTGGCGACTCCTACGTAAAAAAAAAAAACTAAATAAAATAGAAACCAAAAACGACAAGGAAAGTGGGTTAAACTTTAGTGATCCTTATTTAATGCAATTCCTCCACGTTTATGGAGTCGAGAAGAATAGAAAGTAGACCTTGGATTTACTTTCGTCAGTCTCATAACTCTGGTTTTCCTTATTTTGTCCTTTAGTCCTCACGTGCCATGAGCGATGTTTCTGACAAGGGAAGAAGAAGTTTTATGGGTCAGAATATATTCGTCTAATACTTATCGTTGGCTAGTTTTTGACCTTGAAATAATTTTTTTTTTTTTTTTTTTTTTTACATAGGCATCACCACATCATCAAGGCCCAGAGGCCACTCAAGGATAAGGGTTAAAGAGTGTACAGTAGAAATTGGACAATATAGTAATCATTAGTAATGAAAATTTGGTAAATTTGATAACTTATATGGAACGGCTCAACAAGAACTTATTTACTTTAGACTTGAACACAACCATATTGTAGTCAGCCGGAAAGCAGGAAAACGGAAGACAATTCCACAGGCGTGCAGTTCTAAGAAAGAAGCTTTGTTCATGGAATCTATGTTTAGGTTTAGGCACAGATAAAGAGTGGGGGGAATTACAGGGCTCTAGGGACAAATTTATATTTAGTTGACCTTTGACAACTAAATATTTTCACTTACTAGCCAAATAGAAAAGTTACAAGCCAAACGCATATGATTTTTAGAATATGACATCTTCGTTCTGTGATGAGTAAGTAAAGATTGTTCTGTATATTTTTAAATAAATGTAATTCTACAACAAATTTTATGTTGATACTTGAAGGTATAAACATTCTGATTTCTTCAGATGTTTTTTAAACAGACTTCATTTAAAAGAAAAAAAAAAAGTAAAAAAAAAGAAAAGAGTAGATTGTCTTCCTTAGTTAGAATTCGCCTCGAAA